>NC_043006.1:87696870-87749370 GCF_006345805.1 Octopus sinensis | reverse complement strand
CAACTTGTGGCCATTCAGTAATGCCTTTTAAAGTTCCTGGTCAGAAAAGTCTTCTGTGAGAGCACATTCACAGATCCCACTTTGAGAAAGGTTGACTAATGCTGACCAGTGTGTCATGTCAATCTTGATGTCTGCGATCCTCTTCAGCCTCTTCGCTGGCTTCTCACTTCCGAAAGAATTATAATAAAGTTAGTTTTTTATTTCACTATAAAATTGGAGCTCTCCATGGCCAAGTGGATAAGGTGTTGGATTTCCATGCCTTGGTCTTGGGCTTGGTCCCCAATGAGGGTGGACACAAAATAAAAATTTAGGTGCAGGTAGAGAGCACTTGTTTGATGGGCGGGGCACTGAGACTTGCCCATGTACAAGGTGCTCTGTACCCAACACACATATCACAGCCACTATCTTCCTTCTCTCATGTCTTCATACTCACAGTACATTAAGCTTCCATCTCTTGGATCCCAGCTGAGAGGTTTCAATCCACTACTCCCCCAATGCAGATGGGTAGCTTTCCCTTCAGCAACAGAAGGGTTCCCTTGGTTGGCAGCAAAAACATACGTGATTTCTCCTGTCCCTTCAGTCTTAGGTTAAGTAAAAGTCTGATGGACCCTGAAGGGTGAAAAGTGGCTCTTAACCTAACCTAACCTAACCACACTTTAAAATTTAATCCCTATTAGTGTCAAGATTTCTTATTTAAATTAAACTTTAATTATAATAACAGTTCGATAAATGCTTATAACCAAAAATTTAATCATTTTAAAATTTATAAATGCTTATCTGATGGAAATAATTTTCTTGAGAGCAGATTCTCTCACTTCCAAGTCATCAAACTTCATCATCGAGCACAGCACACTCTTGGGTAACAAGGCAAATGCGTTGTACTTCAGGTTCCTGGAAGCAACATCTTGGATTTCTTGAGCCTGCTGCTTGGTCCTCTTTATCATGTTGAAGATGTACAGCTGCTAATGGTGGAACTTGCTGTCCCTTTTGTCTCAAACCAACTGGCTGCATACACTTCCACAATGTACTTGATGGCTAAGTAAAGCTTATCATGCAGTTCTGAGGCTAGACACCTGTGGTCCATAAACACATCAATCTCACATGGTTTAATGGTCCAATTTTTCAGGCAGCAAACTTTGGGTTGATAGTATCCCAGGAAATTCATAACACATACTCATCTGCTCACTGAGATCATTCAGTATCACCTCATCAAATTCCATGTCATCCAGGGGCCACTGAGTCTGGTGAATTCTACTTGTAGCTGATCTTGGTGATCAATTTTAGAGTTTTCCCAGTGGGCCACTAAAAGAAGTGGGAGATTTGATACTGCCATGAAGATGCTTAAAAACAACTCCAATAGGAAGTTCATTCTGATGGAGCGAACATCCAATGGTGTGCACGTTACAAGGCCTCCCTCCCAGCCAGTGTTTGTGTTGTGAAGAAGAACAGATTTCAAGGTATGAACATTGTTAAACTCTTCCAAGACATTAACAACTTTATCACCAAGTATAGCACCAGTCGCACCTTTAATCGGGATAACTCTGTGAGATATGTTCCACTTTCAGTTCCTGCTTCCTTTGTGAAAGTCAAATGGTGCTCTTGTTCCATTCCTTTCTTCAGCTTCATCTCTCCATTTTCATCCTTAACTTCCCAGTACACCAAAGTTTCCTGGTCAGCTTTCCCCTCAACTCCAATACAGACTGACTTTCCCAGCCTCTCTTTGTGTTTTTCATTGCTCTTCACTTTCATTCTGTCTTTTTCTCTGTCCAACTTCAATTTGTCAACTATTATCTGTTTCACACCAAGGCCAGGCTTCAGCAGATCCATAGCTTGTAAGTCAAGGAGGAGGGCATTAGCAAGACATGCCTCAAGACTGGAAGAAGCATCACCTCTGATCAATTTCATGGCATATCGGGGGGAGGGGGTCAAAAAGTTGTAAGCTTCACTTGTGTGCTTCCTTGACTTGAACTTGTCATCTCCTGAGCTGGATGCCAAGGAAATATCTTGTGAGGATGTAGAGGCTAGTGAGGCCAAATCCACTTCCTGCTGCTGTTGAATCTGTTTCTGTAATATTTCTGCCTTAGCTACAACTCTCTGGTTTCTCTTCACAGCAGCATTATCCACAGACCCGAACTGGAAAGAGCCCTTGGGTCCTATTTTGGCCCTCTGATCTCTTAAGTATTCCCTCTCCTCTACTAGAACCTTAAATATTAAAGTATATTGAACTGGAGTTAAGAGATAAAATCCTGAAAAAAATTAATGATCAATTTTTTATACCAAAGTGGCAAAGGTAGATTACAGGAGGGAAATGCATATATTTTCCTATTACATCCATGGGATTTTCTTCTATTTAAAAGGCAATTAATCGAGCTAAATAAGTTTAGTTAAAAGTTTAAAAAAATAGCTTTACTTTCTTACTGGGAGGACACATGCAGATTATGTGCTGAGCTTGATTTAGCTACAACTCTTTCTTGCACTTCACAGCATTGTCATCACAAGGATGAACATTTAGCTTACAGATGCAAACAGAAATGTCAAAATTTTTATCCAGCTTTTCCTCCATATTCTGTTCCTTCACTGTGGAAAGAGATTTGCAGTTTATCTCTTTTGCTTTCTTGAAGCACACTTCATTCACCAATGTCATTACATGATATTCCTCATACAGGGACAGCCATGGGTTCACTACCTACCAGATCCCAATTACATCCTTTGCTATTATTTTAGCTATATCCATTGTCTTTCAAGTCTGGATGTGTGTTTTGGAGGAAATAACTGTATTGAATAACTTGGTGGAGTGTAGGAGGCTCTTTTGAGAAGGCTGACCACCAAATTTTTTGGCACTGTGGCTGATCTTGGTAATCATTTTCACAGAGTTTTCCTAGCGGGCCACTGAAAGTAGTGGGAGTTTTGATACTGCCATCAAGAGGTTTAAAATGATGGAGTGAACATCCAATGGTGGGCATTTTCCACTGAATTTTATGTTCTAAACATGTTACAAAATACTGCAGATTTCCTTTTTCTACCCATTTTTGTAAAGTATCTGAAAATAATTTAATAAGTATTTGATAGGCAAATATCATTAGAGAGTACAAAATAAAACATCAATAAACATCTATAAAGCATTTAAACAAGTTCCAAGCATTGTTTTGTTGAAAATGACAAATTTTAATTGGTTATTTTGATTAAATTAGATTCAATGGTTGGCCTTTTATGTATAAAGTTATACAATTTTACAACTTAAAAATAGCTGAGAATCCTCAAATCATTTTCATAAATAAGAGTTAATGCAATGTTTTCTATATATTAATACCTTTGTATCTAGACTAGTCCAAGATTACAGTTCCAAAATTGACCTACCCTAATGTTTTACAACTGTTGAAATGGGGATCAGTAATTATGTTCTCATTCAGTGTAACAAGTATTGTTATCAAAACAGCTGAAAGGGTGAGTGGCTAATAGCTTATTTAGGTCTTTTATCCTTAGGTCACAAGTATTTTGAGGTTATCTGAAAGCATGAGATTGGACATCTACCAGCCAACAGATGTCTGATGATCTCATAAAACTGGAGAAAAAATATAAGAACATTATTTGTGTGTAAGAATCACTAGATACTTAGCTACACTTTATGTAGCCTAATATGAGTGTGTATATTTATGTTTGTGTATACAATACATACACAGTAACACACACAAGTTTGGATTACACAACTACAAATGTATGTATACTCATCGAATCAATGAAAGAACCTCTCCATGTTTGTTCAAACAGTTAGAAATAGCAGTCAGTCTTTTAGAAAAGGCATGTTGGTCTTGGGTTCCTTTCTCATAGGTAAAAGTTGGGATGGTCATGCATGAAGTGCCATTTATCATGGGCCTGTCTTACCAGGGCTGGTTTGAGAGAAACAATATCACACACACCCAATTTTACATTCACTTTCCTTGCTGGCTTGGATGTTTCAACAAAGTCTTACAGATCAAAAGCCCACATCTTGCTTAGTGTCCAACATGTGCTTTGGCAGGGTTCTAATAAATGATGCCCTTAATGCCAACCATTCTACAGAGTGTAGTGAATGTTTTTCATGGTACAAACACTAGAGATGAATGTTCCCTATACATACTCTGAGAGAGGAATAGTTTATATCTTGGTAATTAAAAGTATTACATAAAGCAGTGTAACCATATGCTAATATGAGCATCCACATTTCTTGTATATCATATCCTACCATTTTAAATAAAAATAGGACACAGTATTACTGAAGTGTTTTGGGTAATAAGTGTTTTCTCAGAACTAACCAATACTAAACATTAACAACAGCTATCAACAAGAGAATGTAAGTAGGGCATTTGAATTTTTTACAAAACTTCTTGATATTCTTTCTGAAAACCCTCGTATCTTATTTACATTTGACAGATATTTGTCCTTATCGTGTTCGTTGTTAGCACAACATTTTGGCTGATATACCCTCCAGCCTTCATCAGGTGTCTTGGGGAAATTTTCAACCTGGGTTCTCATTCCTAAGGTATTTTTCGATATTATTATTATTATTATTATTATTATTATTATTATTATTATTATTCTATGTTTGACTTTTGCTTTATGTCTGTACAAGTTGGCTCCAAGTCTCACCCAGAGACCTCAAGAGACAACAGGTTGGAAGTTCACGTTGTTGTTATGCCTAGTGTGCCATATATTTGGGTTTTTTTTTGGTGTTGTACTAGTGAATGTCTAATACATAAATTTAAAAAAAAAAGTTTGTTTTAAACCTTGGGATTACATAGAGAGTATTTTGCGTAGGATATGAGCAGTTCCCATGAGCACTATCTTTTGAATTTCTGCTATTTTGGGGTTTCCTGGTATCTGAGATAGGTTGCAATCAGCCCCTTTCGCTATCATTCCCAGGGCACCTATGACAACAGGTATTGTTTTTAGTCTTCAGGTTCCACATTTTGCTGATTTCTATTTCAAGATCTTTATATTTGCTCAGTTTTTGGTAGGTCTTGACAGATACATTTATATCGATTGGGACAGTCATATCAATGAGGAGGCATGTTCTTTGTCTGAAGTCTTTCAATATGATTACTGGCCTATTTGCATCTATCTTTCTGTCAGTTTGAATGGTGAAGTTCCAGAGGAGTGAGATGTGGTCATTTTCCAGCAGTGGAGGTGGATTGTGTTCCCACCAGTTTTTTTCATGGGGCAAATCCAGGTTTTTGCAAATTACCCAGTGAATATATTGTGCAGCTCTATCATGCCTGTTGAGGTACTCTGTAGGCGCTAGAAGACTGCATTTGGAGACAACATGATCAATGGTTTCATTTTGTTGTCGGCATACACGACATGTTGGGCTACTGCCGTTCTTTAATATGTTGGCCTGGTAGTTTCTTGTTGGTAGGCATTGATCTTGAGCTGCTATGATAAACCCTTCTGTTTAGATTTTAAGCCAGAGGCCATTAGCCATTGATGGGTCAGGGCTTTGTCAATATCTGCATTATTCGCTCTCTTTGGGTATTTGCCATAGAGAGGTTTTTCTTGCCATTTATTATTCAGAATATCTAAGGCCGCAGTTTTGGCACGGGTTTTCATGTGCCTAGCTTTTTCTGTGCTTGTTTCTTGTATGTCTATCTCTAATTCCGAAATTTGTTGTATTCGGAATTCACTTAGATATTCCTTTGCCTGTTTTGTTACTGAGTATGATGCTTTCTTGTTTTCATGTTTTGAGACAAGTTTTAACATCCAGTCCTCAGACTTTTTCAGGTAGGTGTCTAGGCCAATTGTAACAATCTTCATTGTTATTGCCAGTTGCAAAAGACCACGGCCTCCCTCTTTTCTTGGCAGATAAAGTCGTTCTGTATCTGCCTTAGGGTGGTGCATTCTATGCATTGTTAACAGTTTTCTTATTTTTCTGTTGAGCTGACATATTTCAGTAACTGACCAGTTAACGATATTGAAACTGTAAGTCACGACTGGTATGGCTAATGCATTGATCGCTTCGATCCTGTTTCTTGCATTCAGCTCTGTCTTGAGTATTGCTCTCACTCTTCGATAGCATTCTCTTCTGATTCTTTCCTTCATCTCTGAATGCCTTATTCCATTCCCTTCAATTACCCCTAGGTACTTGTAGCTCTCCGCTGGGTCTAGTTCTTTTATGACATTCTGCTGGTCAAGGTTAACGTTAGATGTTTCTGTCATTTTTCCTTTGATAAAGGTAGCTTTTGCACATTTATCGAGGCCGAATTGCATTCTGATGTCGTCACTGAATTGTTTGACTATCGCTAGTAAGCCCTTGAGTTTTTGGTAATTTTTTGCAAAAAGCTTTAAATCATCCATGTAAATGAGATGATTTATATTTTTATCAAACATTTTATACCCGTACTGCGCGTCATTGAGCAGTTTTGAGAGAGGTATTAAGGCTAAACAAAAGAGGAGTGGTGACAGTGAGTCACCCTGGAAAATGCCACACGAAATTTTTACATCACCAGCATTTAGGGATTCATTGTCACTGTTCAGAGTTAGTGTGGTTCTCCATGATCTCATACTTACAGTCAAAAAGTTTCGCAGAGTAGGTGCTATCTTATACATTTCCAGGCATTTCCTAATCCAGCTATGTGGTAGGCTATCAAAAGCCTTTTTATAGTCTATCCAGGCTATTGATAAGTTTTTGTGTCGTTTGTGACAATCTTCTAAGATCATCTTATTGATGAGTAGTTGATCTTTACAGCCATAGGATCCACGTTTACATCCCTTCTGTTCATTAGGGAATATGCTGCTGTCTGTTAAAAAACTATAAGTATATTCCGTCAGGACAGATGTTAGCGTTTTGTACATAGTTGTTAAGTAGGTTATGGGTCTATAGTTTTTTGGTTCATTTGTTTCTTCACTTTTTGGAAGCAGGAATGTTAACCAATTAACTAGCCAAGGAGGCATCCTACTAGGGTGTTGCAAAACATCATTGTACAGTTCTGTTAGCAGTTCATGGCTCTCTGGGAAGGCATTCAGCCAGAAGTTAGGAATTTTATCCTTTCCTGGAGACTTCCATTTGCTTGACCTCCTGAGAGCAGATCTTATATCTTCTACCTTGACACCCTCCCACTTTTGCTCTTCTAAAGGGTCCAGTTCTGTAGATATTCTGTCAATCCAGGGGGCCTTTTTGTTGTGTGTTTTTTCTTCTTCTTCTTCTTCTTCTTCTTCTTCTTCTTCTTCTTCTTCTTCTTCTTCTTCTTCTTCTTCTTCTTCTTCTTCTTCTTCTTCTTCTTCTTCTTCTTCTTCTTCTTCTTCTTCTTCTTCTTCTTCTTCTTCTTCTTCTCTTCTTCTTCTTCTTCTTCTTCTTCTTCTTCTTCTTCTTCTTATTATTATTATTATTATTATTATTATTTATTTTTTTTTTTTATTATAATTATTATTATTCAGGTTCGAGTCCAAGCAGTGACCTGAATAAAAATAATAATAATAATAATAACAACATCGAAAAATACCTTAGGAATGAGAACCCAGGTTTGAAATTTCCCCTAGACACCTGATGAAGGCTGGATGATATATCAGCCAGAACGTTGTGTTAACAATGAACAAGATGAGGACAAATATCCATCAAATGTAAATAATGTACATAATTCCTCATCTCCTAAATATAGAACTGTATTCTCTCATCTTACTTCTAATTTAGCAATTATCCCTTGCAGTGTGGGAGTGTCAGATATATTTCAGCAGAATGGATTAAATACTATACATTGGCATGAATCTTTGGAACATTATCACTGAAGAAGATGACATACTTGTAATTTGTATTCTGTTGAGTTTAGTATCTTCTGCAAACATCTGACACAATTTCCACAAACTGATGTGATGCTTTTCAACTAATCACTGTTGTTTGTCTTCCCTGTTAATCCTTTCTGTAAATATAGTGCTTCACATGTCCATAAAGCTAAAGCTTAAATTGTAAAGGATAAAAGAAAAACGGAGATGCGCATGCACACACACACACACACGCACACACACACACAGTTGCTTACAAGCCTAGTTCTTTTGCTGTCACTTTAGAATTCATCCGAAATATTGTCTTCTAAAAGGGTTGGCTGAAAAGGTCATAGGCTGTCTAAGATACTCTCATGGATTGTGACCAAATGAGGTTTATTTTCCAACATAGTCCCCCTTGCTGTTCACACAGTTCTTCCATTGGTGTTGCAGTGCTTGGATTCCATGGGTGAAGAAGCTTTCATTCTGCTGGTCAAAAATTCATCTACAGCAGGCATGACATCATCACCACTGCAATGTTGGTTCCTAGGCAAGTGTTTTTATCCGTTTTGGGGGAACAGATGAGAGTCAGATGGAGCAAATCAGGAGAATAGGAAATGTGATCAACCAGTTCAAACTACAATTATGCACAGTAGCCATTGAAAGCCAGGACTTCTGTGCTGGAGCATTTTCCTGATGAAACAAAACCCCTTTCATCAGTTTTCATGGGTGTTTAGCACCTTTTGTACCTACCTCAGTACTCTCCATTGATGGTGTGGCCTTTTTTTGCATCCCCCAAGAAACTGAGGCCATCGCCTTCCTTGCAGATGAAATGACCATGACATTCTTTGAAGCAGGTGAGGAGAGGTGTTTCCACTGCATGGATTATCATTTTGCCTCTGGCACAATGTGATGAATCCAACACTCATCCTGGCTGAGGAAACATTCATGGTAACCAGCTGGATCTGCCTGAAACAATATCAGCTTTTCCAGTGGTATGACCAGCCTGGTGCACTCTTGATCAGGTGTTAGAATACATGGCACCCATTGACTAGAAACCTTTGTCAGCTCAAGTTCATTGTGCAGAATACTCTCAACTCTCTCACGGGTTATTCTAATAGTACTAGCTATTTAATGAATAGTCCACTGCCTATCGTCCATCAGCATGTTTTCCTTGGTGGTGGCAGTTGCAGGATGCCCAGACCTTGGGTCATCTTCAAGACTGTCCCTTCTCCTTCTAAAGTTTGCATTGTTGATAAAACTGGAGCACCATCCCGTAATCTAGTAACCATGTCACCATGAATGTACTTGTGGGCTAAACCACTTTTTTCTGTTGGTAGTTAATAATACCAGGATGCCAAATTTTGTCAGTTTTCAAGAGAAGTCACTACTAGTTAATTTTGGAGTATTCTTTGAGTAGTCAGATGATAGTTTACCTGTAAAAAAAACAATGTAGTTATTAATCAGAAGGGTTAGAATTAATGTATCCAAAATTAATTCACAGCTCTGGCCTTTGAACTTCTCAACCTACCCTTATACATTATTATATTGTTCTGTAAATTTAGTAGAATAAGAAACAACAGGTGCTGGAGTGGCTGTGTGGTAAGAAGCTTGCTTCACAATCACATGGTTCCAAGATCAGTCCCACTGCATGGCACCTTGGGCAAGTGTCTTCTACTAAAGCCATGGGCCGATCAAAGCCTTGTGAGTGGATTTGGTAGATGGAAACTGAAAGAAGCCTGTTGAATATATATATATATATATATATATATAGATATATATATATATATATATATATATACATACATACATACATACATACATGTATGTATTTGTGTGTGTCCCCCAGCACCACTTGACAACCTATGTTGGTGTGTTTACATCCCCATAACTTAGTGGTTTTGCAAAAAGACCAATAGAATAAGTTCTAGGCTTACAATAAATAAGTCCTGGGGTTGATTTGTTTGAATAAAGGCAGTGATCCAGCATGGCTGCAGTCAAATGACTGAAACAAGTAAAAGAATAAAAAAAATTTGAAAAACACATGTCAAATGTAAAATTTCCCTCTGTACATTCCAGTTAACTTATTAAAACCCAAAATTATATCTTCTGTTTGATTATCACAATTTCTACCTGATTCCTTGCTGTGCCACTATGTCATAATTTAATTTCAACTATTCATAACAACCAAAGCAGTAGTATATATATGAATGATTCTTCTGTGTCACCCAATCACAATATATTCCCAATAAATTTAAGCAACCAAAGCAGTTGCATGGTTTTGTTGCTATCTGCTCTTCCTTCTGTGAACTTTTTTGTGCCAGCTGTCACCCATGAGCAAAGATGGCTTGGTCTCACATACCATTCTTTTGCTAATTGATTTAGGTGCTTAAGTAGTTGTGAGTAGATCACGACATCCACTAGGCTCTCCTATTCTTTGGCCCAGTGGCTCATCTAGGATGCATCTGCTGTCTTGCATCTGAATAGTCTGGAGCAATGTGAAATGAGATAGCTTTCTCAAGGACTCAATGTATTGCCCAGTCTAGGAACTGAAACCATGATATATGATTGTAAGCTGAACACCCTAACCATTAGGCTATATTCTATCATTTTCATGATCTTTTATGCACAAATATAAACACACAAAAACAAAAGGCATTAAAAAACATTCTGTGATACGTCCATGAAATGAATATTTAGGAAATTGTATAGACATAGATACTGGAGAAACATTAGAAAAATGTATTAAAAGATTTATTGTTTCAATTAGTTTTTGTAAGATAAGTACCTGAGAGGAATGTGTCATTTTCGGATTTTACATTGTCAAAAACAGTTGAGAATATCTACCACTAACAAGACACTACTAACATTTTTAAATAATATCTCTTATATTGTCTAGTTAAAAACAAAAAAGCCATTCCTATAACAGATAATTTCTTCACACATTTGTCTCATGATACTAATAAATATTTCAGCCAGAATTTCCAGTTTATAGTTATCTCTCAGATGTTTTTATATTTTATTAACAATTTCTGTAGGTCAATATGAATGTCTTGACAATTTGCTCCTCTGTGCTTTTATTAATCTGGTATTGGACATTGATTCAGTAGGTCAAACTACTGAGGATTTTAACTGAAAGTTATGAACTCACCAAAACATTCTAGTTACTCTATCAACTTGCTTTTTCATAGATCAACAGTTAAACTCAGTCTGGTTGAGGTGGAATGTGAACTTAAGATTGGTACGATGTGAAAATACTAATTCCAGGACTTTTCTGTTTCTATCAACGTTGTTAATTATTGCTTTATTAACAGTGTAAATTCATTTTTAATTATTTTCTAATTTGCAATCTTACCTGTTTAATAATTAGAATACCCATAACTTAATATATCATTGCACAATGAATTTAAAATAACTGTAAATGGCTGTCAACATAGTTTTAGCTATTATCACTATAAATTGAACCATTATAGACTAATCTCTTATTGGTAATGGGTATGACTAACATTTCAGTCTATTAATGGGATTCATATAATTTATACATTTATTCATTTTCTGGCTTTAGTCATTGAACTGTGGTCATGCTGGAGCACCACCTCCGAGGATTTTAATTGATTATATTGATATCAAAGGAAGGCGGCGAGTTGGCAGAAACGTTAGCACACCGGGCGAAATGTGTAGCTGCATTTCCTCTGTCGCTATGTTCTGAGTTCAAATTCCGCCGAGGTCAACTTTGCCTTTCATCCTTTCCGGGTCGATAAATTAAGTACCAGTTATGCACTGGGGTTGATATAATCGACTTGATCCATTTGTCTGTCCTTGTTTTTCCCCTCTGTGTTTAGCCCCTTGTGGGTAGTAAAGAAATATATATTGATATCAAAACTTGGTTTGGTACCTAATTTGTTTATTTTCGAAGGAAGAAAGGCAAAATCAATCTGAATAAATAAAGTATGTTGCTGGAACATAAAGAGGCATGACCAAATGCTGTTTTTGCAGAATGCTCTACTGATTGTGCATTCTCCCACAACTATATATTAAATCAACAAAGAAGATAATGAAAGACTCAATTTCTTGATCACTTGACTGGTTAAGAATATCAGCTAAATTTTCATCAAATCACACCTCATCATCTCAGAAAAGGACTCATTATTAGACAGTCTAGTCTTAGGCTCCCATGTTTATAGGAAAGAGATGAAATAGTCATAGCTGAAATGCCTTTTATCACTATCTGGTTGATCAAGGCTGAACTTGGGCTACATAACAGCAAACCCCCCCCCCCCCACACACACGACGGGATTCCACACATTTTCCACCCACTATACTTTACTCTTAAGGCTTTGATGGACAGGAGACTATGGGAAAATTTACTTGACCAAGAAGCTGTACAACATAAATTAGTATCCTCTAGCTGGACAATTATCCTGTACTGATGAAGTGAAGTAACCCAGAAATCACAATACACAGATATTGTTTTAAGTTGGGTGGGGGTACTAGATACCCTTGTTTGAAAATATAAGGACACAGATCGTGTTGTATAGCCACCTGGAGATGATGTCTTCTGGAGCTAAATTACAGTAACATTTGTCCTAAACCAGGACAGCCATGTATGTTGGCAAACAATCTTTACTCTAAAATACTGTTGCCGAATATCTGCCAAATCTTGGGTGTACTACCTCCTGCTTTCTCATTTTAAGAAGTTTAAATCCTGATATTTATCTCCCTTGTCTTTCTTGACATTAATGAATAATAGCTAATGATTTTTATTGTGGATGTACTTTTTATAGAAAACATTTTTTGTTTACTGCATTTCATACACTAATCCTATCTTGACTGGTATGTTTTATCTAACATCATATTAGGTTTATCATATTTGGTTGATTCTCTCTGTTTTCCCAAATCAACACTATATTCTGTAGTAGGATGTTTATAAGGTGTATAGATACTTTTGCTTTCCATATTAACAACCCACAAGTTATTATTTTCTTTTCTTATACTGTTTTCTCACTTTAGTGAAGTTTACTGTTTCAGAATCAGTCATATTAGTCATACTTCTTTGATAGAAGTTAAAATGAATTTCATGTTTCTTTGTAAAGGTAGTTTATTTCTTTTTCTAACTCTTGCTTTTAAGATGTTGTCGTTGTTGTTGTTGTCCAATTTTCTACAGAAAGATGTCCTCAAGCAACTTCTGTTTGATTAGTTATAATATTTGTTTTCTTTAACATAAGTTAGATTTATTATGTTTATTTTATTATCATATCGAAGAGGAGAGTTGAGTTGTAATATTACCTCACCATTTAGAGGGAAAAATACTGTAAATTGCTATTTCTTATTTATTTATCTATTTTATTTTATTTTATTTCTGCCTTCACAGCAGAAACTCTTTGCAATGCAGTTATTGGTTGACAGGAATTCAAATAGGAATATTTTGAGTATTCAGTACAATTGTCCAAATAATAGTAACATTTACAAGGACAAAAATTATAATACTTATAATAAAAACGTTACCAATAATGAGGACATATGTGATAAAGAAAACATCTATACTATTACTTGTTCTACTAAAAATAGCAGCCAAATTTCTCTCAAATCACATCCTATCATCTTAAAAATAAAAGCACATATAACAGAATGTAGTCATAGTTATACAAACAATGAAGGGATGGTCATGAGTGGAATGGCTTAGTCAGGGCTATCATGATAGAAAGTTCACAGGGGAAAGATATTTCATGCTGTATCTGCATGTAACAATGAATTGGAAAATTGAAAGAGTGGCAACTATAGAAAAACATGATAGGTGAGCCATCCTGGAAAGAAATGCTATGTAAATAGGAAAAATAAGAAAAATATTCAGGTAGACCTCATGAATGTTGTGTAGCTTCAAATAAACTCTGTGGTTCCACTGACACCATTGCTCATTTCTAGTTTGAAGTGTTTGAACTTTAATGGATTTTTTTTTATATCTCTGTTGCAGTAATGTAATGGTTGAATATCAGAAGGCTGAGTACATTTTTGACTTCTTTCATTACAATATTTGAGTGATTCACTCTGATTTCCCAATCAGTCGATATGAGCATAGCCATGTTATTGCCTCATACTAGCATTGAAGCTTGCTTGTACTATTTGTTTTCAATTGTAACTATTGCCCAAAGAATATACCTACTTACTCAGTTTGCTGAGTAAATTATCTTCATGAAGACTGGAAAGTCGATCTAAGTCTTTTGTTCCAGTATTTTATTTTGGTAGCTCTATGTTGTTTGCCATTCATGTTTTTGTAGATAAAATCAAAATCTTCCATTTCTGTGTTTCAGTCCAGAGCTTTTAAGCCATCATTGGCTTCCATAATGGATCACTTCTTATCTGTCAAATCTTGCAGAATATACTGACCCTAAGCAGGATCTTCTTTCCTCCTTGTTCATTAGTTTTATTTATTTATGTATTTTTGAGTTTTGGTTTAAATTTATCTTTTTTATTTCTTCTGTTACATTCCCCGGTCGTTTTGTCTTTATCTAAATCTATTCTGTTGAGGTATTAAGCTTCTAATGTGTATCATACTGTTAATATATATATATAGATATATATATATGCAAAGAGAGAGGATATCTTTTGTAGTATTTTGAGTTTAATTAATTTGTCTTTTTTTATGGTAGCTTTGAGACACATTTGTTGTATGTTGAGTCTAAATCTGATATTCATTTTGAAATTACTGCTGAATTAATTCCCTATTAATTGTGGTTTCTCTTTTATTTTTGAAATCACAAGAACATGATTTATAGTTTGTCTGCAGCATTTGTAACCATTGATGGTTTGGTGTAGTAAATATGTTTATTCAGTGCTAGACAACAATGTAATGAAGACTAATTTCTTCTTCTTACAAGGATATGGCTACTTTATCTTCTGTTATCATAAATTGTTAATGATATTTTCCATTTTACCATGACATTGTTGATATGCTGTTACTGTACCAGGGTTGTTTTGTTGATGTACAATGTCTCCACTTCTTAGTAGTGAGACTATTCAGATAATGGTTTCTCAATCCATGCCATGCTTAGATTTTTGTTTCTGAATTAGTTGTTTTCAATAACTGCTCAGTTTTAGCAAAAATTCTTTTTGATTCCATGTTTTATCAGCAACACTCTTTCAGCTCTTCTGACAAGATACTCTCATCCGCGAAGTTATACATATCAAGATTTTGTGTATTGTTGGTTAACAAGTTACTTGTCAGCACTTTAGAAGATGACTGATGTTTTTGATTTTGTTAATTCAATATTTTCGTTTCTAGATGCTATTTTTGTTTGCTTCACAAGTTCATGGTTTGGGGTTTGATCCCACTGTGCTGAATCTTGAACAAAAGTCTTCTAATAAAGTAGTGAGTTGTGAATGAAATTTGACAGATGGAAATTGCATGGAAGTCTGTCGACTACTCATCTTCATCTGAGGAAGACTTAATTCATTGCCTAATACAACACCAGCACCTGTCCTTTTGGTGTCCTTAACCATGACTCACTGTCAACCAGTTTCTACATCATCACCTGTCTTTTAGGTGTCATTAGCATTTCACTGTTAGAAAACATAATTTTTTCCTTTCCTCCCACCAGTTTCAGTAATCATAGACACTGCCCTTCTTCCTCTGAGACATTAAAAAAATAAACCAATAAAAATCTAACTAAACTAGTGTCATGCACCTTCAAATCTCAGATAACAATCCCAGTAAGCACAACATCCTAACCAGTTCATGCACCTTCTACTTCTAAAATACTACTGGACTGAATAGCATAATGTCTTCTTAATGTATTTTATTTCACATTGCTCCTCCAATCTTTTCTCTTTAAAATAAATACCAGCCCAAGTGCTGATGCTTCAGCTATCACATCCTGGATATTCTATTGGCACAAGTATGGGAGGACTACATAAGTGCTGAAAACAATTATCAATGCTACAAAATCATGCTTGTGTTTGACACCCATGTCACTATTCAGTAACTTTTACTCAGACCTTGTCAAACAATTTCATTAACCATTGTTCTTTCATCATTGTTGTATTTTTCTCTACAGTATCAATGTTTAGTCATTGTCTCCAACGTTTAGCAGTCGTATTTTTCTAGTATTAATATTTTGTGAATGTTTTGGCTTGTTCAGATATTAGAATTTTAGAATAGTTGTTATAAGGTGCTTAATGTGAAATTTCACCTTTAGCAGATTAAAACTCATTAGTTGTTTAAAAAATTCAAGTACCATTAATATATCATTTCAGTTTATTCATCCACATACACACACACATGCAGCAGATGAGTAAAGCTATGTGAGACTTTTCTCAGGTTTAAAATGTGATATTGTTTTTGTTATCTATATTCCAAAGATGCAGCTTTATATCTTTGTTAGAAACCAGCTCCTTCTTCAGAGGAAGAATTTAAATAATTAAATACAGAAGAGACATACATACATATGTGTGTGTGTGTATATATATATCACTAAAACAGGGCTTAAACCAAGATAAGAGAAATCTAGTTATCAATTCTCATTAACTATTTATCTCTTCTACAAATAAATAAAATTCATTTTGATTTCAATGTTGATGACTCATATTTATGATTGTTCATATTCTGGGTTTGAATCACTTTGTGGATTTACCTTTCATCCTTTTAGTGTTGTTTCAATAAGAACCAATGTGGGGGTATTTACGCAATTGCCTAACATGCCAGAAATAGCAGCCATCTTAAATAAGGAAAGTACACATTAGATAATGTAGTCCTAGGCATAGTATAAAAAAGATAGTACATTCGCAACTGGAGTATCTTTAATCATAGGTCTGCATAACCAGTCATGACTAGTGGCTAAACAAAATTTAGCATCAAGAAGGGTATCTGATCATATAGTGCCTTCCAAACCATACCCAAAGAGAAAAGCAGATGTAAAAATGACGATGTGTACCTGCATCTGTATGAGCATCATTTTCCATCTACTTTCCATCTTGGTGTTTATTGTGCAGATCGCCACAATCCAAGTCAAATTCATATTTCGTCTGTTTAACCACTTAGTTGGGCTGTTGGACCACATGTCACTTGTACACTTCATTTTTAGTTTAGCTTCTACAGCTGGATACCCGGCCTATGATTAACCATCTGGTGTTTATTTAGTGCATTTTGTTGTGGCACTATCATTAGAAAGGTTTTCATATCCTTCACAAAACTAAAGGATGGCAGGAGGGATTTGGTTTAAGTTAGTTCAGAAGAATCCCTTGTTACATGGCATAGTGCAGTGAGAAAAAAAAAAAGGTGAGTGATGGAGAGATAAGGAATCAAACTGATGAGGGAAGCAGCAGCAAATGTAACCTTGTCTACGTATGTGTGGGTGTGTATGCTGAGATCCCCTTCGGTCATGACTGACCGTGGGAATGCACCTAGAAAGTTACCTTCCCAGGTACAAGTCCAGGCAAGGTTATTTATGGAAGACCAGCAGTCGCCCATGCATACAGGCCTCCCCTCACCATGCCACCAGTGTTATCTAACGGAAAGGCAATTGCCAATACAGCTTGGCATCTGTGACGTCGCAACTCGTTTCTACAGCTGAGTGAACTGGAGCAACGTGAAATAAAGTGTCTTGCTCAAGAACACAACATGCAGTCCGGTCCAGGATTCAAACTCACAACTTCACGATTGTAAGCTCGATATTCTAACCACTGAGCCATGCACCTTCACACAAACATATATATATATATATACAAATTGAGATAGGGGTTGTAAATGCAACCCTCCATGGGATAACATATATCCAATATACTGCTAGTGAAGTACCCAACAAAGTTAATACATAAATGTATATGTATATTTATATGTATAGGAGTATGAGTATATGCACTCATATATATATGTATATGTTTTATTATGGGTATGTACCCACACCTATATAAGTATGTATGTAATCTGATTTGTATCACATAATCTCCGAAGAGGCCTTAGGATATTTTTGTAAATGTCTCATTTATAACTACATATTGACCTACCATAAATGGCTAATATAAGTAAAATGAGACATACTTATCTACATGGCCGAAACAGCTGTAAGATGTAGTCTATATTTATATTTATGTGTACTTATATTTATTTTCTCTTATACATATTCTACTTATTGTATAACATTACTCTTTTATGTACACTGTTTTGCCCTACATTATTATGTTTAACTTTATAGTTTCTTATGTGGTGGTTTAATAAAGTATGTGATTGAGTATTATCTGGTAATTGATATTTGATTTCGATGTATTTCTCCATTTTCTTATTTTGTATATATATATATATATATATATATATATATATATGATAATGACGATGATGATGATATATACATAAATATTCTTTTATTCTTCCTTTTTCACTTATTTCAGTCATTTGACTGGCCAGGCTGGGACACTGCGTTTAATTAAACAAATCAACCCATGGGCTTATTATTTGTAAGACTATTACTTGTTCTATCAGTCTATTTTGCACTGGGGTCGATGTAATCGAGTGAAACCCTTTGTCTGTCCTTGTTTGTCCCCTCTACGTTTAGCCCCCTGTGGGCAATAAAGAAATAAATATGAGGTTCTTGAGAAGACCTGCTCACATCAGTGAAACTGAGTTCTAAAAGCACTGTGTCCCACCCACACTTAACAGGAAATCTTCTCACACATCCTACTACAACAAACCAAACTACATCTCTTCCACATATTTCCACTTTGTACAGATGCCATTTAAAAAGCATCCAGTCCACACTGTAAAGTGGGTGGCATTTGGAAGGGCATCCAGCTGTAAAAACCTTGTATATAGCCTTTAAGCAACTGACCCTGAGTGGGAAGATCTGCAAACAGATCTCTGACTTGTTTTGGAGAATTTGTTGCAATTGCTTCCTCCAGAGTCAGTATCCCAATGATGATCAAATTCGTTGCAAAAAATCATGCATAAAAATTTGTTGCGAAAAGTCATGTAAAAAAATCGCTGAAAACAATCATTGTAATGAAAAATTGGGAATCCAAAATTTCAGGATTGTGGGCCTGGGTTCAACCCGAAATGTTTTTAATCTACTCACAGAGTCAGCCTGATTCCAGAATAGTATTATATTATATGTAGAGCTATGGCCGCTAGGGGTAAAGTTGAAAAAGTGTGACACACTGACACATACTATATCATATTAAATTATCATATTATATTAAGGCAGTGAGCTGGCAAAATTGCTAACATGCCTGGTGAAATGCTTAGTGGTATTTCATCTGCCGTTAGCTTTTGAGTTCGATTTCTGCTGAAGTCAACTTTTCCTTTCATCCTTTCGGGGTCAATAAAATTAGTACCAGTTACATACAGGGTTCGATGTAATTGACTTAATCCTTTTCCCCAAAATTTGAGGCCTTGTGTTTCCAGTAGAAAAGATTTATTAAAGTTGAAAAAGTATGACACACTAACATCCACATTTATTATATTAGAAATGTTTAATTTTGGGGAAACTTTATTTCAATGAAAGCATATTTTGTATGTGTGTGTTTGTACTAAAGAAAGCAAAAATAAAACAAAAATGATAGTGTTCAGTATGTTGATGACAGGAATTTCTGTCAGAGACTTGGTAAAACAAGATTGTACATCATCTCCCTCTTTCTTTCACATACCCACTCTTTCTCTCTCTTTTATTATTACTCCCACTGCCACCATCAACACTACTACTTTTAGTAAAACATCATCAACTCTCCCTAAATTTCTTTGTCTCTCTTTCTCTCCCTCTTTTTTCTTTCTCTCTCTGTCTTCACCACTGCCCTCACTGTCTCTATACCTACTATTACTCACACCCCATCATGATGAATAGTAGGAATGTCAATGAATAGTGAGGAAGGGGGTCTAAGTGTGACATTAGTTTTCACATTTATTATATTAGATCTATCTATCTATCTATCTATCTCTCTCTCCTCTCTCTCTCTCTCTCTATATATATATATATATATATATATATATATATATATATAATAACAATTTAATAAATAAAATATATGCATACATACATACATATATGCACATAACTACATCTATATGTATATATACATGGATATGACTGAGCGCCTCGCGTCATTTCGTTTCTTATCCTCCAAGTAAGTTTTTATATATAATTATGACGCACACTCTCTAACCCTTTACTTGACCTTTCCTTCCTTCCTGTCTGTCTTCCTCTCTACCTGTCTCTCTCCTTATTTTTCACCCTTTCTGGTTTCCTTTCCTCTCTATCTCTCTCTCTCCCACTCCCTTCTCTCTCTCACTGCTGAGTGGACTACTAACTTTCTTTTGCTCATAGCTTTCAACAAGTCAACATTGACTTTTTCTGTCTCTGGCAAGTCGATTCTGAATTGCACTCCAACGAATTTTTCCACCGTCTAGGCTTAAAAAAGCCCTCAATGTTGGTTTCATTGTCCTGTTTTTATTCTTTATGTGTACTGTATTTTCATTCGTATTGCTTTTACGTCCTGTTCTTGTCACTTTTTTTTTCCTTGTTTTACCCCTCTGCAAAGGAATTTTATTTAATTCATTTTGCAGGAAGGACTGCTTCGGCCGGATCGTGTTCTGCCCTTACCTTCGAAACACGCATTGAGTCGAACCAGGGGCAGCTGATGAAGGGGAATATTCCTTGTATTGTTTGTCTTGTACTCTGTTTTTTCGTTGTTAAAAAAAGTCCGTTTCCTTGTTAGTTTTTATGTTTTCGTTTCTCGTTGTGTTCTACATTTATTAGTGGTGTCCTGTAATTATATATATATATGCATGTATATATACATATAGATGTAGGTACGTACATATATGTATGTATGCATATATCTTATTTATTAAATTGTTATTATATGACTGAGCGCCTCGTGTCATTTCGTTTCTTATCCTCCAAGTAAGTTTATATATATATATATATATATATATATCATCATTTAATGTTTATCTTCTATGCTGGCATGGGTTGGACAGTTCGACTGGAGCTGGCCAATGGGGTGCTGTCCAGACTCCAGTTGTCTGTTGTGGCATGGTTTTTAAGGCTGGATACCCTTCC
Source organism: Octopus sinensis (assembly GCF_006345805.1). Taxonomy (NCBI): domain Eukaryota; kingdom Metazoa; phylum Mollusca; class Cephalopoda; order Octopoda; family Octopodidae; genus Octopus; species Octopus sinensis. The sequence continues at coordinate 87,728,599 of NC_043006.1, read as the reverse complement.
TAACACCAGCCACTTTACAGAGTGTGCTGAGTACCTATCACATGCCACCAGTATGGGTGTGTTTATGCAGCACTGGCATCAATGTGCATTTTATGTGGTACCAGCACGTTAAAGGACAAGCCAGTATGCATGATAAGTGATTTTACTTAGCTTGATGTGTCTTCTCAAGTACAGCAAATTGCTTCAACTCCCAGTCCCTAACTATATATATTACCGTGTATGTGGGTTGGACCAAGGCTAAGAATGTTTGTTAGAAGTGTATATGTGTCCATATATAAATGAATATATGTAGGTATATTCTATTTTACTCATATGTCTGTATATTATATTGTCTTTCATTTTATTTAACTTTATCATATTTTATTATTTATTTCTGTTTTTATAAACAGTTAGAAAGTGTATATATGTGTGTATACAAATAGATATATGCATGTATCTTTATTTTAGCTTACTTTCTCTTATTTATATCTTTAGAAATGGTATGTGTGCATATATAAATAGACATATGTATATGTTTTTTCATTTTGCTTTATTATACTATTTCTTTCCTGGCTTATAATAGTAAGAATGTAAGAAATATATAAATAGTCATATAAAGGTGGATACATGTGTGTATTGTTTTTTTTTATATGTGCGCATGTATGTGTATATACATATGTGGATATATGGAAATATACGTATTACACTGCATGTGGGTTAGACTTTCAACTCAACATATATTGCTATTGATACAGACTGTGAAAATAGAAAGAATATTAGTAAAAAGCATACATGTGTGTATATACATATATATATGTGTGTGTGTGTGTATATAAGTGAATATATGGAAGGATATATATATATATATATTATATATATATGGTGGGGAGGGTTAAAGATATCTATCATTTTTTTTTTTTTTTTTTCAGAATAGCATATAAAAATTAGACTGTCATAAATCAACTTTAGACTATTTGAGGGTAGAATGAAGTCAGTTGCTTTGTTGCAAAAGACAGAGGGTAATTTAGATCATCCCTCCCCCCATAAAAAATAGAAGCAGTTGACAAGTACTGAAATGGTCAGTCATCATCACTTTATCCCTTTATATCTCTAAATGCTTAAATTAATTCTTCATTTTATTCTTTATTTTGTTTAGGACTTATTTATAACCTGACCATTAAGACTAAATTGTAATTTATAGTCAACCTGACCATTTTTTTGTCTACTTCTTTATTTTTGTATTTTGTCTGTCACTATATCTATCAGTTTAGTTTCGTCTGTAAACTACTGAAAATGGCACATCACTTTGGGTATGCATTCTCAAATCGAGTTAAATGATCTAATGGACTTATTTAAACAATCAGCTGAGGAGGCACATTTTACACCTTGGGTGGATGATAATGATTACATATCTCATCAATGTACTACAAGTATAAAAATGTATCGAAACATTTTTAAATAAAGATCATTGTACATTCAGTTTTCTATCATGTATCTATTTATATAAATTCTGTGGATACTATGGAATTCCTGATTTCTATCCAGTAGCAGGAGCATTTCCACTTTATGATATTAGGTGGCCAATAAATGTGGACAAGCTTTGCATAGCATTTTACAAGGTTTTTAACCTAAATCTTATTTAACTAAAAGATATAAAGATATCATCATCATCATATATTCGTGTGTGTGTCTGTGTGTATAATTACATTGTATGCTTATATGAAGTTTTTCTTTATTAATTGTATTATATTTCTACATTTAATAAAATAATATGTAGTTTTGATATTTTGGTATATATGTATATGTCTCTCTCTTTCTCTGTCTGTCTGTCTCTCTCTATATATAACTTCCCTCCATCTCTCTCTCTCCCTTTTCAAACTTTCTCCTCTGTTTTATTTCTTCTATTGCTTGCTAGACAGTTAAATATCTGGTACATAGCGATGCTGGAGAGCAGCTTCTGTTGCTGACTGTTTATTCATTATAAAATTATTGAAGATAGCTTGTAATGAAGACCACCTTTTGATTTGTTTATGATAATAGCATTGGAGGGACACCAACTACAGTGATGAACATTGCGTATTTTCTTTGTATTGCCGTGGAAAATTTATTGAAATGGAAAGTACAAGTTTTAAAAAAATGATTATGCGTTATGTATTTAAGACATTGAAGTTAGCTAAAAATAATAAAAGCAAAAAAAAAATATATAAATAGTTATCTCAGTGTATTATTTTATAGACTGGAGCTATATACATTGCCCTGCTGTCAAGGGTCTTAATCAGTTCTTTCAACCTCATTATGTAGTATGGTACACATTTTCTTGATTTATATCTTCTTTTATGGCTGCTTTAACTGATTTAAATCTGAGTGTTACCTCATTTGTACGATCTTAATTACAATAAGGCATTGGTACTGCTTTACACAAACATACATGATGGGTTTCCTGTACAATTTCCACCTACCAAATTTCCAGTTAATCTATTGGTCAAGTCAAGGGTTCATATGAGAGACAATTGTCCTATGTATTGCCACAACATAGGATTGAACCCCAAACCACACAGTTGCCAAGCAGACCTCTTAACCACGTAAACATGTCTGTGCCCATATTCAAGATGTACAAAAATTCTATGCAATGAAATTTTGTGTCTTGCATTTAAAATTTAAATAGTAAAACCAAACAAGAAAATAAAAAAAAACGACATATAAAGCAATGACAATATCTTATGTTACTCTTTTACTCTTTTCAGTCATTTGACTGTGGCCATGCTGGAGCAACACCTTTAGTTGAGGAAATCGACCCCCAAGACTTATTCTTTGTAAGCCTAGTACTTATTCTATCGGTCTCTTTTGCCGAACCACTAAGTTACGGGGACATAAACACACCAGCATCGGTTGTCAAGCGATGTTGGCGGGACAAACACAGATACACAAACACACACAGACACACAAACACACACACACATATATATATACATATATACAACGAGCTTCTTTCAGTTTCTGTCTACCAAATCCACTCACAAGGCTTTATTCAGCCCGAGGCTATAGTAGAAGACACTTGCCCAAGGTGCTACGCAGTGGGACTGAACTCGGAACCATGTGGTTGGTAAACAAGCTACTTACCACACAGCCACTCCTGTGCCTATGTTGTATATAAATATACTAAATATATGTATATTGTAAAAATATAGTAAGTATATAGTATACAAATATATATATATATATATATATATATATATATATATATATATATATATCCTTTCCACTATAGGCACAAGACCTGACATTTTGGGGGAGGGGGACTAGTCGATTACATCGACTCCAGTGTGTAATTGGTACTTAATTTATCAACTCCGAAAGGATGAAAGGCAAAGTCGACCCTGGTGTCATTTGATCTCAGAATGTAAAGACAGACAAAATAGCACTAAGCTTTTCGCCCGGTGTACTAACGACTTTGCCAGCTTGCTATCTTATATATTTATATATATATCATGAAAGCCGTCATCAATTTTGTAATAGACTGATAAGATTTTAGTGAACTTGTGTTATTCTGATTTGGGAGCCACTTATGTTAATGTGAGAAATGTCCTTATGAAAAACATGATAAACAATTCAGTTCTATATTTAAGAGATGAGTAATTAAGTACATTATTTACATTATTTACATTTGACGGATATTTGTCCTCATCTTGTTTGTTGTTAATACAATGTTTCTGCTGTTTGGTACATAACTGGGGCCTCTTGACACGCATTACCATCCAAGGCCAGAACAGACCTGAAATTAGTGGTGTGAAGAGTAACACTAAATTCTCTAAAACTTCTGAATTCTTGAGCTGGAGCCTCACCAGAGGATACAGTTTAATGTGTTGCCCATGTGAAGTAGGGAACAAAATTGAAGATGTAATTGAAATTTTTAACATAATTGATCAATGTTTTGAAAATTTATAAATTTATACATCAAACAGAAATAAGAGTATTTATATAATATGGGATATCCTTGAGTTCCTCTGGTGCATTCTTGTTTCTACTTCGCAACTAAAATCTGAGCTTTTATTCATATAAAAACAAGAGGTAATATTTTTCATAGACTCACCCCGTTTGAGTTGGATAACACAAACATAATTAAAGCATTGTTAAATGATATTTAATAAAAATTGATATAAAACAATGTCTAAAATCTTGAAGTTTTTTAGGCAAACTTTATCTCAATACAAACATATCTTTTAAACTTATAAATGCTAATTATCTCCGGATCACAAGGATGCATTAGGATGTTGTCTATGTTTCGGGTTCAGTCCACTATGTGATATGTTAGGTAAATGTCTTCTACTTCAGTCACAAGCTGACCAATGCCCTGTGAGTTTGAAACTGTTGAAAGGCTATTGCGAATGTGTTCACAAATGCCTGTGTGAGCATGTTTGTGCTTGTCCCTCACTGCTTGAAAAACAGTGTAGAAATCTAGACGTTCTTATATCTTACTAGTTTGGCAAAACAGAGACCATTAAACTTAGTACAAAACTTTGAACAAGTACTGGGGTTGATTTGATTGGCTGAAGTACTTCAAGGTAGCGCTCTAACATGGTTGCGGTCCAGCAACACAGGAATCTGCTAAAAACATTCAAGGTCAGGTAGTGGTGTTCAACAAGACAAGTAGATTAAGTCAAGTACCCAAAGCAAAGAACAGTTACTCTGATGGGCTTTCACACAGATTTTGTTTACCAAATTTCACTGACCATGTTTTGGTGGACCAGAGACAGAGAATGCACTTACCCAGGGTGCTGTAGTCCTAGGGCTCTGAATATGCAGACCCAGGACCTTTTTGTCATTATGCACAAAATACACACTGTGTCTCTGACTATCATTATATTATGCTAGTTCCTTTCTTTAGATGGTAGAATATAATTTGAGGCAGGTTTGGCTGTTATTTCTAGCATCTCAAGGGACTCCACAATAATATCTTCATCGACTTATTGTAAGCATAAAATTGTTGTTCAGCAGCTACTTATCATTAAAAGTATTTCAGCTGTGTTAATCCCAGATGCATTAAATTTTTTTCAGCCATGGCCATTCTATCATTTTCACAGTTGCAGTGTATCTAAGACTATATTGTCTGATGTTTGGTCTTCTCCTTTTCAGAGATGGTAGATTTGATTTGTGATAAGAGGTAGATTTGTCTGTTATGTCCAGCAGGTTTAATAAACCCATAGAAGCTTTAATAAAACCCATAGAAGCCTTAATAAACCCATAGAATCATAAAACTGTTGTTTAGCTCAAGTTAGCTTTGATTGAGCAAAACTATGATGAAAGACATTCCAATCATGATTAACCTATCTTTTTAAAAGTATGTCTTAGGTGAGCAAACAATATGGTAACTTAAATATTAGGGTAAACAAAGTATTTTATAAATTAAAGTATAAAATTACATGGAAAATACTCAGAAAATATGAAGTCACTTAAAAATAGTAGTTATGTCGTTAAAATGACATAATTACAATTTTTAAAGCAATTAAGTAGATTATCATTTATCTTTCATCTTTTACTTGTTTCAGTCATGCTGGGGGAGAGCCTTGAAGAACTTTTAGTTGAATGAATCGACCCCCAGTACTTTTTTTTTAATCCTTGTATTTATTTTGTTGGTCTCTTTTGTTGAACTGCTAAGTTTCTGGGATGTAAATACACCAACACCAGCTGTCAAGTAGTGCAGATGGACACACACACACATATATACGATGGGCTTAGTTCAATTTCCATCTAACAAATCCACTCGTAAGGCTACAGTGGAAGACACCTGCCCAAGGTTCCACTCAGTGGATCTGAATCCAGAACCATGTGGTTGGGATGCTAGTTTCTTACCATGCAGCCATGCCTGCACCTACAATGAATACACATAACTGTAAATATTTTGTTGTTACCCTTAATAGTTGTGATGTTTGTCAAATGTTGTACCAACTCAGTCTCTTTAAAAGAAGCAAAATCTCTTGAATAACCATACACTTTTAACTTCATTTTTCTCATCCATGGAATGTTTGCTAGATTCTAATACTATCATTGTATGAATATTACTGCCTTTCCCTGGAATAAATCCATATTTTTAAATGAGTATGTGGCAGGTTCAGCATATTGATTCACTTCAGCACATATAAACTCCAATATATTACCCTAATATATTAGTTCAGAATATTGCTGCTTCTAATACAATTGACTTCAGAAGGATAAAAGATAAATTTGAACTCTCTGAAAAGTATGATGACACAACCCATATACCGCACAGTTTGATTCCACTCATTTATATATATATATATATATATATATATGCCCACTCTAAAACAGATTACGGAGACACACTTTTAGATTTTATTACACTAACACAGATATAGGATTTATATTCGAAATTGTAATCATTGATACATGTAGGACATCTGGGGATTTTATTTCTCCTATCCAATTACCCAAATGGAAGGTATAAGTGGTGTCTATTCTCTGTTAGATTAATGCTCCTTTTTTACATACATACAAGCATATACATACATACACACACGTGTGTATGTGCATGCATACATATGCACACACATATACATATACACACACATATACATATACACACACATATACATACACACATACATATACATACACACATATATATATATACATACACACACATATATATATATACACACACACACAAATATATACATAAATACACAAACATATATGTGTGTGTATGTAATATTGTGTCAGCAGCCTTGAATTTTATTGTAATTAAATGGTGTTGAAGTTGATAATGGAGGTGATGACTTAAGGAAAATTATGCCAACTGTAGGAAATATCTGTAATTACCGAATTTCATGGTAGCACAGTAAGAGAAAATGTTTTCAAACAGTTAGAAGGAAACATCTGAAATGGTGGAAAACAATTCTGTTGATTAAGGGCAGTCTGCTGCAAAGTTCATGGCAAGTTTGAAGCTGGGGAAGAATTCCTATTAGATAGTGAATGACATGCTGATTGCATGCCAAAATGAGATGTACTGCAAGAAAAGTAATGTGTTGAAAAGAGATGGAATAAAACAAGTAGTGAGATATATTTAGCAGCTCAAACATGGTGTGTGAATGTGTGTGAGGCAGGGTATGGGTGAATGTGTGTGAGACAGGGCATGAGAAAGAAAGGGGGGAAAAAGCAGTGTGTTTAGCATTGACACCGGGTGCAGAAGCTTCCTAAATGTGATAATCAGTGAACATGTGAAGCATGAAATGTTCAGAAGTTGAAAAGACTCTTTACAATAAGAACAAATCAGGATGCCGCTAGGGAAAAAGTGTCTATATATCTGTGCACTGTTTTTGATGTTTAGGTCTGAGTCATCTCTACATTTTATCTTCCTCATTTATCAGTTCACCTGTTATTGCATTGCTGACAGATTTATATCTTCATTTCCATTAAAACATCAATAATAAAGTTCATCCTCTCACCTCAATTCAATAGAAGTGCAACAATTGCTTCTCAATTACAAAGTGTATCTCTGCTGAATGTGGACTGATAATATAAGAAACACTATTTTCTGAATCACTGCTTTTTGTTTCTTTCTCTCTGTTTCTGCCATAATATTTCAGTGATATCTTCAATAGATGATTCACATCAGTCAATATCAATTGTTGATATGGAATATCATAAATGTATGTGGAATTGTTATTACAAGGAAATTATAAATTAATAAATACAAATCTATAATAAATATGTCTATAAATAACAAATGTAAAATAAGAGACATCTTTCTAATGAACTATATTTGTGACCTTGTTTTGCTTTCTAGTTGTTGATATAGTTTCAACAAGTGCAGCCGTGGCTGTGTGGTTAGGGACTTTGCTTCTCAAACAATCTAATTTCAGAGTCAACCCCACTGTACAATGCCTTTGTCATATGTCTTCTACCATATGATGAACCTACCTCATTTCACCTTTCTGATGTCATCTACCTCAATGATTCAATGTTACGATTCATCTTGGCTCTTACATTCCACTTAAACCAACACTGCTAGTACAGAAGTTGAAATTTGTCAGTTCTTGTCTTTGTAATAGTTAGTTTTTATTATCCATATATATATATATATATATATATATATTATATATATATATATATATATATATATATATATATATATATATATCCCTGGTCAACATACTGAAACTTCAAAACACTTTTGATTTCTTTCTCTGTTTAATTATTACTCCTTACAATACATTCAGATGACATAACACTCCCAATCTCTGAACACTATGGATACTTCAGGCTACCCAAGGCAACTGGTGCTTTGTCTCTAGCCTGTTGAAGACATCTAAGCAGTAACTGAAATCATTTTCTCAGGCATGTCTCTCCACACCTCTCACATAACTTCACTTCTATTGTATGTGGCAGAACAAGGGATTAGCATTAACTGAGACACAAAAAAATGAGAGTCAGACCACTGAATCCATCAGTATTCTTTCCATTACCTTCAGACAGAGCACCAAGAGCTAGAGCCTATTCTTGATCTATCCTGATCCTCTTACACATGTTACAGTCTATCCCATCTCAAGAAGTGCACCCTTACTGATCCTGTGAGCAATCAAATAACTGCTCCTATTTCTTGCACCACAAAAGTGTTGAAATCAGTTGTTAACAACCTTCTCCTACACTTTTCTTTTTGGTTACCACCGACTAGCTGCAGTAGAACCAAATCTACTGTTGTGGAGGCACATGGCCTAGTAGTTAGAGCAGAGGACTCACGGTCATGGGATCGTGGGTTCGAATCTCAGACCAGGTGATGTGTGAGTCTATGAGCAAAACACCTAAGCTCCATGCAGCTCTGGCAGAAGGTAATGGCGAACTTCTGCTGACTCTTTCACCACAACTTTCTCTCAGTCTTTTCTCCTGCATCTTGCAGCTCACCTGCAACGAACCGGCATCCCGTCCAGGTGGGGAACCTATATGCCAAGGAAACCAGGAAACCGACCCTTATGAGCCAGGTGTGGCTTGAGAAGGAACAAACAAAACTCAACTGTTCATCTCATGCATTGCAATATTATATTCACTAATGGTATTCTATTCAACTAATATTCCATTAACTTTACTGTGTCCAAGGCTGGTTATCTGGATCACTCCTTGTATCCTGCGTACAAATAACCTATTCACTCTCATCCCTATTAATGTTTACTCCTTTGCATATTCTATTACTCTCCATTAATCTTCATAATGCAGCATCCACATGCTATTTAGACACATCACACCAAAACTTTCACTGCTTGCATGTTGCAGAGACCTCAAAACCATTCTCTAATGAGAAATTGACAACATTTCCAACTTTAACAGCACCAAAACTCATTTGCTGCTGCACCTAACAAGAAATATTGTACCTCACTCTCACTTGTCTTGTACAATACTCAGTTAAAAACCTTTCAAGCTGCTATAGATTTTAGGCTTCACAATCACTGATTAATGATATCTTCTGGCAACCACCCTGACTTAACTGAACAAAAATTGGCCTTCATCTTTAGGATCAAAACACTTCCAGAATGTTTAAGTGCTAAGTATCTTCAAAGCTCAGACAAGATTTTGGTGGAATACTTCTCTTACATCTGCTTCCACAGATGATATCGACCATAGCTAAAGGAATATCTGCCACTCAGCAGATTGGCAGAGATTAGCTCATTAATACTCTGCAACTTCTACCCACTGACAATGGTTTCTATTTATATGAATTAGGTAGTTGTGTACTGTCTCCACAAAACCTCAACTCTCAGGAATTCCCTTCTCTAATTTTTATACAGCTGTTAACATGTCATTTAAATTGGATATTGACAGCAATGTTGGATAGCCAGTGAAGCTCATGAGAGCAGTATATTTTACACAGAATGAAAACCATGATGAAATTTTAAAAAAATAATAATCAATCATTTAAAATTGCAAATATAACTGAACATTTTCTAGTTTCTGTTAGGAAGTGCAATATATATACATACAGGGTATTAGATGAAACATTCCATGCCAGGTTTATGTATCTGCAGCTGTTATGACTTTAGCTTAGTAAACCAATCTAACTCACTGACAAAAGCATGAAACATGAATGAAAGACACTTATTTAATGTTCTGGAGAGTTGACATTGTTTGGACTGCTGGGTCTCTAGAGGCTCATTCATTAATTATTCAGGAGCATACATATAATGATGATAGGGAAAGGAGTGAAATATATGTTAAGTACAAGATGTGTGTTGGTATGTATGTGTACGTATATGGACAAATATACTTTATTGAGATAATTAGGGGGCAAATAGTAATTGGAGTTTAGGATATCATTTACATTATTTACATTTGATGGATATTTGTCCTCATCTTGTTTGTTGTTAACACAATGTTTCAGCTGATATACCCTCCAGCCTTCATCAGGTGTCTTGGGGGGAAATTCAAACCTGGGTTCTCATTCCTAAGGTATTTTTCGATGTTGTCATTGTTATTATTATTATTATTATTATTATTATTATTATTATTATTATTATCATTATTATTCAGGTCACTGCCTGGAATCAAACTTAGAATCTTGGGGTTAGTAGCCCACGCTCTTAACTACTACACCATATGCCCTGAATAATAATAATAATAATAATCACAATATCGAAAAATACCTTAGGAATGAGAACCCAGGTTCGAAATTTCACCAAGACACCTGATGAAGGCTGGAGGGTATATCAGTCAAAATGTTGTGTTAACAACAAACAAGATAAAGACAAATATCCATCAAATGTAAATAATGTACATAATTCCTCATCTCTTAAATATAGAACTGAAGTTTAGGATGTTGAAAAGGGTTTGTGAAAATAGATACTGCAGAAATAAGTGCATGCTTATGGAAAACAAGGTGTAATGTGTGTATGTGTTTGTGAGTGGACCCAAGGGTCATTCGGAATAGTGATTAAATGTCTCAGATGAGTTTTTGTGAATACAATTTTAAATTTTATTTTATTTATTTTTTGGACTAGCCACGTCTTTTGAGATACTAAACATCTTGATAACGTTTCAGATTATGTACTCTGTACCTCATGGGAAATGAAATGGTTGGCACTTTTTGCCTTCACTTTTAAGTAACCCTGTGTGTTGTTCAAAGAAATTATAATTTTGAAAAATTTTTTTAGAAGAACTTTAATTTCTTTACATTTTAGATCCCTTACTTCCAAATTATTTCCCTTCCCCATAATGTAGAGATAATAAACACAATGTCAGCACATTTTTATATACACACTGTTACAGTTGGTTTGATTCCTGTCATCTGGTGTCTTATTTCTGGAATCTGTATCTTTAGGTTTGAACTGGGAACATTTATATGTAATCTACTCTGAATTAGTTTGTTAGACTGGGGAAAGGAGGATACAAACAGTTCATAAAGAGCATGAATTTGTTTGCCATGAGAAAGGAGAAAGGCTTAATATTTTAGACTTAAACCTTAGATGCAGGCATAACTGTGAGGTGAAGAAGTTCAATTCAGAACCATGAGATTTTAGGTTCACTGCATAGTATGCCTTCCTCAACAACCTCAAACTGACTGATTTCTAGTGAGTCAACTTGGTGGACAGAAAAAGCTGTGTAAAAATCCATAATATATATATATTGTATGTGTGTGTGTGACTGGTGTTAGTTTGTTTTCATCCCTGTACTTTAGTGGAACAACAAAATGAGACTGATAGAATAAGTACAGGATTTAATAATTACAAGATTGACTAAATGCTTCAAGGTAGTGTCTCAGTATGGCCACATCCAATAGCTGAAGCAATTAAGATATTTGCTTCATATCCTATTGTTTACTGAGAACTTAAGGTACTTACTGAAATACTGCAGTTGGTCCATTCACCATGTCTATAATCATGTAAAGGCACCAACTGTTAAATGGAATTCTGGTTGTTATCTTACAGCTGCATTGCTTCATGGACATTTTAACTGAGTCCCTTACTATAATCTGCAATTCTACTTTCCTTAGTGGTGTCCACAGATTGTTATTGGCACTAGATGCTAAGAAACACTTGGTCAAAGAGCCGTGTTAGTTTTCCAGTCTAGATTGTATTTCAACTTAGTCACTGAGCAAGAAATAAACTAATTTACAATCAAGTGTAGACTATTCAAGTTAAGGTTTGCATGACTAAACATTTTTTATTTTAATTTTCTTTTTTAAGAAATGTGATATGTAACTTACCAGTCAGACAAACTAAGTCAGTAAAAATATCAATCAATATAGTTACAAGCTGGACATTTCTTTCCCATATGTAAAATAAATGAATAAAATGGTGAACATTTAAATTCCTTACAGTGACATGATTAATATTATATAAGTCATGTCAGGAAAGAAAAACTATTTTTTGCTTTCACTTTCTCTTTATTTAGTTTTTGTATAATTTTTTTATGGTTCCTATATTTGTTGTTCCATGATAAGAAATTCAGGTGTTTCCATGAATTATTGGCAAATGTATTTTATGTCTGTGAACGTGCTTTTTCATGCCATTGTTTTATGCAACCACTGCTGCTGCTGCTATTACGATATTCCTTCTTTTCAATGTCATTCACAGTGAGAACTTCTGTCAATGCTAAAGGCAAAAATCCAACATCACTTTCATGCTTTGAACTTGTGATCTTTTGAAGTCAATAATTGAATAACCAATCAGCTATTCCATATATATATATATATATATATATTATATATATATATATATATTATATATCCATATATATATATATATAATATCCATATATATATATATTATATATCCATATATATATATATATATATATCCATATATATATATATATATATATATTATATATCCATATATATATATATATATATATATCCATATATATATATAATATATATATATATCCATATATATATATATATGTAAAAAACACCCACTACACTCGCGGAGTGGTTGGCGTTAGGAAGGGCATCCAGCTGTAGAAACACTGCCAGACTAGACTGGAGCCTGGGGCAGTCCCGAGCTCCCCAGACCCCGGTCGAAACCGTCCAACCCGTGCTAGCGCGGAAAACGGACGTTAAACGATGATGATGATGATGATGATGATATATATATATATATCCATATATATATATCCATATATATATATATATATATATGGATATATATATATATATCCATATATATATATATATCCATATATATATATATATATATATATATATATATATATATATGATATAATATGTAGTGTGTGATGTGTCAGTCTTAGCTAAATATTTTGCATTATCAGCATCTAGAGGTTTAGAGGTGATATAATAATGATAATAATAATAATATTCTGTGACCAGCCGGGCAATCTGTTTTAGATTAAATAGTTAGTACAATTAATCTTACTATATTATTGATTCATATGTTATTAACCTTTGATGAGTGAAAAATTACATTGGCTCCTATCAGAAATAATGATAGCTTTGAAGAATATAAGAATTATTGCTTTCCTATTCATGGCATGTAATTTTTAACCAGTTGTGTCTCAGTTTCTCACCTTATTACAGAGAAACTGAATTTGGGAAGCATAACTGTTTTGGATTTAAAATCTGTTGAATTTCTACAAGTAGGGTGTGAAGGTTTAAAGGTACCCTATATAGAGGTATCATTAAGTGTCTAAGTATATTTACTATCATTTGTTTCATATCCATAATAGGTACAGGTTTGACTGTGGTTAAACTTCCTTCTTACTCATTTAGTTTTGGGTTCAGTTCCACTGCATGATGCTTTGGTCTTCTACTATAACACCAGGCCAACCAAAGTCACGCGAGTGGATTTGGTAGACAGAAACTGAAAGAAGCTCATTGTGTGTGTGTGTGTGTGTGTGTGTGTGTGATTTTCTTGAATCACGTGATGGTTTGTAAATGTGTGTAGCCATCATACAAGCAATGTTGTCCATTTCTAGTCTTCTGGAGAAAGCATGTCTGCCCATAGTAAATATTACTAAGTTTGAAAACAGACAAGGGTTTGCAACAGAGATAGCTGCGGAAAATTTGCCTCAGTAAATTTCATCTTACTCATGCAAGCACACTAAAATAATTATTGAATTACAATGACGATCCACCACACTAAGTGATTATAATTTCTTAGATAGCAACTATGCCAATGATGAAAAATATAGTTCATTGAATCAACTACCTGACATATGACTGATATTTAACCATTCCGAAAAGTATCATCAAAACAGTGGACTCTCTAGAAATCACAGCTAATTTTCCCCAAAATACACCCATCTATTTCAAAGAAAGTAGAAACATTGGATAAAAATTTATGGTCATACCTTTTAAATGCTTTTGAGCATTTATTTGCTGAATCAGGGCTAACCTGGTGTTAATCAGCTGCAATCATGGGTATTTATTTGGTTTTAGAAAGATGAAATCTAAAGGTGAACAGAGATGTTATTTATAAACGCAAAATATAAATGGATATAAGAATTAACTTATCATGGTCCCATATTGGTTACATCAGCATTACTGTTGGTGTTGCTTTATCTTCATTTTCCATGCTGATAAGGTTTGCTGCTCTCTTAGACAGCCTGGAAATCCACGTCTCACCTGTAAGCTGTATTTCTGGCTTGGTTTCCACTGATGAATATCCTTTCTAATCCTAATCACTTTACAGAGTTTATTGGGTGCACTATTTTGCTACCAGTATGAGAGAGTTTGGCAAATCTTTGGCAAATCTAAAGGTATCTTTTGACACCACATTTAACAGTGCACAAGATGCATTTAGCATTGCAGCAGAAGTAGTGTTGGTGCATTTCAGGAAGCATGGAAATTTTGAGAGAATTTTAGAGAGGAAAGAAGTGAGAGCTTGATGGATGGCATGAACTGGATAAATGGGGAGAGTGAATGAAGGATGTGGAATAATAATAATAATAATAATAATAATGATCGCTGTCCACATAATAATTCTGAGAAACTACATTACTTAGCAGAAGCAATCATAGAAGTTAGCTGGGTTTATAATCAGATTAGAATCATTAAGAAAAATTCTTCATTTGTAATTTGTTCCACTGAAATCCAACATAATTGCTTCTGTAAAGCCCTCATTAGTTTACTTAGCAGAGTCTTAGCTTCTTTCCAGAGAATAACAACATTAGAATTTGCAAATTTTTGAACAATCTCTGAAAGCAATTTTGATTGAAGATGTATTCTGTTCTTTTGTGATATAAGACAAGAAACTCTTGATTTATGTTTGATCTGTGAAATCATGAATAACTATATATAACTACATGTAATAGTCTGAGACAGTATACTGTGTAAGGTATTTAGAAGGATATCCATTATAAAGTTCTCTTTACAGTTACATACATGCAATATACAATTAATTATCATACTTAATCACACATAATCTGCAATTAATGTAACAGCTGTGATTGGATAAATTTGTTTAATCCATAACATAATTTAGAAACAAAAAGCCACCATTTTATGAATTAATGGTGGTTTTGATATATTCTCACAAATCTTAACACACCTACATGTTACCTCCCTAGGTATTAGATAATATGTGGAGTATACAACATAGCAGAATGGCTAGAAAGTTTGCATTGTTATCATGAGGATCTGGGTTCAATCCCACTGCGTGGCATCTTGGGTGTCGATTTTTTTTTTACTAGTGTCTTGAGCTGATCCAAACCTTGTGAGTAAAATTAACTGGATGGAAACTGTGAGGAAGCCTGTCAGATGGATTGTGTCTGTAATTCAGATGTACAACCTTGTCACATACTGTGTCAAGCTGATTTTACCCGAGGTTTATGCTGTTGGTATTTGTGTCTGTAGAATGTTCAGTAACTTACATGTTAATTTAATGAGCAGGTTATTTAGTTGATCAAATGATTGAAACTCATAGAGAATCATTTATTTTCTCCTTTAAGTAATATTTGGAAGAAAGTGATAGTATCTGAGCTTGAATTGGGCAATGAATATTGGATATTTAACTAATCAAACATAGAAACATTTCTAACTATAAATTGAAACTGGCCCCTTTGTTCTCAGAACAAAACTTAAGACAATATTCTACTGCAGCTGCCACTATTAACTCTTAATGAACATTTTGTCTTGTAATGAGGAGGTGCCAGAAGAACTTGGCAAAAGATGAGACAACATCCTGCAAGGCTCTTGAACTTGTCTGAACCATGAAATAATGAAGAAAGTTATAATGTTGATTGTGATGTTGATAATATTGATTATTTTATTGATTGCAGTTATAGTGAGAGTGATGACAATGTGGGTGATGATAATGATGATGGCAGCATTAATAATGAAGAGAAGAAGATGTGGAGGATTATAGTTATTAGAGTAATGTTGAAAATGATGATATTAGTGGTAGTGATGAAATCGATAATAATTTTGTTGACAATTATGATAATGGTGGCAGTGGTGGGTATATTGATGAAGTGAACTTAAATGTATAGAATTCTGAAAGCTTTTCAAATAACCTGAAAAGCAGTTGTTAATGTCAGCTTGGTAAATACATTTTTGAGGTTTAGATGTTTATGTAAATCATATCTGAAGATTAATAGTGGTGAGCTGTAGTAATAGTAGTGATGGAGGAGTTGACCAGATACAACATATGGTTGGCAAGTTTCTTTTTATTACAGTTATTTATTTGGTACTGGCTTCAAGTTAAACAACACAAACACTACAATACCATCACAAAGATTCTATCCTTCCCACTCATTTAAGACAATCAGAGTAGGAAATAGAGAAAATAGCAGCTGTCACATCAATAACCAACTGAGCCCAGGAGAACAGTAATGTTGCTGCTAACATAGTTTACTTCTATTGTGGTCATTACCAGAGGCTACAATAGCAGACTGGACTGAAGGGAAAACGCAGTATTTGCAGTCATGCCATATTGCTCCCCCACACAATAAACCACTGCATGTCAATGTCCTTAACTAGGCAGAAATACAGTGTATCTTAAGTGTTGGATATATAGATCATAGCCAGTTAGCTAACGAGATTAGGGTCTGCTAGATCAATGTGGAATGGTTCTACCCAACAACCACAGCTCTTCTAAAGTCAATGACAGAACATCTGTACAGACACTTGGTCAGCTAGAAATAGTAGCCAAATCTCTCAAATCATACCATATTGTCTTAAGGAACCTTATATATATATATTAGACAATGTATTTCCAGGTCATGTTCACATGGCATAAAATGAATGAATGAAGGAACTTGAAAAAAAAAATGGGACTGTCACACTTTTAAAGGCTTTGATCATTGGCTTACTTGATCAATACTGACCTGGGGTTAAACAATAACATCAGCTCTCTTCTCATATAAAACCTATCATCAAATTAACTTATACTTAGTAAGTTTAAACAGTGTTTACGAGGGGCGTTCAATAAGTAATGCTCCTGACCCACTTCCCATAGCAGTAGAGCAACGAAACTTGGCACAGTTATTAGTCTTTTTCTACATAGGAACCACCCAGAGTTACGCATTTTTCCCATTGTTTGATGCAGCTCTGGAGACCGTTTTTGTAGAAGACCCCAGCTTGGTCCTCCAATCTGAACGTGACTTCAGAAATCAAGGCTGCATCATCTGGGAAACGCTTTCCTTTCAAAAACAACTTCATGACTGGGAAGAGGTGAAAATCAGAGGGTGCAAGGTCAGGAAAGTAGGGGGGATGGGGGAGGAGTTCATAGCCATACGCCTGTGCTTCTGATCTGGCGACAAGCGAGTTGTGGACCGGAGCGTTGTCCTGCAGGAGGAGGATGCCTTTGCTGATCTTGCCCCGCCTTTTGATTTTGATAACTTCTCTTAATTTCCTCAAAAGTGAAGCATAATAGGCTCCTGCAATTGTGGTACCCTTTGCCAGGAAATCTGTCATCACTACTCCGTCCTGGTCCCAGAAGACTGTGAGCATGACCTTGCCAGCGGAGGGCTGCACCCTTGCCTTCTTTGGAGGGGGTGAGTTATGGTGCTTCCACTGCATTGACTGGGCTTTGGTCTCTGGATCATCATGATGGACCCAGGTTTCATCCTGTGTAATCAGTCTTTTGAAAAATTTTGACTCATCTTCTTGGCACATCTCCAAATTCACCCCCGAGCACTCGACGCGTTCTTGCTTCTGGAAAGGCGTGAGCAACCTGGGAATCCATCTGGCAGACACCTTTTGCATATGCAAATGGTCATGAATGATAGTTTCCACAGACCCGGTACTAATCTTGACCTCATGGGCTATTTGGCGAATAATTATGCGTCAATCTTCCAAAATGGCAGCCTCAACTTGACGGACAGATGCCTCATCAATGGCAGAAGGGGCAACCAGATCTGGGAGCTGTTTCCACAGAGTTCCGACCATGTTTGAATTCACGATGCCAGCGTTTTACAAGGTCATATGATGGGGCATCATCACCATAAGTTACTTTCATTTCATCAAAAGTCTCCCGTGGTGTGTGTCCTTTCAAATACAAAAACCGGATCACTGCTCGACACTCAACAGGCTCCATTTCACACTTGACTCGGTTCAAACACCTGTAAATCAGAAACCACAATTAATTCAGAGCTGTGATTTGCCACGTACTCTGTAGAGATATAAAGGATTGCACATGCAAAATTTCAGCTAGATCAAACAACTGCAAGTGGGTCAGAGGCATTACTTATTGAACGTCCCTCGTATAGTGGTCACTCAACAATATCATCATCATAACCATTATCAAATTTCTCATTATAATTGAAGGAATCAAATTTGTCCCCTCAGTTTTGACTCTTTAGTTAGAGTTGGAGGCACTTTTCTTATTTGATGTCATTAGCAAATCATAAAAATCCTTGAAACCCCATCTCAATTTCCTGATGACCACCTTACTTTCTGTCCTCTTGGGCTCAGTAACATTAAGATCCCACATTAAAATTAGTGAACTTGTCAATAGAAAAGCTAAGCAGAAACCCATCTGCTGGGAGTATAAAATTTTTTTTATCAAACCAGAGGAGCCTTGACATGTTTCTATCTTATTCTAACATCCACATTTTTAACTGTACTTGACAAAGTTATTGTGTTGGGAATCTATTTATTATTGTGAGAAAACAGAATCGTTTTGAGATGAGATAATTCAATTACCATCTGAATGAAAAACAGTAATTAAGTTAATGTTAACAAATCCAATAGAGAAAACATCAAAAACAAATATAAACTATGGATATATATTATGTTTGTTCTTATTGCTGTCTAATCCATATATTAAAGTTAAATACTTTGCTACAGAGTTTGTCTTTGTTTACATTTGTCTAGTGTTAAATATATTCAAAAAAGAATCTGTAATATATTTGTATTAATACTATTTTCTGTTGTGCTAGAAAATTTTATTGTTGTTGTTGTAGGTAATATTATTAAAAAGTCTAAGGCGTTGAGCTGGCAGCATCGTTTGTACACTGGGCTAAATGCTTAGTGGCATTTTCTCTGTCTTTACATTCTGAGTTCAGATGTCACCAAGGTCATCTTTGCTTTTAACCCTTTGGGGGTCGATAAAATAAGTACCAGTTGGGCACTGGGGTCAAGGTAATTGACTTATCCCCTCCCCTGAAACTGCTGGTCTTGTGCCAAAATTTAAAGCCTATTTTATTGAAAAGTCTTTAAAATAGGGTTTACCCATCACTCACAAGTGAGAAAGTTTTTGATAAATATTTTTTGGTGCCTATGTAGTCTAGAGAAAATATAGTCACACTCTCAGGCTTACCACACTTGAGGTAACAGAACAAGGATGTGACAACTGGAGGGAGAGAAAGCTGCGCCATTATTGGGACAGGTACTCATTTACAACTGAGCAGACTGGGCAATGTGCAATGATATGCCTTGCCAAAGAACACAAAATGTCACTCAGCCCAAGAAGCAAACCCAAAACTTTTGTTCAACATTTTAACTACTAGACCATGTGCCGTCACTAGTGATATCATTATTATAATTATATTATAAGGCACTGAGCTGGTAGAATTGTTAGCATGAACAAAACACTTACTGGCATTCTGTCCATCTTTAGATTTCAGTATAACCAACAACCCCTCTCTCCTAAAATTTCAGTTCTTGTGCCTATAGTAGAAAGGATTATTATTATTATTATTATTATTCAGTAGTATATTTTTTATAGCGTGCTTTCACTTCACTACCGAGCGCAGCTCTGTGTGCCTTGGGTATGTGCTGTGATTTGTTGTGATGCTCTAATGGTTACTGTATGGTAAGGGTTCTGCGTAGGATGTGGGCAGTGCCTAGTAGTGCAATTTTCTGTGTTATATGTGTTTGTAAGTCCTGGTGTTTTTGTTATGTATTTGTCTGAATATTTTTTTTATCATGCCTAATGCACCTATTACGATAGGAATTGTTTCTGTTTTTAGATTCCACATTCTGATTACCTCTATTTCCAGGTCTTTGTATTTTGAAAGTTTCTCCATTTCTTTTAGAGACACGTTGTCATCTGCTGGTATTGATACATCAATTAGAAAGCATTTTTTTTCTTCATGATCTCTGACAACTATATCTGGTCTGTTGGCCTTAATTTCTCTATCTGTGTGTATTGGCATATCCCAGTATTCTCCTTCTTCTTCTTCTTCTTCTTCTTCTTATTATTATTATTATTATTATTATTATTATCAAGGTGATGAGCTGACAGAATTGTTAGTGCACTGGACGAAATGCTTAGTGGTATTTCGCCTGTTACTATGTTCTCTGTTCAAATTCTGCTGAAGTCAATTTTGTCTCTCATCCTTTCAAGATCGATAAATTAAGTATTAGTGAAATACTGGGGTCAATGTAATCGACTTATCAACTATCTCAAAATTGCTGTCCTTGTGGCAAAATTTAAAACCATTATTATTATTATTATTATTAAAGCATTGAGCTGGCAGAACTGTTATCATGCTGGGCAAAATGCGTAACTGCATTTCATCCATCCTTATGTTCTGAGTTCAAATTCCACCCAAGGTTGACTTTGCCTTTCCTCCTTTTGGGACCATTGAAATAAGTACCAGTTATGCACTGGGGTTGATGTGGTCAACTAGCCCCTCTCACCAATAATTTCAGGCCTTGTGTCTATAGTAGAAAGGATTATTATTATTATTACTGTTATTATTTTTATTTGCTCATCACTATGTTGTGGGTTCAAATTTTTACCTTGCCTTTGATCTTTTTGGGGTTGATAAGTTAAGTACCAGTGAAACACTGGGATTGATATAATTGACTACTCTCTTCCCTATAAAATTTCAGGCCTTGTACCTTCAATTGAAAGGATTATTATTATTATATATGAAGCAACAGGCTGGCAGAATCATTAGCACACTAGACAAAATGCCACTAAGCATTTTGTCTGTCTTTACATTCTGAGTTCAAATTCCACTTAAGTTGACTTTGCCTTTCATCCTTTCAGGGTCAATAAATTAAGTGCCAGTGAAACATTGGGGTCGATGTAATGGACCAGTCCTCTTCCACCAAATTTCAGACCTTGTACCTTTAGTAGAAAGGATCATTATTATAATTCTTCTTCTTCTTTTTCTTCTTCTTCTTCTTCTTCTTCTTCTTCTTTTTCTTCTTCTTCTTCTTCTTCTTCTTCTTCTTCTTCTTCTTCTTCTTCTTCTTCTTCTTCTTCTTCTTCTTCTTCTTCTTCTTCTTCTTCTTTAAGGTGGTGAACTGACAAAATCATTAATACACTTGGCAAAATGCTTAGTAGCATTTTGTCCATCTTTACATTTTGAATTTTGCCAAGGTTGACTTTGCCTTTCATCCTCTTGCCATCGATAAACCAAGTAGTAGCTGAAAATTAAAGTTGGTGTAATCAAATTAGCCCCTCACCTGAATTTGCTGGCCTCATCCCAAAATTTGAAATCATTATCATCATCATTATTATTTTTAAGGTGGTGAGCATGCTGGGCAAAATGCTTAGCAGTATTTTGTCTGTTGCTATGTTCTGAGTTCAAATTCCACCGAGGTCGACTTTGCCTTTCATCCATTCGGGGTTGATAAATTAAGTACCAGCCAAGTACTGGGGTCAGTGGGATCAATTGTCCTCCTCCCCACAAAAATCAAAGCCTTGTGCCTATAGTAGAAAGGATTATTATTATTTTTATATCAGTTGTCATGATAAATCATTAGCCACTACACACATTTTTTTTCTCTCTCCTTGTTTTTTCTGTGTCCCTTTCTGTAGAAGAGCGTAGGCTCAAAACGTAAAAGACTTTTTCTGTTCCTGAGCGTTATACTAATACATCTGTTTGTTTTGCACACCACCTGTCTTCGTCTTTTGTTTCTTTCATAAACTCTCCTTATTATTATCATAGTTTCATATAAGGTGGTGAGCTTGCAGAGTCATTTGCATGCCGGATAAAATGCTTAGCAATGTTTTGTACATATTTACATTCTGAGTTCAAATGCCGCTGGGGTTAACTTTGCCATTTATCCTTTTGGGTTCGATAAAATAAGCACCAATTGAACACTGAGTTATCCCCTTCCCCAAAATTACTGGCGTTGTGTCAAAATTTGAAATCCTTACTAATTATAAAAGAAAGAAAGCAGAGGACAAAATGCCATGCAATATTTAGTTACAGCTTATGTTATGAGTTTAAATCCTTCTATGTTCAACTTTTTCTTTTATCATTTGAGGTCCAACAAAATCAAATACCAATCAAATACTGAGATCAATTCGATCTGCTGACTCCTGCTCACAAAATTGTTGCCCTGTTCATATATTCTTAATGATGCTGTTGTTATTGTCACTGTTACTATAAAATGTAGTAAAAATGGTAGTGTCACAAAATAAATTTCTTCTTTTATCATTTACTTACTTCACTCATTAATTAGACTGGGGCCATGCTAAGGTACCACCTTGAAGAATTTTAGTCGAACAAATCAATCCCAATATTTATTTCTTTTTCATTATTCAAACCTGATATTAATTCTATCAGTCTCTTTTACCAGGCTGCTAAGTTACGGAGACATAAACACATCAACGTCGTTGTCAAACAGTGATGGAGGAAAACACACACACACACACTCACATGGAAGGCTTCTTTTAGTTTCCATCTACCAAATCCACTCACAAGGCTTTGGTCAGCCCCAGGCTTTTGCAAAAGATAGCAAGGTGCTATGCAGTGGAACTGAACCTGGAACCATAAGGATGGAAAGCAAACTTTTTACCACACAGCCATGCTTGTGCCTCATAATAACTAGTTATGTTTCTTTAACATAGTAAGCTCAGAACCTGTCAATGCTGGGGTCAATATTTCATGATTTTGAGTTCATTATAAATAATTATCAATGATATACTGGTAGCTGATTTAATTCATCGTTATCATTGTCATTTTACATTTGCTTTCCATGCTGGCATAGGGTTAGACAGGTCATCGTAGTCCAAATAATTTCTTATTGGAAACATAATAACTGGCTTTCGTACATATCATTTGGTTTGGTTTCTACAGTTTGGTGCCCTTTTTATTGCTAACTGCTTTACTGTATGGTATGCATTTTCTTGTGACATCAAAACCACAGTACTCAGTAACTTAAGTTATGTAGATCAAGAAAGAGACTTGAAGAAGCAATGAAAGCAGAAACACCAGGAATAGGCTTTTGAGAGGGGAAGTAATAATTAAATATTTCTGGTTTTTGTTGTAAATATCAGTTTCAAATTTTGGCATTAGGCCAGTAATTTTGAGAGAGGGGGTAAGTTGATTACATCATCCCCAGTGTGCAGCTCTTATATTATTGACCCCCAAGGGGATGACAAGCAAGGTTGACCTCAGTGGTATTTGAACTCAGACTGAAGAAATGCTACTAAGCATTTTGCCCAACATGCTAACGATTCTGCCAGCCCACTACCTTATTTTTGATATAGCAGCTTCAATGCCAAGCAGTGATGAGGAATAAATGAACTTTAGGGTAGTTAGAACATGTTTCTGATGCATTTTAACTTCCAAAGGCAAACTCACTGCAGCTACACCTCGGCGAAAAAATTCTTTCTTAAGGTATAAAGTGTAAAATGCCATAACTACCTAGTGCTTCCTTCTAGCAGATTTCCAGATGCATGTTTCTAGCTTTTTAGCCTTCCTCAATGGGAAATACCAAAGAAAAATAATGTGTTGTTGTAAATATTATTACTGCAATATAATTGTTGATGTTCTTATAATTTTTCTTATCTTTTTTCTTTTCATAAATGCTGCTGTTTTGTCTGGCTGTCAACCGTGTGTCTCAGGTATGTACTATTCTAAATTCTCTAGTAGCTATTACTTGCTGTAGGTAACTTTCTAGATAAAATATTCCAAGTTACTAAGATGTAAAACAATATTTGATGCTGGGCTTCCAAAATCTCTGGTTGGTTGGATTGTATATGGGGTAAAGTATAGATAACTATGTTTTCTTAAATGCTGGATATTCAATGTCCCTCAGAGATATATGTAATTAGTTGGATTTCAAAAATGTTTGTCTCATGTTTGTATTTTAATTTTAATACAATTTGTCACTTATTTCCAATTTGAAGTAGTGAAATGTTATTATTATTTTGAAAGAAATGATTTATTTAGTATATATATATATATATATATATATATATATATATATATATAAACGTTTGTTTTATGTCAATATTTATAAAAAGATTTAACATTAAACTGAAGGATTACTCACTTTTTAATAGAGTACTTATTTATTAACTTTTACAAAAAAAAAGGTGATATTGACTTTGGGGTGTTTGCTTGCTTGGCTTCTGCAGTTTGTTGATTACTTTTGGTTCTTTTTGGTCCATAAATCTTTAGCAGAGAGAGAGAGAGAGAGAGAGAGAGAGAGAGAGAGAGAGAGAGAGAGAGAGAGACACACACACGAGCACACACACAATGATTATTTTAAAACATGTTTGTTGTTTATTATATCAATGGAGAACAATGGAATGGTAGAAACATAAACAAAGTGGACTAAATATATGAAAAATAATTACATTTCTCCAGCTACATTCTTGATTGAAGATTGATTTTTACGTTTACCCTTTGGTATGATGACTTTTGAAAGACATAAATAACAATTCTGACTGATGCTGTATTAACAGCAATTTACAATCAACTGTCAAATTGTAAAACACTGCCATCACAAGACTTATATGTACATGTGTAGGAATTACAACCGTGTTTCATGGTCTGCTACCACAACAGCTCCTTTATAGGATCCAGTTAGCTCTAGACATCATCAGGAGGAACCACGTCCGGTTTCGGCCCCTACACCTCTACCGTTTTGACGTGGCGGGTGCCCCCTTTTGGAGGTGTCTTCAGCTCTGGTGTTGGGTGCATGTCTTCTTTCTTCTGTTCCCTGGCCTCTTTGATGTATCATCAGTGAGTGTCAGTCGGTGACTGACTGACTTGTCAAATTTTTCCCGTTAAATACCCGCTGCTAGGCTCCAGCAAGCAGCCCCAGCAAGTTGTCACGTGACACTGTCTCACCTTAACTGACTAGTGAAGGCGTGTAGTTTTAGCCCACGCTTTTTCTAAATGACCGTCACCTGTCAGCCAGCGAAGCTGATTCAGTCAGCTTGTCTCACCTAATAATGTTATTTCCCGTTGGCATGTTTATGACTTTCAAGCCATTTTCGGTCTTCCCGCTTCAGCTATATATAGAAGTTGGCTTTTTCAACCGCCTCCTGTACTCTCCTTATTAGTTTATGCAGCTCAGGGCTAGAAAAAACAAATCTTATGTGTGTGTGTGTGCTTGGTGCAGGTATGTGGCTTAGTGACTACAGTTTGGAGCTCATGTTCATTAGATTTTGGGTTCAATTCTCAGCTTAGGAAGCACATTGTATCCTTGAACATGGCACATTTTCATGTTGTCTAAGTCCTCTCAAGTGAAAATTAGTACCAGTGGGTACTTGTAAGCAACTCTGTGACAAACTAGTATCCCATTCAGAGGATGGTCCTGTATACTCTGTTGCCTAAAGGTCTTTGAATTCTGGATAGGATTAGCCCACTTGAGCCTTTATGCTTGAAGCAAAG
Organism: Octopus sinensis; assembly: GCF_006345805.1. Lineage (NCBI taxonomy): Eukaryota > Metazoa > Mollusca > Cephalopoda > Octopoda > Octopodidae > Octopus > Octopus sinensis. Next base: position 87,702,619 of record NC_043006.1, on the reverse strand, counting down.
TTTAACAAACAGTCTGTGTGTGCATGTGTGTGTGTGCGTGTGTGTATGTGTGTGTGTGAACTGTTTGAACTTATTTCACTGAACCAGTAAGCTCTTCTATCATTTTGCATATTCATACTTTATGTAGTTGTTAAATATGTGTATGTCTATGAGCAATTTATTAACTGTATGTTTGTATATGAAATGTACACATATTTGGAATATATATAGGTGTGTGTGTGTGTAGTGAAAAAGTTTGTGTGTGAATTTAATACTCATACATTTAGCTCCACTGTTTGCATAGATTATATGATTAAATCTTGGGGTTCTTTCTGCAGATGAACAACTTGACTAGTTTTCTCTGGCTGCAATAATTCTTTAGCTTGATCTTCTGGGAAGGCATTGTCATTAAACCATAGTGTTTATTTGCACAACAAAGCTGATTGTTTGAGTGTGTGTGTGTGTGGGGGGGGGTAAAATGAACATGAAATCAAATGAACAAATATATAATGAAATTTTGATACAGAATTTTATTATTTGCAATCTAGTATATATATTAGAACAAACATAATATCCTATGGTCAGTGGTTCGATTTTTTTTTTTTATGACTAAAAATATTAGTGTTATGCTAAATATCTTGAATGTAGTTTCTCCCCATCAAAGTTAACTTTGGCTTTCAGTCATACTATGACAAGAACCAGTCTTGTATTGGATCATTTCAATTTGTGATACCTTGTTACATAGGTTTGTGACCTTCAGTCAGAATTAGATCTTGCTTGGACTTTGTAGCAAATGTAATTCCTCTCGTGTTGCATATTGGAAATTGAGAAATTTGCAAATTGCAATTGCTGAAATTTTATCCTGTGCCTTTATTTGTAGTAATGGTTTGTGTATTCTATCAAATGACTGCAAAGTAGTAGTTAGGTTTTTTTAAATTGGCAGTAATCTCTGTAGGCTACTCTGAATCCTTTTGAGATTGGTTTCTTATCCTTAATGTTTTAGAAAACTTCAGCGGGGTGAAAGTCATCATTCTTGGCTATTTCTTAAGCTGTTTTATAGGCAATGATTGTAGAAATGTCACTTGCATTTAATATGGCTAATTAGTAGAGCCTGAAATGAGATTACAAAATTATGGTTAAATCAGAAGGGTTCCTCTATAATTATTACACAACAAGAAAACATATTTGATCCAGTATTATAAGAAACATTAACATGTATTGGAAACAAAAAGATGCTTATTCTCTGCTAATATTTTGAGTACTGTATTTTCTGGCATTCAAACTGACATAGCTTATAGTGTAAATACTCAAATATCATCACTATCTTTTCAAATTCTGCTGTATTTCACTTGGAATTTTTGGTCCTCCAAAGTCATCATGATGTGTAAGTCAACATACCTGTTTTAACTGTAAATTTTAGTCTGAAAACTTTGACTCAGAAATATGGTATATGTCTTGTACCACTTTTATAGCCACCATCATATATAAGGAAGTATATGTGTGAACACATATTGCGTTCTATTGTTTGTGTAACTGATTAAGTTTCACATACATATTATACAAGATAACACTGGAAAACTGACTCCACCTACTTGAACAATTTTGGACTCACCAAACAGAACTTACAAGGAAATATTCAAACTACCAAATCAATGTAAAAAGTGGCAACAAACAGTGGCATATAATTTTTTAATGATTGAATATGTTAGATAATCAGAATGGTAGCTGACACTTGGAATATTCTACAACATTTTAGATACACTTTATTGATTTTAAGAGGCTTCTGGTGATTATTAATATTTTCAAAAGAAAATTTTCATAAACATTTGCTCTATTGAATATATTTTAAACATTCCTAATTAATTTCTTATTTTAATTTAGATAATTTAATACAGTTAAATAAATATATAAAGTGTGCAATACTGTTTGTTTCAAAAATTTTTCCCCTAAAGATTTCCTAGTAATTTTTAATAATTTTACTGATTAAATTTGGATATAAAATTGTTCATTTAAATCTGCCTCTAGTTCTTGTTCGATCAGGAAATATTTTGCAACTATTGCAGCAGATTATGCTGCAAAATACTGTCTCTTTCTCTTTTGAGGTATATATATATATATATATATATATATATTATATATGGTTCAGATGTGCAGAAAAGAAAAGACAAAGACAGGTGAGGGAACAAGAAGCAGGTGTATTAGTTTGATGCTTGGGAAGAATGGAAAAGTCTTTGACATTTAGAGCCTACACTCTTTGAAAGAAAGGATGAGAGGAAATAAACAGAGCGAGAAAAATTGTGTCAGGATTAACGGTTTAACATGGTGAAATGACTTGAAGAAAGAGGTCAAGTGAAGGAGAGATAACAGTGTCCTAGCTGAACTGGGGTGTAGCATGTATGTGTGTGTATGTGAGAATGGTGTCTGAGTTTGTGCAGGGGCGAGTGCATGTGTATGTATGTGCGGACATTACATCATGTTGAACCATTAATCCATACACACTTTTTCTCTCAACTTTTTTTTCATTCTCTCTCCACCTTTTTTTTTGTCCTCTGTCCTTTCTATCTATGAGCATAGGCTTGAAATGTCAAAGACTTTCCCATTCTTCCCAAGTGTCAAACTAATACACCTGCTTGTTGTTCTTTCCCTTGTTTTCTCCTTTGTTTTCTGCAAATTTGAACAAAACACAAACACACACAAAGAGGATGGGTAGTTGATTTTGAGTGTGTTCTATGAGGGTGAAGTTTCAGCATCATGTCTGTTCTATAAAGTTGCTGTATTTCACTGCAATTAGTTTTAAAGATTACTCAGATGTATTACTGGCATTCTATGTTTTTGTTGCTCTTACGGATTTGGAGATGCTGTAAAATTACTTGATTTACATTCAAAATTCATTAGGTAGTCATATTCCTTAATTGTTAAACCTTTTCAGTGGAGATGAATGGAGGTGCTAATTTTCTTTATTATTTTTGAATGTTAGTAATTGTTTACCTTTTCACAATGTCCATTTCTTACTTCAAGCACCTGAAGAGAAATAAGAAATTCACAAAAGTTAAATTGCTCAGTATAATATAAACATACACCTAAAGCAGCAATGACTTGAATAATTACTCTGCTCTCTGTACAACTGCAACAACTAATCAGAAAGTTTCTACATAGTTAACCTACCTATCAAAATATAAGTAAAATCTTCCTCAAATATCTTATTTTTTTAAAAATGAAAATGAAGTTAAGGAGCAGTGTAGTCCTAAGATGTGATGGTCATGGCTAGACTACTTTTCATCACAGGTTTGCTCAAAATTATCTGAAATTAAACAACAATAGTTATTACTGTTTTATGAATACTCTCAGATCACTACACATGGCGTGGACTAAAAGCATTATTCATAAACCTTACACAAAATATATATAATGGCTTCAATGCATTGTATATGCTTTGAAGCGTATATATATAAGTTCAGCAAAATTTAGATTCAGATGAATATGGTACTTAAGTTAAAGGCACCAGAATTTTGTATGGTATTATCCATATAAATCAAATGGGGTGATTATAATCAAAATCAGCAACAAGGATATCCAAGGTAGTGTAGTACAATTGTTTCATGCTACTTCATTTTATCAAACACTATAAGTATTACATCAGTTTTAAAATGTCAAGCAATCTTCAGCCACATATAGAATTTTTCAATTAAATGGACAATGCACATTCTTATACTTATTTCATTTGCCAACATTACAAAGAGGGTAGATATATAGGCAGAGAGGTTAATTTCATCATTAAGAACATGATGGTGGTATGTTCTTCTCTGTCTGTTATTTGGAGATATATATAAAACACTAAAAAACAAATCCATCATTCTAACTGCTATTGTCACCTGTCTTTCTTTTGATTCCATTTCTCACTTCATTGTCATACACCAAATACTAAATATCTTATGAAACAAAGCAAAATGATTATTACTTACCTATTTTTAATTTACCAACTCTTTTGAGTTTGTAACTACTTGATCTTCCCTTGCATTCACACAACCACAAATGTAAATCATATGCAAATTCCAGCTCAATTCTATCTTTCAGGAATAAGATTTAAAATATTTCTCCTTAACATAACAGGATATCATGAAATACAATATTTCAGTGACACCAATATTACAACACATGACAAAAACACTAGGGCTCACTTGCAAAACTTCTGCACGCTCTCAACACATAGAAGTAATGGAAAAGAAAGCAAAAAAATGCACAAATATATTTAGAGCATTATGATCATCACATTTAGCAACAAATTGTGTGCAAACAATACATAAAATCCTGGACTGATTATACCAAACTCCAACTTCCCTTAAATCTTGACAATAAACCACAAAGAAACTACAGAACAACTGAAATTACAGACAACACTCATAGACCAAAAACAGAAAATAGCCTTAGTCTTAAACATTGCTCAGACGCCCACCACCAATAAATGCGGAGGAACAGTAACCATTTGCAGTTTGAATGAATCCTCTTTGTGTCTGCCTTTGATGTGACCATTGCTAGTATCCACAAATGCACAAACATTTTCTGGGCTGTTATAAAAGGTCAAATACGTCGAGACAGTCATTATGCAGCACTGACCACTGTATGTTATAATGTGCAGTGTTGTGTTTAACAAGGTAGCAGTCATGGTGTATTTACAACACTACATCCAAGAGTTGTACTTGATTGCTTAACCAGAGTACTATGAGACTGTTCACTCCAAGCTGACCAGGGATTACATAATATCGTTATGATGTCCCCCACCATCATCATTCTAACTTACACATGTTTCTCCTATATCTTTCTATGTTGCTTCAGACTAAATGGATTTGAAGGAACATTTCTCTCCATTTGCCAAGTATTGATGCTGTAATAATTTCTGTGATACTATTCTCCTCACTAATACAATATCCTATTTCAATAACTGAATCACGCTTTATACATTGCCATAAAATTATATCTATCATTGTATCTGTGTAGACAATATCCCTAATTTGATAACTCAGTCATTATTTATGCCTCTGAGGTGTAAATAATTTCCCACTCCTATTAGAGTGCCATACTGGATATTTGGTAGGCCAAAGTTCAGTAGTAGTCGCTCAAAGACAACATGCTAGCCATAAAATGATTTTATATTTCTTTTAAAGTACATAAATACAGTAATAATATAATTGAATTATTCTGTATTCATGCTGTATTCAGAAAATATTTATCTGTGATATTCAAAATGTTGGGGTACTATTTCTTTCATAGTATTCAGCACTCAGTATGTCACTCTTTTGAATTGGACTCTTTCCTGAATTGGCTATACCTTTTATTTTGCTATTCTTCCTATTCATTATTTCTGTTCACATAACAATTACGTTTTTGATAATACTCTTAGGCTATGGTAAATCCTTATGTTGATATCAGCATCAATTTTTGTATATTCCATCTTTTGTTTCTATGATTAAATTCTTATTTCAGTTGCTGTACATACAACTATTTTCTATTACTGCAGCAATAAGTTCTATATCAATAGATCCAATGCTGTATAATTATTTCAAGCAGCTCTAGCGATGTATTGCTGTGTAATCACTTCTTATAAATCTTATTCATATGTTTGTAATGATTTCAGCTATTTCTGTATTTTTGTTGAAAATTCTGCCGAGGCAAACATACAAAAAGATTTAGCAATCATTATCAAACAGAATTTAGGTACAGAAAAAAGAAAATGTGAGACACAAAATGGCTTCTGTTTTTTTTTTCCTAACAT
>NC_043006.1:87629370-87691870 GCF_006345805.1 Octopus sinensis | reverse complement strand
TTTTTAAGACTGCAAGATGTGAGTGAAGTTTTGACTGCTATTTCTGGCAGCTCATGAAAACACACACAAGCTTCTTTGTTGACTTGTTGGGCAATTCTATTTGGTCTTGATAATTAAAACATTAATACTAGTTTTGAGGCTGAGCAGATATATTTTATCTTCTGAATTATGCAGCTATTTTAATTTCTATTCATTTCACTAATAATGTACAATGGGCAGAGTTTAAGACACTGATGTTCAAGCTTCTGGAGCTTAGCACCTCTTCAATGAATGATGTTTCATCACTGTATTTATTGCAATATTTTGAAGGAAAAAATAACTGAACACAACATATTACTTTAATCAATCAGAAACTAATTTTACAATTATTTATTATTCATATCTTTTAGACTGTCTCTTCCAGCATGCACCACTTTTCAGATATATGCAGGGATTAGTGCCTGCTATTTAAAATTTTTCTGGAATTAGTAAAGAAAGTGAAAACTTTGTCCATTTATTTGTTTTGTGTCTGCTTTCCATGCTTGCATGGGTTGGACAAATAAATTATTTGAACCAATGTTTTACTGTCAGATGCTTTTCTTAATGCTAATGTTAACTATTTTTCATGAAAGGGATTTCTTATCCCAAATGGCTTGAAAGCATGAAGTAAGTGTCCAATTTGATGACAAGAAAAACTAACACACCACCACCTTCCACACTTTCTTACATGTGATTCCAAATGTAAATAAGTACACATGTAGGTACACACACACACACACACACACACACACACACACATGCACACGCTTATACATGATGACCTTCTTTCAGGTTTTACCTTCCAAATCCACTCAAAGCTTTAATCAGCCCAGTGTTAAAGCAAAAGGTGCTTTCCCAAAGAGCCATGTGGCAGGGTTGAACCTCAAACTACATGGCTGGGAAGTGAACTTCTCCACGATACAACCAGCCCTTTATCTCTATATTTTATTTGTTTCAGTCATTAGATTGTGACCATGCTGGAGCACTGCCATGAAGGATTCTTTAGTTGAATGAATTCACCCCAGGACTTATTTTTTTTATAAGCCTGGTACTTATTTTATTGGTCTATTTTGCTGAGCTACTGAGTCATGGGGATACAAACACATCAACACTGGTTGTCAAGGTGGCAAGCTGGCAGAATTGTTAGCATGCCGGGAGAAATACTTAGCGGTATTTAGTCTGCCATTACGTTCTGAGTTCAAATTCTGCCGAGGTCGACTTTGCCTTTCATCCTTTCGGGGTCGATTAAATAAGTACCAGTTACACACTGGGGTCAAATCTCTGTCTGTCCTTGTTTCTCCCCTCTATGTTTAGCTCCCTGTGGGCAATAAAGAAAGAAACACTGGTTGTCAAGTGGTGGTAGTGGGACAAACACAAAGACACACACACACACATGGCAGGTTTCTTTCTGCTTCCATCTACCAAATCCACCCACAAGGCTTTGGTCAGCTTGAGACTATAGCAGAAGACACTTGCCCAAGGTGCAACACAGTAGGACTGAACAGCTACACCTGCATTTCTAACACTGCACCTACAACTTGTCTAACAAAATTACACAGGACATTGGTACATTGTCGGTCATGTTTCTGCTCCTTGATTATACAATGTCCAGCTCATTTTAATCCTGATGAAAATGTATTTAAAATATTAGTACTGTATCTGGTTTAAATATTTAAAAAAACCATGACTCTCTGAAACATCCAGTACTATCTATAATGCTCTTTTGACTATCTGAATATCACCAAAGGTGTACTATGTCCAGGGTTAAAAACAACTGTTTTAAGATTATATGGTTTGGGCAAAATAGCTTACTATTTTGAATATTTTGATAACAGCAGAAGTGATTAAAATGAATGAACCTGACACTATCATCTTTACAGACTTTTCTATTTAGTACAGTAAACACTGTTTCATACAGTGCTTTTCATTTTACTATATAGTATGTTACTACTATGAACATCTCCCCACATAAATCACTTAAATATATTTGTATTTGTCATGGAACAAAGATCATGTTGTGGAACCTGTCATTTTTTTTTTCTTTGTTACAGAGAAGTAAACAGAGTTGATTAACTTGAGGTTAGTATATTCCTGGTAATTGTCTGATCACGCACATTCAGGAAAGACAAAATTCAGACTTTGGAATCTGAACGATGCATGAAATTATGTCTATCAGATCATCTCAGTATTTTCATAGCTTAACCCCTGCTTCTCTTATAACAATAAAATATCGCCGCTGCTGCTGCTGCTATCCCCCTCCACACCAAAATAATAACAATAATCAATATTCAGTTAGTGGCTGAGGCAGCAAGCTGGCAGAATTGTTAGCTTGCCAGGTGAAATGTTTAGTGACATTTTGTTTGTCTTAATGTTCTGAGTTCAAATTCTGCTGAGGTTGACTTTGTGATTCATCCTTTTAGAGTCAATAAAATAAGTACCAGTTGAGTACTGGGGTGAATATAATTGACTTGCCCACCCCACAAAATTGATGTCAATATTCTGTTGGTGGCTGTATGTGTAATGCTGTAACTTATGTTTTAATGTCTACTCTTTTATGCTTACAAGGGTCAGGCATGAATATACACTCAGACTCTCATGCTCACTCTCTCTCTCACACACACACACATACACACACACTCACATATATAAAACAACCTTCTTTCATTTGCCCTCAACCACATTTCATTCACAAATTATTGATCAACCTGTGGCAATAGAAGACAACAGCCAACAAATGCAGCAGAACCAAACTCCAAATCAAAACAGTTCTGAAGCAAACTTCTTAACCACATTGCTATGTCTGTGCCTGTAACTATGGAACAAAACTGAAAAACAATCTATTTATTATAGTTCAAGCATCTACAAAAAAAAAAATGAAAAAGAAAAGAGAATGAATCAGGCCATTACAGTAAAGGGCTTTCATTGGTATGGCATTGGTTGTGGCATGATGTACTCACAGACATTGATTCTGAGACACAAAGACCTTGTACATGTAACTTTCTTATGTCTTTGGAATAATATATGACTCCGGAAAGACGAGGTTAATGATGTAAAACTTCCATAATATATTTGATTTATTTATATTATTGTTAAGACAATTTGATTGAATACATAAATACTTAAAATTAAGTTTAGTATATTCACTTACTGGTTCAGACCATTTGGACCATGGCCATACTAGAACACAACAACCTCCAAGTGTTTAGTTGGCCATTTCAATTCCAGTTCTTATTTTAAGTTCTGATACATATTTTACTGTTTGTTGAGCCAGTAAGTTATGGGACATAAACGGTACTAGTTTTTAAGCAGTGTGAATATAAATATAGATAGATATATCATAAATCTTCGTGTATAATCAGCATTTTCCCCCAAAATTTTAAGGTCAAAATCACTAGTGCATACTATATACGAGGTTAAAAATGAAAAATATCTTCTAAGCAATGTCCAAGTCTCTATTTGCTGTCTGGCAATATTTATTCAGACGCATTTTGTGATGTCAGACACGAAAATATCTTAAGCTAAGCCTGAAAGCAATGAAGTCATAAAAGAATCATCCATAACTTGAGTAAGCAACATTTATTAAAATAAAAGTATTCAGAACACAAAATAACACATAACAAAAGCAATTTGCAAACATTTACATTCCTATATAACAGTTAAGAACATCACCATTATCGTATTAGGCATGCGCGGAAGTGTTTGTTCAGCTAGGTGCAGCTGGCTTAATCTACATATGACTCAAGTTAGAGAAGGGGTGCGTATTATACACAAGGTTTAGGTTTTCAAAAGTACAGCCCTCTAAAAATCCCCTGCATATTATACTCAAGGGTGGTCTATACTTGAGCATTTACGGTATATATAGATGTACATAGCTGTATGGGTATGAAGTTTATGTTGTAACAACACCGTCTTGAGTTCTATCTCACAATGTGGCACCTTGAGCAAATATCTTCTACTGTTGTCTTGGGCTGAATAATGATGACAATGAATATTACAAGCTAAAATATCAAATATTTAGACAAAAGTTCCCTTATAATCAAGTGGAATGGCTTAAAGATCAGCTCTATATATTACATGGAACAGAAAATGTGGTCAGTACTTCTGCTTTTTAAATTTTCTTTAAATGTTTGCTTAAATGCTGAACATCTTCTTGTGAATCTTATAGTAAAGTAAACAAGTCAGATGTTAAATGCTAATGAAGATGAACACATAATGGTGATCTCCAAGATGACAGATCCGACAAGTTCTAGCAGATGATTTCAGTGATTTCCATTACAGATGCTTGAAGTAAAAATAAAGTTCATTGGCTGTACTCTCCCACCCTTTCTTTTATGACTAAAATATAAAAATGCTATATAAACAGTCATAAAAAACACACGTTCATACATATATACACAAATATCTATATTCAGCCACCTACCTATCTATCTGTAGTGTGTCTGCCTGGATAGATTAACAGATAGATCGACAGACAGACACACTCACACAATAAGAGAAACCAAATGGTTTTACGAGGAATTGTGAGGACAGTTGTTGAAGTACACTATTAATCTTGGGCTACAGATTTGGCAGTATTGAAAAACTTCATCCATTTTTGTAAAACTAGGAGAAAGTCTGAGGTAAGCACCAGATCATCAGAGTCAAGATAAATTTTAAGAGGTATTTGTGAGAACTTGGAATACGTTCAGCTATTACACACACACGCAAATATATATATATATATATAAAGTTAATCCAAACAAGAAAACAAAAGCAAAAAAACAACGCAAGGACGTGGAACAAATAAAGTATTATTGGACGCTCAGGAAAGAAGGGAAGAAGGAGGGTTTGACGTTTCAAGCGGAGCTCTTTGTCGGAAACATAGGAGAAGGAAAGATCCCGAGAAGGGAAGACAGGGGAAAAAAATCGCTAGTGATACAGACGAGGTCACATACTAAAATATATATATATTTATTATGCATATCAGTACATTCACATATAGCAGATTACCTTGTGCACACACCTACTAATGCATTTACATAGGCAAGTTTACTGACTTACATGATTTACACACACTCTGTGTTAATGGTGATGAGTCATACCTCCTTTGACACTTCTATCAATTTTAGCACTCTGGTTCAGTGTTAACAGCACTTCAGTGTTATTTGATTACTTGTATCTGTCTTATTTTTACCAACTTTTTGGGTCAGTCCAAGTTAGTACTGATTGGAGAGATTTATCATCAAAAAGAATTCTGGCCATAACCATCTCATCTTCTGTTTTATTCAATATAGATCAAGGTGCTATATTGCCTGATATATCTGGCTTGTAAGACTGTGAGGAATTGATGGGGGATTTAGCTGTTATTTCTAACAGGGTGGGTGATTATACTCAGCTTTCTTCTTCATTAGTTCATTCTCTATTAAGGTAATTGCTCCAGAATGGTGGAGTGGGGAGGAGTAAACTCATGTTGAATAAAATCTGATATGGCTTCACTGCCAAGCTGAAGTTACATTTTACTTTATTTCCATGTAAAGGCCACTCTTGTTTGCTCATTTATTTACAAAAGAAAGCCACTTTTGTGTGATCTCTTTATTTACAACAGAAGGCTCTTCAGTGTACACTCTCTATTTGCAGTAGAGGCTCACTCTTATGTGCTGCCTTTATATGCAATTGAAAACTACTACAGTATATACTTTTTCTATCTGCGAGAGAAACTTACTTCACAGTACTCTTTATTTGCAGCAGAAGATTACTCCAGTATATTCTATTTACAACAAAAAGCCACTCTGTTATACTCTCTTTTTTTTTTTTTGTAACAAAAATCCACCCGAGTGTACTCCATTTATTTGCAACAAAAGGTCAATAGCATACTTTCCTTTACTTCAGTGAAAAACTGTCTCTACATGGTTGTGTAACCTGCTATATATATATATATATATATATATATATATATATATATATATATATATGTAGCAGCTAGAACGCCCTCTAATCATATTCTACACTGTCACAAAAGCTAAGGATACCTTGTAAAATTTAGTTTCAAATGCACTAAATCTGAATGAAAGACATAGTGGTCATGGATGGAATATCTTTGATCAGTGAACTGCTTAATCACAACTGGCCTGAAAATAAACAGCAACTCTGCTATTTATAGAATTTTTTTTTACCCTATGAAGGTTTCATAAATTTTGATCAGAAATATATTTGTTACTTAAAAAAAAAAACAAGAATTTAGAAGTATCCCTTAAGGTACCAGAATTAGAAATTATTAAGCTGATATTTCACTGCAACCATTGTGTCATGTTTACTGTAAAATGGCTCCCAACTTGATTTTACTGTAGCATACTTAGCTCTAGGGATAATAAATACTTGTTAAAAAAACATAAATAAATTTACACAATTTTTTTTTCTTGTAAAATTCATAAATTTGTATAAAATCACAAACCATTGTTCCTAGCTATGTTAGTGTGAGAAAACACAAGAAATTGTAAAAAAAAAAAAAGGCAAGAAATTAAAGTAGCCATATGAATACTCTAAATTGTATATTATCATTTTATGAAAAGTTCCAATTCTAATTTTTCAGCATGTGTGTTGTATATGTTTGTCTTTTATTACTTTTCATATCTACATATATTTCATATTTCTCTGGATTTGATATGAGATTCATAAATAATAATAAAAAAATTACATAAAAATTCCGAATTTTTTAATGTTTTTGTATGTTTTTTTCTATTCAATTTCATTTTTACATTTTCATTTTGGCTGTCTGTGTATTCAGTGAGAAGCATAACATTGTGATTTTGTATGAAATATTTTATCTATCTTCCTCACACGTTTACTTGTATTAATATTCTGTAGCAGGCATGCTTGTGAGCTGATGAATTTGATTAAGGCTACAGTTTGGTGCTTTGTATATTTATTTATTACATTATATTATCACCACCAACATTTTAAGATAAAGACAAACATCCCTACATGAAATGTTAAAGTAAATGATGTACAATATGAATGTTTACAAGGAAGTTAACATTTTTGTTTGTTGTTTTCATCACACTTCCTGTAGTTTAAAATGTTTCTCTGTATCTGAAAGCAGGGAATGGGATCCTCAGATATGCCAGGTTCTGAATATTTCTGTTTTCTTTTGTTGTTATTACTATTTGTAATTTTCAATATTTTTCTCCTTTATTGAATTGTTCAAATGATAATTAAAAAAAAAACAGTATTACTTCCTGGCAGAAATTGTGGAACTTCCCAATGTACATATTCATTGTGGTGTTTTATTCAGCATACAACAGAAGTGGCTTTGCTAACAAAGCGAGCACTGTTTGTGTTTGTATGCAAGTTAAATGATACATTCTCACTGAGAAATAGAAGAATTAGTTGCTGTGATTGTTCAGAAATCTGGTTTAGTGTTGATAGAACTCTAAGGCTAGCCTTTCTGTTCAGAGCCATTATATATTTTAGCCTTCAGCCACAATTAACTCTCTACATATATCAAATGAGACTCACAATGAAATGCTATTCTGACAGGAAATTGCGCTTCCTCAGACATTTTCCAAGGACACATTAAAATAAAGGCCAGTCAACTGATTGATGTAAAAGCATTCACCAACACATGTTAATCTCTGAGCCACAGATATAGTGATTCTTTCCTCTTTCTCAGTTCCTTCTATAGTTATTATTGTGGCTTTTACTCATTAGAGCTTGCTAGTCTGGGGCCACCTTGATTTGGGTGCTCATAACTTACTCATCACTCCTCCTCTTATCCCACATATAATGTTCACATTCTCAGGTCTCACACACTGTGCCTGTGTAAACCTCCTTGCTCAAAAGGTTGGCCCTCGGATTTCCCACTCTACACATATTTAATTTGTATCTGCAGACTTGCAAATGTTTGAGAGGAACATTGACTTCATTCATCTCATCAATGTTAGGAGGTCTGAGAAGATTTTGAGTGCAGCCCCTATTTCCAGACTAAATCAATAAAACATATATAAAAAACTAAACAAAATCAACCATTCTTAGTCAATCAATGTTTGGTGGAGAATCATAACATTAATACATTAATGTTTATACGTATGAGTGTGTGTGTATGAGTGTCTCAATATTTTGACTATTCATTCCAGAATATTAAGTTTTTAATTTATCTTCATGTATTAAAAGGAGAGTACATCTAATGGAACACCCTAAGGACTATAAGCTATTCATAACATTTACTTTAATAGTTGTGGAATCAAAAATGACTTAGCAATGAACTTGGTTGAAATACAGTGTTAGGTTTTATGACTAGCAATTTATTTCCTTAAACCTGTTCAATTTATGCAGAAGAATGTTCAAATTGATATATTTTTGGTATCAAGATTGGAACTGATTTTTTTTTCTTGTGTGATTCAAATCTTGCTGAAATTGGTTTAGTCTTCCTTTCATCTTTCTTTTTTATGTCTATAAAATCAGTTCTTGATCAGTTAGATATAATATATTGAACTGGCTTTATGATTGATATATTGAGAGCTTGTAATAAAACAGCAAGAATTCTTTTGACAGATAGTTTTACTTAATCTTGAGGAATTTAGAAATGGGTTCATAAAAATATTAAAGGTTTTAACTTTTTTTTTTTTTTAGCTGTAGCCATCATGTACTGGTATCACATGTTTTCCTGTAACTTTGAACTAATATATACATACAAACACATGCACACACACTCACACGCATAACGAATATATTTATATATATATATATATATATATATACATACACACACATACATATCTATTTATTTATCTATATACCACCTGACTGGCCCTCATACCGGTGGCACGTAAAAGCACCCACTACACTCTCGGAGGGGTAGGTGATAGGAAGGGCATCCAGCTGTAGAAACTCTGCCAGATCAGATTGCAGCCTGGTGCAGCCATCTGGTTCGCCAGTCCTCAGTCAAATCGTCCAATCCATGCTAGCATGGAAAGCGGATGTTAAACGATGATAATGATATGTATAAATAAAGTAAATATATATAGATATATATACACACATACAATTTCTATCTATCCATCTGTCTATATATCGATATTTCTATATATATATTTATTGTCATCATCATCATTGTTGTCGTTTAACGTCCGTTTTCCATGCTGGCATGGGTTGGATGGTTTGACTGGCAAGCTTGGAAGCTGCACCAGGCTCCAGTCTGATTTGACAAGGTTTTTACAGCTGGACGCCCTTCCTAATGCCCATCTCTCTGAGAGTGTAGTGAGTGCTTTTTAAGTGTCACCAGCATGGGAGCCAGTCAGGTGGTACTGGCATCAACCACGCTCGAATGGAGCTTATTATGTGCCTCCAGCATGAGTGCCAGTCAGGTGACACTGGCATCGGTCATGCTCAAATGGTGCTTTTTACATGCTGTTGTGTGCATACTTGCATATATATATGTGTGTATACGTGCTTATATGTAAGTATTTGTATGTTGTATATATATATATATATATATATATATATATTTGTTGTTGTATTTAGGAATGGTCATTTTGCCAATTTAGCCAATAAAAACACACGCACTATATATTTGGTGTTAATTTGTTCCAGCTTTATTTATTTTTTACATTAATCTTAATCTTTATTGACTAAACTGGCAAAATGACCGTTCCTAAATACAACATCTGTTTCAACACACGATTTCACATCAAGAATCTTGCAAAACAAATATATAAACATGATATCATCATCATCATCATCATCATCATCGTTTAACGTCCGTTTTCCGCGCTAGCATGGGTTGGACAGTTCGACCGGGGTCTGGGAAGCCAGGGGCTGCTCCAGGCTCCAGTCTGATCTGGCAGAGTTTCTACGGCTGGATGCCCTTCCTAACGCCAACCACTCTGCGAGTGTAGTGGGTGCTTTTTACGTGCCACCTGCACAGGTGCCAGGGGCGGGGTCCGGCATCGGTCACGATCGGTTGGAGCTTTTAATGTGCCAGCGGCACGGAAGCCAGCCAATCATCAAAATCTCAAAGCTACAAGATAATTCATGGTTAATTCAAAACAATATGAATGAATAAACATTACATTTAACAGAATAATCTGAATGCCAAAGGGTTTAAGCATTTTTCCTAATGATAAAAATAAAGTAGGATTTTTTAAACACTTAATGACTATGAAGATCCACCCAAGTAAAATAGGAATGAAATGGTTGGAAATTGCTGTTCTAAAGTATTATCTAACAACTTCTGATTTAAATGCAGCAATATGGTTATACTACTCCAAGACAGCTACAGTGGCTGATCTTTTTGTGTGGGAAACAACCTGTAATCCATCAAAGATGGTTCTGCCAGAAAATATATATAGGTATGCGCCCTTTTATATGTATGTATGTATGTATGTATGTATGTATGTATGTATGTATGTATGATATATATATGTATGTATGTATGTTTATATATATATATATATATATGTATGTATGTATGTATATATATATTTGTTTTTATGTACTATTTTACATGTATTCCACTGATGAGGCAAAGCATTTCTTATGCAAAGCCAGAAATCCGGGATCTGGAACTCACTCACTTTGCACCCTATTTCAATCAACTGGTTGTCCAGTTGCTTAAACACCTGGATGCTTATATGTCAAAACTGATACAGGAATTTATCAAGCAAACAGTATTAATGAAAGAGAAAAATTTAATTAGTTTAAATCATCATCATGGTTTCAATATCCACTTTTTCATGCTTGATTGAGTTAGATAGGATACTTTGGGAAAAATTTTCAATGGCTGGATGTCCTTTTTGTTGATTCTCTCCTGTTTCCAAGCAAGGTAATATTTCCACATTGCCAGATGTGTTACAGAAGTTTGAAAATGAATGACACTGCTTGCAGGACAATGAAATTCATTTACAACTATGACATTGTGTGATAGTTGTAAATGAAGGCAACACTAATGACCTCCATCCAACCACATGCATAGATACACACACTACATTAGTATATATGTATACACACATGACAGGCTGACTTGGTTTAGTTTCTATCTACCAAATCTGATAACCATGTTTTGGTCAGTCCAGGGTGATAATAGACATTTGTTTGTGATGACAGGCAGTGGGATTGAACCCTGAAACCACATAGCTAGGAAAAGAACTTCTTAACTTCACAGCCATACAAGCAGCTACGCAGCCATGCCTGCAAAAAGCCATTTGGGTTTGCATTGAATAATAATGGATGTGCAGATACAAAAGATGACAATGCTCTACAGGTTGTTATTTGGTGGTGTGGGTAAGCTTGAGAAGACCTATATAGCACACAGGTTATTGTTCAGGGGATTGCTTACTGTTGTGCTCATCTCTATATGCCAGACATCAGTCTGTTGTATGACAATGGGGTATACTTTTTCATAATGTTGTTGCTGTTTAGTTAAGCATGGTCATCCAGATATATATATGATTGACAGCATTCACTCAAAGACCATTCTCTCTTTCCTCTAGGACTACCATTGTCTAATATCTTTCTCTTTCTTTTTAAGACTTTAGGACATTATTTGAAGAGGATTTCATTGTTGTTTCTAGGTCTCAGAGTGGCTCAGCAGTGGAAGTCAGTATGAATATAATATATTTTCATTTTGTTGATTTTTTTATTGATATATCTTGCTCACATTATGAGAGCAAGATAAATCTTATTCACATATTACCAAAGCAGGGAAGACCTACAGATTTAGATAATGGTGATAGTGATGAAGGAAATCTATATTTGAAGCACATAATATAGCATAAAAACTGATGTTTTCATACAAAGTTCATAGAAGGTAGTTCTCATAAGATATTGCACATTGTAGAATGTTAGTGGCATTAATTACTATTAGCCAGATTACAGTGGAATATTATGCAATTAATGGGTTTACTTGGATGGACTTCAGTCAAATAGGAAAGAAATTATATGAAGCAAATGAGTACCACTTAACACATTTAAAAAAAGTTATTGTCAACACCTTGTAATTAAATCATTTCTTCTCTTATTTTACAAAACGCCTATGTTCAATTATAACACCAAAGCAGCCTCACTTAGAATAATGTTTTAAATGTGTTCCCTTTATGAACCCATTTCAGATATTGAACCAGAATTGATTCTAAATTTAACAACATTAGTTAAAACTCTGTTGGGGTGTTAGTGGCAATCCAGTATCTGGTTTAACACCTCCACTAGCTCCTAATATGTCTTTAATGTGCAAGCATTTGAACTGGGTCTCTGTTCTAACTTAAACCCAGTGTGTTGATATACTGCTGTAAGCTATGAACTGAAGTTTTTTCCTTTCTTATCTATTATTATCAGAGGTACTGCAAAAATCTGTGGGCACTGTCCTTCTAAGACCTAAAAATAAATATGTGAATGTGTTCATTCTTTAATATGACCTTTGCTACTATTGCTTCATTGCAGATTTATAGTCAAGAATCATTCAAAAACTGTATCAAAATATCTAGTAAGCTCACAAGTGTTATACATCCATATTTTGATAGATGGTTAATTTAAATGTAATTTCTGCACATTTATCAAAATTAATTGCATGCTTTAATGTCATTTATTCATCCTATGTCAGCTTTTTTTTTTAACATGTTCATTCTTTGTGGTCATATTGGATTACCATGCTAAGCCCAGTTATATAAATTGATGGTAATTTAACATGTTGGCATCATCTGACTTTTAAAGCAAAATGCTAACAATTACTATAACTGGTATTCAAATGAATTTTATTGTTATAATTAGTCAAGATTACAAAGAAGTACTCTTTTATTTGTTCCAGTCATTTCACTGTGACCATGCTGGAACACTGCCTTTAGTCGAGGAAATCGACTCCAGGGCTTATTCTTTGGAAGCCTAATACTTATTCTATCGGAGTCTTTCACCGAACTGTTAAGTTACGGGGACATAAACACTCCACCATCGGTTGTCAAGCGATGGGGGACAAACACAGACACACAAACACATACACACATATAACATACATTTACATATATACGATGGGCTTCTTTCAGTTTCCGTCTGCCAAATCCACTCACAAGGCTTTGGTTGGCCCGAGACTATAGTAGAACACATTTGCCCAAGGTGCCATGTGGTTGGTAAGCAAGCCACTTACCACACAGCCACTCCTGTGAGTAAGTTAAATGCAATGGTTCCTCAATGAAATTTATTGTTATTTGTTTGTTAGAATATCTTGATTATTATATATTTTTGCTAGAGTGATTGAAGACACTGGTTGTGACCAGTATCAACAAGAATTATATATTAAAGTTTGTGAGTTTCCATCTACAGAAGAGGATACCAATGTTTCTAGACTAAACATTCCTCAAAAAGAGAAAAATGATATTTTTCTTCCCTTTATTTCCCCTTTTAGGATTGTTTCTTCCTTTTCCTTATGATATTTTGTTTTTCCAATGTCAGATGAAAGGTTAGTTTTTGAAATAAAGAATCGGTATTCTCTTCTGCTCGTACCATATAAATTTGTATGAACATCATTATATTATAATGCTGTTACCTGGCCATAAATGTTTCCTATGATTAGCTATTCTATTCAAAATAAGATTTCTGCCTAATGTTACCTACAGAAAAAAATTTCTCAAAATAACACAGAATAACAAATTTTTAATAAGCAACATCAGGGAAGTGGGGAAATATTGATAGAAAATGTAAGAAAATATTATCTAGCATATTTTGAATGTTATGATCATTGAATGACTTTATTGAATCCATTTATTCCTTTTTAGCAGCTGCTTTGTTACAGAGGAAAGTAAAAAAATTTAATCTAGTTTGAAATTAACAAGCTTTTAGAATTGGAAAAACTGAACTGCAAGGAAATATATGGCTGTGTGTGATTAAGAACAGTTTTCTTCTCTAACACATAGTTCCTGGTTCAGTCCCACTGTGCAAGAACTTGGGCAAGTGTCTCCTGCTATAGTCTCAAGCTTACGAAGGTAATGTGTGTGGATTTGTAGAAAAGAAACTGAAAGTAGGCTAACATGCCTATATAATTTAATCCTTTTTTCTTGTTTCAGTCATTTGATTGTGGCCATACTAGGTATATATATATATAATACATACAAACATACACATATTTATGTATGTATGTGTATATATATATATATATATATATATATATATATGCAAATATGTATATACATGTATGTATATAGATATAGTACTTACAAACACATACATATATATGTATGTGTTTGTATATATGTAAATATGTATATACATGTATGTATGTATATGTATATAAATATAATTGTTAAAGAGGACAACAAACATTAAGGCAAGGCAGACATCTCAAGTCGTATACAATATTATTATTGGAAAAAATTCAAAGTCTTACAACTGTTTCGGAGATATCCCCGAGTATGGGATATTCTGTCATCAGAGACAAATAAGGAAAAGTAGGAAAACTGAGATTGGTATACATTAACGAGATGATGACATAGAGGAAGGTAGTAAAAGAACAAGGAGAATATACTGTATTTTTCTCTTAATTAGATGGTGTACGTAGCTGGCTAGTGATGTGGAATTGCTATTCTCCTTATATTTAAATGAGTTTAAATGTGCATAATGCCTTTGTTTAAAATTGGTACTAGATCCAATGTAGTTGCCACAGGAATTATTTACCATGCTGTGAATGGTGCATCAGTATATGATATTGAATCTTCTGCATTGGGCTTGTAGTAGGCAATCCATCCTGGATTTGAAGTTGCAGTTATCAGTTCTATGATGGTTAATTGGAGAGTGAGAGGAGGTAGTGCTGATAGTGGCTAGGTGAATTGATTATGACATTGCTGTTGTTTCTAGTATCAATGTCAAAGTAAGATTGGACACAAGCCATTACTACTAAATTTCCTCCCCAACAACTTTAGACTTTAAGATTACCACAGACATCTATTACTCTCTCTAAATTCCTTTTATTTTGCTCTATTTTTTACACTATCTTCCTCTACCTCCTCATCCTCTCTCTTCTCAGCTATCCCGTACACAATTTTAGACACCATACACATATACACCTTACTTTATCTTATAGCCAATCCATAAAATCCCCCTCCCATCATTCTACCTCACTTTCTATTCATTTTCTTCTCTTTCCTTTTATCACTTAATAGCCACCTCCACTACCATTCTGCTATTGAACATTGATATGTTTGCGTCTTCTCGGAATGTCTACTGTATCAGGATTTTAACCCACATTGATTGATGCAGGATTCTATAACTTTGGAAAGTTGAACTATGAACTTTTATGCCTCCCTTTTCTTCTTTCTTTCCATCTCCTTATTCTTTTACTTCCTTCCTCAATGTCATCACCTCATTAATATATACCATTCTCATTTTCCTAATTTTTTTCCGATTTGTGTCTGATGACAGAATATCCCACACTCGAGTATATCCCAGAAACAGCTGTAAGACTGAATACTGTATACGACTTGAGATGTCTGCCTTGCCTTAATGTTTGTTGTCCTCTTTAACAATTATATATCTGCTGCATCAGAAATCTACAATGGCTCCATAACTACTGTCTCAGCTATGACCTTGGAGCCTCAGTAATCTGTTACAGCACTTACATAGCATAATTAATTGTTTAGATCACCTGTGAACTAAACCTGCATACTCTGTATATATATATATATATATATATATATATATATATGTAAACATGTATATGCATGTGTGTATGTATGTATGTATGTATGTGTATATATATTTGTTTGTATGTATATATCTGTATATATGTATGTTTATATGTATATACATATATGTGTTGTGTATATGTAAATGTACATATGTGTGTGTGTATGTATGTAAGCATACAGGAAACACCACTCACTGAACAAGAACAACCATCACTGATGACTAGATGATAAATTGTCAAGAACACTCATATGAGATTTGAGACTTGAAAAAATTGCCTTAGATCTAATTAACACTGCAGTAACTCTTATGACAACCAAGGAACCAACAGACAAGTCAAAGTACGATAGTTATATGGGTTATATAACAGAGTAACCTACCCCTAGAGACATGCAATAACAAATCTTGGAGGCTACCTCTTTGCAGTGATCCTACTTTGCCTGGAATGTCTCAGTCGTTGAGCTGTTATTAGATAATCATTGACCTTGTGCTGAGTTTATCTTTACAGCTGTTATTGTTTATGTCCTGTTGGATTTCTTGCAACCCAGGCTAACTTGGTAGATTTTTGGGTTAGTTGCCAACAACCTGACGAGGCATCAGGTTTTGTTAGATTATATTTTACTAGCAGTCCTCTCCTTCTCTCTCTCTCTCTCTCTCTCTTGCTCTCTCTCCCCTCTCACTCTCTCTCCCCTCTCTCACTCTCTTCCTCCTTCACACACACACAAACACGCCAACAACAACTTTCTCATGGTTTTGACAAATGTGAAACAAACTAGCAAAGGGCTCGTTGTGGGAGTTAGTTCTTCCAGTATCATGATGAGATTTGTGAGAAGGAATATTAAATAACCCTAGAGAAACTTATAATTGATAGATTATTGATTTTGAAACTTTGCGATATTAAGAAACAAAATTCTACTTTTAGACTTTTTTCACTCCCCCTTTCCTTTCAATATTGTACCTTCCATCCTCATTATTTTCATGATCATTGTAAGCATTATCTATTGTTTTCATCATCAATATCAGCACCATGGACATTATTATCAAACCTGTCATCTTGATCCAACCCTGCTCTTCAGTGTAGCTACTTCCATCAATTTGATGCCAACATATACCAGTCATGACTCTTGCAAAAACTATTATCAATGTTATCAAAACCATTATCATCTCCACTACCTATCTCATCAACTATTCTGTTCTCCCTCTCTCTGTCTGTAACAGACACCTAAAAGTCCTCACGTTCATAGTAACAACTACAACAGCCATCTTTCTCAGTGTCACATTTCTTTATCATACACGGTGAAAGCTACAAGTGTGCTGTTTTACTAAACATTGTCTCCAGACACCACAAATGCATTACTTATGCATTTCTTCACTACTCTGATTTTTAACACTTAAAAACAACACTGCTTTTCCCATTACATTCAGTAAGAGAGACTCAAAATGGCTGCTTGACCTGCTAGAAATATCTGCCTCAAACCACATTTTAAATAAGAAAATGCTGGTATATATTACAAAGAATACCTAGAGAATTTAGATGATATATTTAGATGATACATTATGTTTTGGCATAATCATTCCTATAAACTTTGTTTTTGTTATCAAAGCAATTTTCACTGTCTCATCTTTAGGAGAGATGTAAATATTTTGGAATAAAGCAGTATAGGGAAGTGTTCATTACCAAATGTCTAATTCTTTTTGTATGTATTTTATATTAGTTTGGTGAAGAGGAAGATTTGTCTGGGGCGTTGTAAATACTCTGAGACTTTGAGATTGATGCAAAAAAAAAACAACATTGGATGCAGGGAGACAATCCCAAATGGCCAACACTTTGGAGACAAAGTCCTAGATCTAATGGTTAGTTTAGAATTCATATGGATAATTATAGAGAAAGTGAAATGGTTTCTTGCTACAGGAGATGGCAAGAAACCATCTGACTCTAAGAAGCAGAGACTATTGTAGTAGTGGTTGAAAAAGAAGAGAGTGAAGAGGGACAGCACATCTGTAGGTGAGAAGTTGCAGTGTGTTTGTGGTTGACCATGTACCAAACATTGTAGCAGAAGTTGATCTCATAGTTAATAGTTGTTGGGGTCTGAACTACTTTTTAGTTCTGAAGAAGGCCACTCCTTGCCAAACAGTTTTTGTTGTCATCATCAATGATACATTTGTATCAGTCATGAAGGATCTACCTATATGTTCATGCTTAAAGGGTGATATTATATTTTTAATATGTGTAGTAGTTGCATCATTTTGCTGTTGAAGACAAAATTAACATACCACATTACTAGATGTTTTCAGAATATTTTGTTTTTTGAGTCTAGATTGCATGCAGGTGTGAAAGAAGAGAACAAGGAAGAAGGGACAATAGTATCATTTGTTTTGGACTGAGTTTTGGCATGTAGCTTGTTGATGTATAGGGTCAGAGTTTTGGAGGCAAGACAACCCTAGGACACACCAGTGTTGATAGTGTGGTTCAGAGACAGCTTCATCTGTATATGCTACAATTGTACAATTTGACACATGGTCTCCAAACTAAGAGACAAGAGATGAATGTCAACCATAAATGGTTAGTTTATTGTTCAGTCCTTGCTTATTGAGTAGACTTAGGGTCACAGACATTTCTGCTATATATATATATGTGTACACACACACACACATATACACACACACACACACACACACACACACACACACACATATATATATAAATGATAAACGTCACCCTTTTCAAACCTAGCCAAGCTCATGGGCCCAGTTTCCTGGTTTCTGTGGCGTATGTGTTCCCCCCAGCTGGATGGGACACCAGTCCATCACAGTGTTACTCAAGAAACAGGAAGAGAGAGTGAGAGAAAGTTGTGGCGAAAGAGTACAACGGAGATCGCCCCCACCCTGCTGAAGCCTCGTGGGGCTTTTAGGTGTTTTCGCTCAATAAACACACACAACACCCGGTCTGGGGATCGAAACTGCAATCCTCTGACTGCGAGTCCGCTGCCCTAACCACTGGACCATTGTGCCTCCACACACACATACACACACACACACACACATATATATATATATATATATATATTTGTAATATAATGTGTGACAATTATTCAGTTACCAGAAACCTGCACCGGCATCTCTTCAGTTGTTGAGGCAATTAAAATATGTTATGAAAATGACCATTAAACAAAGGGAAATTACTATGTAAATGACCGGTATTAAGACAAAAGAGCTATTAGAATGACTGTTAACTAAGGGAAAAAACCGAAGGAGAGGAAGTAAAAAGTAAAAGGTAAAGGAGTAAGAAAGCTCATAGCAATCACATGTGCATACATTTACATGCATACACATGTGCACATGCACACCCATGTACATGTGCCTATATGCATATGTTCACTCAGACTTGCATGGAACGCACACATGCACACCCACAAATACGTTAAATAGATGCACATATATATGCAACCATGCATGTACACGTATAGAAATCCACTCACACACATGTGCATGTAACCATATGCGCACAGTTGTATTCAAATGCATGTCTAAAAAATAAATTCCTCTGTTTACATAATATCGAGGTCTCTTTCATTCTTTTGCTGTCTTACCATTATTATTAATACATACATATGTATATATATAAGAATTTTTTGCGTAATAAGATAAAAAAAAACCAAGGCTGTGTAGATATTAGAGCATTTATAGATAGAAGGTCTTACAGCTGTTATCCTAGAAACAGCTGTAAGACCTTCTATCTATAAATGCTCTAGTATCTACACAGCCTTGGTTTTTTTTAATCTTATTACACAAAAAATTCATATATATACACACGCTAACATAGAACCAACGTTGAACCCTTTATTCACAATATTACCGAATCTAGAACTTAACTATGGTCTGTCTATAGCAGTTCTTCAGCATTACCTGACACCTTTGGGTCTCAATAACACCAATATCTCTTATAACCTCAACTTCTCCCTATATATATATATATATATACACGAGGGGCGTTCAATAAGTAATGCCCCTGACTCACTTCCCATAGCAGTAGAGCAACGAAACTTGGCACTGTTATTAGTCTTTTTCTACATAGAAACCACCCAGAGTTACGCATTTCTCCCGTTTGATGCAGCTCTGGAGACCGTTTTTGTAGAAGACCCCCAGCTTGGTCCTCCAACCACGACGTGACTTCAGAAATCAAGGCTGCATCATCTGGGAAACGCTTTCCTTTCAAAAACAACTTCATGGCTGGGAAGAGGTGAAAATCAGAGGGTGCAAGGTCAGGAGAGTAGAGATGGGGGAGGAGTTCATAGCTGCACACCTGTGCTTCTGATCTGGCGACACGCGAGTTGTGGACCGGAGTGTTGTCCTGCAGGAGGAGGATGCCTTTGCTGATCTTGCCCCGCCTCTTGATTTTGATAGCTTCTCTTAATTTCCTTAAAAGTGAAGCATAATAGGCTTTTTATTATTGTGGTACTCTTTGCCAGGAAATCTGTCATCACTACTCCATCCTGGTCCCAGAAGACTGTGAGCATGACCTTGCCTTCTTTGGAGGAGGTGAGTCACGGTGCTTCCATTGCATTGACTGGGCTTTGGTCTCTGGATCATCGTGATGGGCCTAGGTTTCATCCTGTGTAATCAGTCTTTTGAAAAATTTTGACTCATCTTCTTGGCACATCTCCAAATTCATCCTCGAGCACTCAATGCGTTCTTGCTTCTGGAAAGGTGTGAGCAACCTGGGAATCCATCTGGCAGACACCTTTTGCATATGCAAATGGTCATGAATGATAGTTTCCACAGGCCCAGTATTAATCTTGACCTCATGGGCTATTTGGCGAATAGTTATGCGTTGATCTTCCAAAATGGCAGCCTCAACTTGACGGACAGATGCCTCATCAATGGCAGAAGAGGGGTGACCAGATCTGGGAGCTGTTTCTACAGAGTTCCGACCATGTTTGAATTCACGATGCCAGTGTTTTACAAGGTCATATGATGGGGCATCATCACCATAAGTTACTTTCATTTCATCAAAAGTCTCCTGTGGCGTGTGTCCTTTCAAATACAAAAACCGGATCACTGCTCAACACTCAACAGGCTCCATTTCACACTTGACTCAGTTCAAACACCTGTAAATCAGAAACCGCAATTAGTTCAGAGCTGTAATTTGCCACTTAATCTGTAGAGATATAGATAATTGCACATGCACAATTTCAGCTAGATCAAACAACTGCAAGACATTACTTATTGAACATCCCTCGTATATATAAATTAATATAAACTGCCAAGTGCAATGTGATACCATAATGGAAAAATTCAGTCATCACTAAGTGTGGCTAAGGATGCCAGAGCTCCTACATTGTTAGAAATAAGAGTTAAAATACTCTTAATGCTGCAGGAGGAGTGCAAAATGAATACGCACATGCTGACAAGGGGGAGGACAGTTGCCTCCCCTGTCAGTATGTGTGTGTGTGTGTGTACATATATATATATATATCATCATCATCGTTTAACGTCCGTTTTCCGCGCTAGCACGGGTTGGACGGTTCGACCGGGTTCTGGGGAGCCAGGGGCTGCTCCAGGCTCCAGTCTGATCTGGCAGTGTTTCTACAGCTGGATGCCCTTCCTAATGCCAACCATCCGTGAGTGTAATGGGTGCTTATTACTTGCCACCTGCACAGGTGCCAGAGGGGTCTGGCATCGGCCACAATCGGTTGGTGCTTTTTATGTGCCACCAGCACAGAAGCCAGTCAAGGCGGGGTTGGCATCAGTCACGTTCGGATGGTGCCTTTTATGTGCCACCGGCACAGAAGCCAGTCGAGGCG
Organism: Octopus sinensis; assembly: GCF_006345805.1. Lineage (NCBI taxonomy): Eukaryota > Metazoa > Mollusca > Cephalopoda > Octopoda > Octopodidae > Octopus > Octopus sinensis. The sequence continues at coordinate 87,670,409 of NC_043006.1, read as the reverse complement.
GCACTGGCAACGGCCACGTTCGGATGGTGCTTTTTATGTGTCACCGGCACAGGTATCACAACTACTGTTTCCATTGATATTTGGTTCGATGTTCATGTACATGCACTTGACTCAACAGGTCTCCTCAAGCACAGCGAGATGTTCCGGGATCCAAGGTACTTTCAATGGGCAGGGGGTATGCGGAACTGGTGCCGGAAGCATCCCAGGTCTTAGTAGTCACAGCACATCTCCAGAGATCTCGGTCCTTCGCCATTGCCTCAGTGAGGCCCAACGCTCTGAGGTCATGCTTGACTACCTCATCCCATGTCTTCCTGGGTCTACCTCTCCACCTGATTCCTTCAACTGTTCGGGAGTGGCACTTCTTCACACATGTATATATATATATATATATATATATATATACATATATATATATACATACATACATACATACATACACCTTCTTCACTACTGCCAGTTACATATGTTTTAAGGGACTGCTATTTCTAGCAGGGTGAGTGACTATGTAAGGTGCCCTTGTTGGTGAGGCAGTATGATTGCACATATGCCTCAAATGTAATAGTTCTTTTCTTAGTTTTTTATTACATTTTTCCTCTGCATTCATGGCTTCAGAAGCAGAGAAATTTTTTCTTCACAGTTATTGTCATTTGCTCAACAATTATGGCTTCAGAAGTAGAAAAATCAGTTTTAAAATTACAAATTAACAGCTCCATAATTTAAAATGTTATTTTCTGAGATGGTCGGTATTTTGGACATATTTTCATTGGAATCAATTTACGTCGATCAAAGTCAGTCTATGAAGCTGAAATTATTTAATGGCACTTGAAGGTGACTTGCAGCTGCACTGTAACCTAATATTAGCAGTAAAGAAATATATGAACAATACAATCCTTACTAGAGAACCTCTTCTTTCTAAAAAAGAAAGAAAATAATAATTGTAAATATAAAAAACACAATACAATGTGGCTGTATTATTTGTCTAGCTTTAAATTATGTTAGTTTTAATAATACTTAGTAACATAATTGACAAGAACGGTAATAATTGCTTTCAGAACTAGCAGAACTTTTTGGTTACAGCAGCAAATAAATTGCAAATTATGGATACCATTTACTGCTTGCTTGGTTCAGTGGTAAACTTTATAGTAACTGCCATAATTTAACACCATCCAAAGAAAGAGCCTCTACATGGCTTCTTACCATTCTAAAAATAGTAGCCAAATGTTTTCAAGTAACACCTGACCATCTTAAAAGCGGGAAGACTACATTAGATAATACAGTCCTTAGACACCCTTAAAAAGACAGGATTGTTATAGTGAGATTGTTTTCAGTTACATCACTTTGATGAAAAGTGATATGAAAACTTAAAAACAACAACCAATTTTTTTAAAACCAAATTTTATTTTTAAATCATTGGGTGAGACATATTTTCATATTCCTTTCTGGGTTTCATTTCAGTAAACCTTATGAAAAATATTAAATTCTAACTCAAGCAAAGAACAGGTTGTTATATTACCTATCTCCTCCTGCCCAATATTTTACTTAGTACCATACTAATATATTCATATCTGTATCTATTTACTTTCCAGTATATTTTATATTTTCATGGAATTGTTCAACATATTTAGACATTTTCATGATATGTGGAATCTTATGGATTTGAAACCTGAAGGGGACTGTTCATTCCCTCATGAATTTGGAGTGTTGTTAGTTTATTACATTTGGAAGGTGTTGGGATGTTCCCTGCTTAAACTCAACTACTATCTACCATTTCATTCAGTACTTCTTATTCTCTAACTAAAGGGAGCCTCTGGAGTGAATGAGATCTCGTGATCTTTGAGAAGCAATTGCCAATTATTTTTCATATCACACCTTTGTTTCCAAACATAAGCATAGCAAATAAAATAAAGGTGGTGTCATTGATTGTATGATCCCATATATATTGCACAAAACAAAACTATATTTGATAGTGAGTTAGAAAATGTTTGATCAAACCTTTGATCCAAGTTGACTTGAGGTTAACAAACTACAAGCCTACTCCTTAAGATCATGTGCAATCTACAATCCTAACTTTATATACACACTTGCTCTCTCTCCCTCTCACACACAAACTCACTCACTCTCTCTCTCACACACACACACACAAACTCACACTCCCACACGTACTCTCTTTCTAACACATGCACTCTCTTTCTCACTCAGACACATGCATGCACACACACACACACAGCAATGTACACTTTGTTGTGTATTAGGTTTTTTGTTTCTAAGTATCCATTTATTTCTCCATGAATGAAGCTAGTTTTATAAATCTGAATATCTTCAATTTTTTATAGTTGTAGCTATTTCATCTGAACATTTAAGCTAGTGAAAAAGCCTTCCAGTGATCAATTCAGCCTGATAAAAGTATCAATCACATTTCCCCTCAAACCATGCCATACCATTTTAAAGAGTATATTGGGTTATGAAGTCTGGAGTATATTATACCTTAAAAAAGATCATGCCTTTGGTCATAGGTTTCACTAACAGCTGATCTGGGGCTCAACAACAATATCCAACTACTATGTCTCACATCCTGTGCTTGCAATGCTTCATCAACCACGAGGTGGTGGAAGCTTCAGTGAAAGAGTTCTTCAACCTGAAGAATAAGAACAGGTATCAGTGTGGGATCAAAAAACTGGAAGAACGGTGACTTCAAGTGGTGCAACGTAATAGCTTCTACTCTGAATGCTAGGCTGCTTTTGTTGTAACTTGATAAATAAAGCAAGTATTGCAAAATGTTTGATTCAACTTATTATTTCTTTTTACCACAGGTTTTGTTGAAACTCCTGGAGTCTTACATGTGTAACAGGTTTGCTCCCTGTAGCCTACGGTACCATGCTATCCATTCTTTTCAACTATCTAATTCTTTCATGATTATTCTGGTCATGCCAAGGAGACAAACCTTCTGTAATAGTTCTACTGGGTACTCTATTCCAATTTCCTTTATATTCCCCGTGATGCCTTCTGATACTGTCCCCAAGGACTCAACAATAATTGGAACTATCTTCACCTTCATTTTCCATAGCCAGGCTATCCGTACTTAAAAAGGTTGTATTTATCTATTTTTTTTGCCTTCCTTCTTGACTATTCAAAGGAGCAGGCAACACCAACTATATAGCACATGTGTTGCACCTTGTCGACCACCTCTAGGTCTGGTCTGTTATGCTCTAGCACCTGATCTGTTTGGATTGGGAAATCCCAGAGGATTTTGTTAGTCTCCGACTCTGCCACTCTGCCGTTTGTGCTCATACCACATCTTGCCTCTCTCTAGTTCCCTCTTTTTGGACAGTTTCCAGTGTAGCATTTTTACTACCTGATCGTAAAGCCACAACTTGTAGTGGTTTTGGGCAAGCCTAGGGCATTCATTCATGATATGGACAATGGTTTTATCCACTCCATTGCAGATGCAGCACAGCAGAGACACTTGCTCATTCCTATCTGTATGTTTTGGTATATCCCAAAGTATGGTTGCTTTCTCATTTTCTGTGATATTTTCTGGTGTGTGCCTATACCATCTTTTTTCTGTTATTCCATAGTGTTGGCATAGCTTCTAGTGTATATAGTTCCCAACTCTGTCGTATCCATGAATATATTCTTTCATAGCCAGGACTGGGCAGCCAGAGAAAATATGATTTATTGTTTCTTCTTCATCTCCATATATTCTGCAGTTACTTGTATTTCTTTTCATTGCATGCTTTTGATGATTACTGGTGGGAAGGCTTTGATCTTGTGTTGCAATTAAAACTACTTCAGTCTCTGCTTTCATTCCTGAGCTTCTCTACCATTGTTGGGATTTTGCTTTGTCTATTTCTTTTCCGTTTAGTTTAACCCAGTGTTTGCCATGAAGCAGCTTTTCTTGCCATCGTTTCACCATGATGCATTACTGTTCCAGTTTTTGTTTGGATTTCAGTTGTTTTACAGCTTTTGTTGTTTCTTCTTTTTCTTCATAGTTCTTAGGAACTATGGCATCCTTTATATATTTGTCAGCTTCCTTAAAGACTGAAAACAGTTTTTTTTTTGTTTTGTTCGTGTTTTGTGGCTATTTGTATTAGTTTACCTTGCTCCTGAAGTAGGTATTTCTGTAATCCTACAGTGGTTGTTTTGTAATAGTTTTCTAGCTGTACAAGGCCTCTACTAACTTTGATATGTTATATGTCAGATTTTGGATGGTGCAATATTATTATTATTATTATTATTGAGTGAGAGAGCAGTGCATGCCATCAAAGTGACACTGGGGTAAAATATACGAAGCCCAATATACCCATCATGATTACCCGTCTGATAAGGGTACACCAGGCACATGCATCACAACCATATGTGCGCGACATGGTGATCTCATATCAAGATAAACAGCACATGACCTTGCAGGTGGGGCCCAGTTAGAATTTTCTTCAGGTTGAGTAGCCCATCCCGCTCAAAAGGTCCCTGAATAAGGGTTGTTTAAGGATGTTGAAAGAACCACCCATGTTTCCAGAGGTGAATTATTCAAACCCCAAAGAATCCCTCTCAACACATGGCTATGATGCTCCCCCACTACTTCTGCTCGTGATCAGAGATGCACATATCGTCAGCCACTAAGGGACATGCTCAACTGGTTAAGGTCAAGCAACTGACAAGCAAATCTGTGGTTTTGAGCAGAATATTTGCTGTAGCCCATCTTTTATACCAAGACAAAACAATATACATGATAACACTTCCAATCAGTTAAGATCAGAAGCCATGAGAGCCACTGCCTGGTACTGCATCAGGGCATTTATTATTATTATTATTATTTTATTATTATTATTATTATTTTTTTTTTTTTTTCTTCTTTCAAATTTGCTTCCATTTCTTGCCGAGTGTCTTCCCGACTCCTAGGGCAAAGAAACTCATAGTATACATTGGTAGGCCATTAAACCAAACTCAGTAGTTCGTTCATTTTTTTTTTTTTTTAATTTTTTTAAAAGTTAAATTAAAATACATGAGCAGCAACAGTTCTCACATCGACAATGCTCTTCTCAATACGTGTGATGTACCAGTTAAGACAATCTTTTGCACTTCTTGCAGGGATGGTAAGCCAGGGATCATTCTCATATAATTTTCGGTTTCCTTCTTGATCATTCCTAGTGCTCCTACGATCACTGGTATTGTAACCGCCTTGAGATGCCACATTTTCTCAATTTCAATGAGTAGGTCTTTATATTTTCTGAGCTTGTCAAACTCTTTCGCTGAGATATTATGATCACAGGGGATGCTCATGTCGATCAATAAGCAAACTTTATTGTTTTGGTCTTTCACAACAATATCTGGTTTATTGGCCTTGATGGTTCGGTCTGTATGTACTGGAAAGTCCCACAGAATAGTTACATTTTCTCCTTCAGTTACAGCCTCAGGGTGGTGATTATACCACTTGTTGGCAGTTTTGATATTGTAATGCCGACTTATTAGCCAGTGGAGATATTGGCCAACTCTGTCATGTCTTAATTTATACTCCACTGGTGCTAAGACTTTACATCCTATTATTATTATTATTATTAGTATTATTATTATCATCATCATCATCATTATCATTATTGATACTTTTATGGTCTGGTGGCAGGAACTGTGTCCATGGATTCAGCAGACCACTGAAGTCTGGTCATATTGAGGTCATTCACATTCTGCTTAATCTGTTGCAATTCAATAACTACAAGGAAGATACGTACAGGGAAGAAATCCAGGAAAGAAAGGACTGGGTGTTGTGACTAGTGCAGGACCTGGAGAGAGGTAAATAAAATATGATGAAAGAATGATGAGTAGAGAATCGAGGTAGTATGAGAGACCAGTCAAATCCAAGGAATAGAGGATATTGTAGTAATAGAAGAATGACAGAGAGAAGAGATAACACATGTAATGATCATAGATTGGTGTGTAAGTGAAATTATGTCAACCATTTGAGTGGTATTTCTCTTGATGTGGTTTGTGTATAGAGGGAAGTACTATTCCTGATATTAAAGTTGGGTCATTCTAGTGGGCCATTCTTGAGAATATTAGAGGGCTCAATGAGAGATGAAATATGTTCTTAACTTGAAGGAAAACCAGACTTTCCAATTCAGTCTTTTATTATGTTAAGGATTTGCCAGGAGAAAAACTGAGTGTTAGTGATTCTTGCATTTTAATTAATTGTGAGGGTTTTTGATACATGTCACACATGCTACACGTGTGTAAAAAGAATGAGGTGCAGTGAGGTTTATATATATATATATATATAAGAAAATAAGTTGATAAAGGAATAAACAATTATCTTGTGAACTTCATTAGCTTACAGCTGCTTATAGCTTTATTAGAGCCTTAACGCTTTCATTACTGCATTTATTTTGAGATGATCTGTGTTTCTTTCAATTACTTTAAATATAACAAAAAATTTAGTAAAATAACTTGGTTATCATTAAGCTAGTGTTAGGAACATAAATTGGGACTAAGGTTTGGTGGAAGATTTTAATTCAATACTTATGAAAACAGAACATTTGTACTACAGAGCCAGAGCCAGTTTCAGCCGGGTTGGTCACAAAAGGGTTAAATATGTAGTACTGTTTAGTCTTGTTATGCCTAAGTGAAATGCACACATACATACATACATGCGTGCATGCATGCATGCATACATACATACATACATACATACATACATACATACATATGTGTATGTGTGTGTTTGTATGTATGTGTGCATACATGCATGGCTGAATGGTGAAGTTTCTTTTACAACCACAAGGTCTGGGGTTTAATCACATTGGGTGATACCTTGAGTATGCATCTTTATCATAGTCTTGAGTTGGCCCAAGATTTGTGAGCAAAATTGCATTAGTGGAAACTGTTCAGAATCCATCGGGTAGACTGTGTCTGTAATTCAGTCATGTTACAGTGTTACACTGACTCTACCAGAAAATTATGTTAAAGGTACAAGTGCCTGTGGAATACTCAACCACTTTGCATGCTAATTCAGTGAGTAGGCCATCTAGTTGATTGAACAACTGGACATTTGTATGTTAAAATCTACAGTGGCACAGGAATGGCTGTGTGGTAAGTAGCTTGCTTACCAACCACATGGTTCCGGGTTCAGTCCCACTGCGTGGCACCTTGGGCAAGTGTCTTCTACTATAGCCTCGGGCCGACCAAAGCCTTGTGAGTGGATTTGGTAGACAGAAACTGAAAAGAAGCCCGTTGTATATATGTATATATATGTGTGTGTTTGTCCCCCCTAGCATTGCTTGACAACCGATGCTGGTATGTTTATGTCTCTCTTACTGTTAACCATTCAACTTCAGATTACAATTGTTAATTGTTGGAAGTCAAGTAGACTATAATATATATATATAGTGTTATCATATAGAGTAGAAGTTCAAACTAAGTTTTGAGCTCATTATCTTGTGGTTAGTAATCCATTGCCTTAAATTTGAAGCCATTAAGTCTTTAAACATTATTTTACTGTGTTTAGTTTTCGACTGTCACGATGATGTGTTATCACCTTCAAAAATTTAATTGATCACACTGACCTCAGTGCATATTCCAATTTGGCATTTATTTTATAGGTCTCTGCTTGATGAACTGCTAACTTCGAGACATAGTGGGACACAATACTCAATTTAACAACAAATGTAAACACACACACACACATATTAGGCGCAGAAATGACTGTGTGATTGAGAAGTTTGCTTGCCAACCACATGGTTCCATGTTCAGTCCCTTTGCATGGTACCTTGGGCAAATGTTTTCTGCTATAGCCCTAGGCCAACCACAGACTTGTGACTGAATTTGGTAGATAGAAACTGTAGCGTTGTTCATCAGAAAATGACCGAAAAACATGTTTATAAAGAGTTGTTTCATACACCTCGTGTGCCAGTTCTTCCCATAACAAAGGAACAAATAATACAATGTGGCTGTAGGTCATAACAATTTGGCAACGCTGCGGTGCATTGCTAGTGCGTGTGTGTGTGTGTGTGTGTGTATATATATTTGTATGCATTTATGTGTGTGTGTCTGTGTTTGTCCTGCTATCTCTTGACAACTGATGCTAGTGTGTTTATATCACCATAACTTAGCAGTTTGGGAACCCTTTAAGGCAGTGTTCCAGCATGGCCACAGTCAAATGATTGAAACAAGTAAAAGAGTAAAAGAATATATATATATATATATATATAGTTCATGACAACCAGCCTCCGTGCCGGTGGCACCTAAAAAGCACCATCCGACCGTGGCTGTTGCCAGCTTCGTCTGGTCCCCGTGCCGGTGGCACGTAAAAGGCACCATCCGATCGTGGTTGTTTGCCAGCCTCGTCTGCCACCTGTGCCGGTGGCACGTAAAAGGCACCCACTACACTCACGGAGTGGTTGGCGTTAGGAAGGGCATCCAGCTGTAGAAACACTGCCAGATCAGACTGGGCCTGGTGCAGCCTTCTGGCTTCCCAGATCCCAGTTGAACCGTCCAACCGGTGCCAGCATGGAAAGCGGACGTTAAATGATGATGATGATGATATATATATATATAAATTTCTTTGTAATCACTGTTTTCTGTGACACCTTTTTCTTTGCTGATATCTCTGTTTATTCATCTTTCACTACACTTTTGTTCTATTTGTGATTTCTCAAATTTAAGTGTTTACATGTTGGTTGTTGGTGCAAATGATTTCATAGCTTATTTGTGAACTGAAGCTTAATTCCTGTTGGCATCATTAAACACATAAGTGAATATTAAAGCAATCTACATGTTTATTGTATTATTAATTAGATATAATTAGAAAATGCTGGATGCTGTTTAGATCATTATTTTATTTCCTACAGCTGTGGCCATGCACAAATCACTGAAGTCTGTAACAACTAAGATTTCACTCTTAATTAGGAAATCATTCTTAATGAGTTATAAATTATTTCTCATTAAGATATTTAGCACTAATTTATTATTTCTAAATAGTGAAATGAAGAGAGATGATATGCTTTTACAGGTTTTCGCTATGGTTTTTTTTTAAGCAGTTCTTATTTTCATCAATCTGCATTTATCACATAGTACCATTTTAACAAGTACACACACACACACACAAACTCTCACTCTCTCTCTCGCTCTCTCTCTCGCTCTCTCTCTCTCGCTCTCTCTCTCGCTCTCTCTCTCTCTCTCTCTCTCTTTCTCTATCTCTCACTCATCATCATCATCTAAGTAAATTCCCCCCATTTGACATTGTTGAACATGGAGTTACAGAAGAGAAAATTATGAAGGGAATCATGAAGTGAAATTGGACCTAGAATGCCATAGTTGCAATACAAAATTCTTAAACAACATGATATGGCTTCTATCTTTGTGTAGATGTTTAGTGGGGAAAAGATATAAAAATGAAAATACAATAGTGCAATATATTAAAAACTGTTTCTTGGGTCTCACTTATACTACCTTCTCCCATAGAATTTGAAGATGACATTGCAAGTGAGAGGTGTCAACTGTTGGGAGGAATGTGAAAAGTATGAAGACTGGGTTAAGTTAGATGCCTCAGCCAGGAATAAAAACTGCTTTCTAAAAGTTTACCATCATTATTCATCAACACAGTTACTACAAAAGGAAATAAAGCTCTTATACTTTGGTGTATAAATTGACTGCAATGTTGGAGAGGAGGGGCGTAGCTGATTGAATCAACTCTTTATGTATTAAGTGGTCCTTAAATTATCAATATGGGAGGAATGAAAGACAGTCTATCACAATGAGATTTAAACAATTTAAAGGAATACAACTAAATACTGCAATGAATTTAGTATTATTTCTTCCATTTGTTCTTTCTTTTATAAAGGTGTAATTATTTATGGCTATGAATTTGAATCTGAGTTAGAAAGAAAATTTAGCAGAACTTACAGCTGTATAATGGGTGTCAGCTTTAATTACTTACAAACAATGGAAGTACATCAAAGTAGTCTTTGTTTTTACATTGGAAGGAATTAGTACTGGCAGCAGGAAGAGGTAATGTTATTAACAGTGAGCTTTTGAGCAACTTGAAGTGAGAAGCAGATCAGTTGCTTCGTAATCTCATGGGATGGCAGTTTTTGTTTATCAGGACATAAATTCTTAGCCAGGTCTGGAGCGTCAGTTTTAGAAAGCTGCTTGGAAGACAAGCTATTTAATGTTAACAGTTATTTCAATAAGAATTGCAAAGTAAGATTTTTAGTTTACCATAGTGACTGTCGACCTTTTTCTGGCATAAGCAAAAGCAAAAAATTACAGACACATGCTCTAAAGCAACTTTAGAGTTTCTTTTCTACTAGTGTCTTCCTATTGAATATTCTTTCTGCTTCACTTGTAACAGCAACATTCTACAGTAAACATCACCTTACACAGCAGGTAAACAACACATTTACACCACCTGTTCACATAAAGAACCACACATTGGCTAATGTAATCTTTGGTATGCACAAATTTATTGGGAGGGTCATACATGAAATGCCTTTGATAATAGACTGTCCAATTAAGTTCTCAAATGAGGGTTGCCGTTAGTGAAAACTTCTCACCTATTTTATTGCAAAGTAATCTTTCCTTATGGCCAACCAGTTTGCTCAGGGAAGATTAGAAACAAGTAATACCACTTCTGTTGATGCTTTTTTAAATACCACTTGAAGGTGATACTTTTTTTTTATAACCATCATATCATTTTGGAACAAGGATGCATAACAGTACTAAATGTGAAAACCAGTAAGATTGGCATTAGAGGTTATTCAGGCTACAAAATGCCTCATCCCACCCATACCAACATGAAAAAGCAGATTAAAAAATAAAAAAAATAATGATAATGAAATTTGCTCTTTTTCACCTATCATACAACAGTCATCCATTGTTTCATCAAATAATTCCTGCAACTGTAGATGCTTATAAATCCTTTCATTAAGGAACCTCTGCAGAATTATTGGCATTGCATATTATGTGCTGTTTGTTTTGTTTGGATTACAAACTCTATGCAGGACTCAATACTAAAAGCTGAGTGAATGGAAAGGAAATGTTTTATTAAATTCTGCCCAATTTAGTCCACAGGGGTCTTTTCTACCAGTTAAAATTACCACAAAGAATTTGTACATATAGTTATATTGTATTGTAGGTAATGGTAATGGAAGGAAAGAGGTAAATGGGGGATTGTGAGAAGAATATTAATGGAATGTGTTTATACAATAGCTTTAGTTAGACAAACAATATATTCTAAATTTTATTTCACTTATTTTTTTCATTATAGTATATTATGTTTATTCATTTTTATCACTTATTTAAATTTATTCTATCCAAATTTGACCCAAGTTTTTCTATAAACACCTTCCATTAATATTCTCTCATATAATGTTACAGCTCACATTTCCCCACTTCCATTGTTTTCCTTCCTTCTTTCCTTCCCATCCATTACAATTTAGCTACACACATACACAGATACTTCCTGATATTAAACCATTTGAAAAGCATGCCACCCACTGCACAGAGAGAACCAAGTGTACACCTGTCGTAGAAGGTAACAGTGAAAACATTATAACTACAAATATCTATTTTATCATCTCTGTTAAATAGGATTCATAAGCTAAGGGGGAAATATAGTGCTGAAGCAAGTGGGCAATAAGTAGGTCAGCATTTCAGTTTCTTGCTTTCAAATTCTACTGTAGATTTTTTTCCTAGTTTGATGAGTTATAAATATGTATGGGTGTGTGTATGTAGATGTTTGCTTCCATGTTCAATTATAATAAGAATAATTTAACATTAAACTGAAGAATTACTTAAAACATTTTTGTAGAGTACATATTTATTCTTCATTTACATGAAGAGGGTTGACTGCGACTTGGAAGTTTCAGCCTACTAACTTTTATTGGAGGGTCTGTCGAAGGTGAAGACATGCTGAGCTTGTGACTACTAAGGACATGCGTAAGCTTGCAAAGAATGAAGCCAGTATGCTCAGCTGGATGTGGAATGTCAGTGTGCATGCACAACAGAGTGTAAGTGCCTTGAGAGAAAAGTTGGACCTAAGAAGCATCAGATGTGGTGTACAAGAGACACAACTGTGCTGGTATGGTCATGTGGTGAGAATGGATGAGGATAGCTGTGTGGAAAAGTGTCACACCCTAGCAGTAGAGGGAACCTGTGGAAAAAGTAGACCCAGGAAGACCTGGGATGAGGTGGTGAAGCACGACCTTCAAACATGGGACCTCACTGAGGCAATAACTAGTGACCGAGACCTTTGGAAATATGCTGTGCTTGGGAAGACCCGGCAAGCCAAGTGGGACCATAACCCGTGGTCTATGCCAGTGGTGTAACCAGCCCACTTATGCGTACCTTTCTTTCATTGGACACTAAACTCTGCTTGTGAGGACCTATTGAGGCAAGTGAAATCGAAATCAAATTCACTGACATTGCCAATGACAGCACCACTTAATTAAGCTATTTTATTTCCTTTGCTATCATGTTCTGCCCTACTTGATTATTTCATTTTATTTCTTTATTATTTTATAATTAGCCTTTATTTATTTATAAAATTAATCTAATTTTTGTATCTCTATAAATTCATACTTAGCTTATATAAAACTATACTGGTATATTCACTACTTATTAAAAAAAACTGCTTAAATTATAATTTTATTAATATATAATTAGCATGTTCCTTTACCTCAATACTCCTTTATTAATACCAGTATATACCGATTAATCAATATTCACAGATACCTTCTGATGAGTTAGTATTTTAGTGTACAATATATATAAATATTAAACTATTTCTGGATAATTTCTTTTCCTCCCTCTATTGTGGTAAAAGTTTGGTGTATACTCAAAAGTATTCATAAATTTCTATCCTTTTGTTATAATATTCTTCTTAATAATCCTCTGAATAACCCTAAACTTTAACTGTATACAATATAGCAACATTGTTTAAAATATTTAACTATAGTGTTACATGATAAGACTTCCCCTGTTTCATTATCAATGGTCTGCTAGTGGGCAACCCTCTTAATTGTCAGCTAACATCTTGTTTTAAGTTTTCCTTTACCAAACCTCATGATATTGCTTCTAATAAACTTGATTTTTATGACTATACCAACTATGATGTCTGTCTGCTCCCTCAGCCCTACCCCTAACAGATATTGCCCTCTGTTCTCTCAGCTTTAGATATACAAGAGTTTTGATAAATTAGTCTATAAATTAGAATTGACCCATAAAAACAAAACAATCAGTGACAGGTAGAGTCTGTAACAATGTATATCTTCTTGAAAAGCTTAGTAACTTCTATGCTGGAGTAAGAACAGCATGTTCTTTGTCTATCTCCCTAACTTCTTGGAGATTTTAGGTATAATTATACTAATGTGTCCATCTGTTCTAATTTAATTATATTCTGTCTTTGTGCAGCTGAGGATTGCTCTGCATTTTAAGTAGATGTAATGATTGCTTTGCTCAATTAAGTGAAGTTGCATGAAACGATCATATTGCATTACCTCTGGATATCCTTGTTGCTTATTTTGATTTTAAATACCTTACTTTGAGGCACCAGAATTTAGCACGGTATTATCCATACAATTTCAAATATACCATATTCATCTGAACCTAAATATATATATATGTATATATGTCAAGTTATTTCAGAAACTTTGTGACACACACGCTTAAACCATTCACTAATGTGTTTAGAAACCGTTGGCTTAAAGTCGTCATTACCTGAATATGTATACATTTGTATATTTGTGTATGTATACTCATCTTTCTCCCTCTCTGTCTTATCTACTTGCCTCACTGTAAATTTAAACCTTCTCTCTCTGTATATGTTTACCACTCTCTCTTACTCTATGTGTGTGTGTGTATATATCTCATTCTGCATCTATGTGTCAGTGTGTGTATATGCATGTGAATAAGGAATTTTATCAGGGTGACAGAGTTGAAAGACTTTCACAAAGCTTCAGCAGGGAGCTTGGTAGACACCTGAACAGAGAATGGACAGACTTGATGTTATGTGAACATGAGCCTCTGTTTTGTGGTCTCATGCCATACCCCAGCATTAGATGTATTCATTAGATGATAAGCGCGCAGAGTCTCTGTTACATACACAAGATACAGCATCTTATTTCAATTCAAATGACTTGAATTTGCAGTAAGTTTTAGTTATGCCATGACCATAAACTAAATTCAAACATAAATGATTTTGGCTGCCAGTTTATTCCTCAAAGAGCCCTGCTTCACTCATGGTCAGCTTTATGTTGGATGTTCAAGAGTGGATAATTAGATAAATCTTTACATCTATGCTCCAAATGGAAAACCAAAATACTTCATTTATTGAAACATTTATAATGGCCCCAAATGATGCAGAAAGCTGTCTTGATCAAGAGGCCTATCCATCAGGGATGACATTGTCTGACATGGATTGAAACAAGAAAATGAAATAAAGGCACTCTATTGGGAAAATTTCCTGGCGGGCTACTCAAGCAGCATATTATTGGTTATGTCATATGATGGCATATGACTGATCAGAATGTTACTACTTCATAATTGCTGTGCTCAATTTTGTCTGGTCCCAGATCAACCCTGATTGAGCAGGACTGTCATCAGAGACATTCTAACCATGACCTTCCTGTCCTTTTATATCTGTAGCTATATTATTTACTATGGATGAGAGCTATTAACCAATGACTACTTCCATCCAAACAAAAAAATAATTCAAGTTAGAGCTATATTGATGAACAATAACATGCACCAACAAGTATCAAACATCATAATGGTATAAGCAATTACCCAGGGACTCCATTCATCCACATGAAAAATAACAGTCAAGTTGAGTCTATCATACTTAATGTAGTGTGGAAGATATATTTAGTCGGAAATGGAAACCAGGTCAAAAGAGGTCATAGTCAAATCTCTAGATAGTCCCCTGCTGCTATAACAGTTACAAATTGCCAAGCAGCAACCAATATTTCACATGATTAAAAATACATTAACTTTATACAGATCTGAAAATCATGTACAGATGGTTTTCAAAAGTCATATACTAAATGATGTTTATATACATGTATACATCTGTGTGAATACGTGCATATGTATATATGGACATGTGCATATACGTGAATGTGTATATATACATATATGTGTGTTTCTTAATATATGTGCTTGCATGATGATGTCTTTGTATAAATTTTTGCTTTTAGTATAATTATACATATATATATATATGAAGGATCACTTCATATGTTTAAGTAGTCTATCATATATTTATTTTCACGAGGAAAATGTTGACAGTGACATCAAAGTTTTATTATAACTGAGCTGCTCTTTCAAAGTTATTGTCAGCCTTTTCCTTGTAAATCTCTATGCATATATAATTCTTCATAGCCATGGCAGGACCAATAACCAGTCGAAAGAATCCATTATACTTATGATGTATGGTATCACACTAAGCTCCAGCTGAGATTTGGTGTGAATTCCCTGATATCTTTGTCTCCAGATTCATAAATAAACCAGAAGATAAGTATAGAGTGTAATTGAAATTAAAAAAATGAACGAGATTTTAAGGCTCTGATGGAACTGTCATACTGTCACTCAACTCTTGGTACAACTCCCTCATGCTAACTAGATACAATTTTAAGTCATTGAATATGATGACATAACTTCTGTTATTTCATCATTCATATACTAATATCTATCTACCTAACTACTTATCTATCTCTCTCCCTCTCTCCCTCTCTCTCTCTCTCCATCCATCCATCTATGTTTATGGCTGCATGCCTGCCTGCCTACAGTGGTAAGCTAGCAGAATGGTTAGCATGTAGGGCAAAATGCTTAGTAGCATTTCATCCATCTTTACATTCTGAGTTCAAGTTCAGGTGAGGTCAACTTCGTCTTTCATCCTTTTGAGGTTGATAAAATAATTACCAGTTGAGTACTGGGGGGTCGGTGTAATAGACTTACACCCCTCCCTAGAAATTACTGCTCGTGTCAAAATTTGAAATCATCTCTCTCTCCCTATCTCTCTCTGTCTGCTTATTCTATCTGTCTATCTATCTGTCTATCTATCTATCTATCTATCTATCTATCTATCTATCTATCTGTCTGTCTATCTATCTGTCTATCTATCTATCTATCTATCTATCTATCTATCTATCTATCTATCTATCTATCTATCTGTCTATCTGTCTATATCTATCTACCTAGTTATCTATCTATCTATCCATCCATCCATCCATCCATCCAGACCATTTAACATCATGCGTTCGGTTCATCAAGGATGCCCTCTCTCATCACTTCTGTATGTATTGACACTTGAGCCACTACTGCAGAAGCTGGCAATGCTGAGGGGCATCCCATGACAGCTGGGATGTGGGAGGAGCATGTCTGCATACGCGGATGATGTCACCGTCATAGTGTCGAGCCACAAGCACATCGACCTGGTCAGCGAGACACTAAAAGAATACGAAGCAGTAACAGGAGCAAAAATTAACCGGGAAAAGTCAGTGGTCTTGTGGCTTGGCACCTGGAGAAGCAAGCCCATGCTATCCAACAGCATCTCCATTGTGGGACGGTGGACCGTTGTCGATTACCATCTGACCGTTGTGCCTTGTCCCAACTCTGCCATCACCAAACTGGAATGCATACTGTTTCGCTTGTTGTGGAAATGAAAAGTTCCAATGGAAGGCTAGGCATGCCGTGGTTGATGATGCGCAGACATGTGCTGAGTCTGCAACATCTCTGGCACTTCATAGATGACAGTGAACAGATGTGGTCACTGTTTGTGTGGCGTGCTTTCCCCGCAGCTCATCTTCTTGGCCTAATTTCAGTCACGGATCAAACAGAGACCAAGGCTAGGCGAATGGTGCCATGAGTGTTGCGTTGCTCTCAAGCAACTCTGTTGTCCAGGACCAAACTTGTGCGACTTCATTACAACAAAGGTGTTCTATAGAGGATTAGTGGAGGGGAGGTGCGATGATGTTCTCGGGCAGAATCTGGGTGTCGATGAGGAACACCTGACCCACCTGTTCAGGACAACTTTTGGGTCGGGACCTATGGTCTATCACCAAAGATCCCTGGCCTAGCAGTGCTTTTGAAAAGCATTATCCATTTGGGATAAGCTCTACAGGCACGGTTCGAGACACACTGGACTGACTTGCCTGAGATGCGGTCAAGGTGATGAAACCATTCTGCATGCACTCGTGCAGTGTCCAACCATTTCGGACCTGTGGGCTTATGCCAAACAGCTGCTGTCACATGTGGGACGAGTCCATCTGTTGGCCGAGTCTCTCGTGACAATTGGTCTGCCATCTTCATAGTACTGGTGGCCATCGTGAAAGAGTGTGTGTGGTGGACTCAAGTGAACGGATTAGAGACAAACACCTACCTCTCTGGCCAATCGCTCGTCAACTCTTTCAAGTACCACTTGAAAAGGAAGGTGAGAATGGAGTGGCAGGTTTTGTTTCATGAAAGTTTCAAAAAAAGGTAGGTGAATGTAGAAAAGATGGTGCATGTGAGTGACGAAACCACTTGAGCCTGATCCTGTAAATCGAAAAAAAGAGAGAGAGGGAGCACTTTGCTCTCATGTGTTTATTTTCCTCCCTGCCTGAGGTTACTGTGGTCTTTTCCGTAGGTTTTTCTTTCCACAGATAAACCTAATCTTACTCTTCACATTTTCAAAACTCTTCTGTTATATAAGATCCCTTTTGATATTTTTTCTTCCCCAACCCTTTTGATCGAAATTTTACTTTGTTTCTTATTTTTCCCCTTTTTTCCATTTTTGAAAAGAAAAGTTCTACATTTGTATTTGTCCCCTAAGTGTTCAGCCCTGTGTGGCCAATAAAGAAAGTTATCTATCTATCTATCTGCCTGGCTGCCTGCTTGCCTGCCTACAGTGGTGAGCTATTGTGTGTTTGCATGAAAATAAATGTGTGTGTGTGTGTGTGTGTGCATGCATACACACACATGCACATAGATATTTATCTAGTCATGATACATGAGATATATAAGGTATCAAGAAAATACGAACAATTTGTAACAGATTTTTATTTCTAAATGAATACCTGTTGATAACTTCACTCCTCCATCATTACTTTAGCACACACATACACACACACACACACACACACACACACAGCAAAACAAAAAATAATAACACCACCTTTGAAAGAAACAAACAAGTGATTACTCTTACTCTTTTACATGTTTCAGTCATTTGACTGTGGCCATGCTGGAGCACCACCTTTAGTCGAGCAAATAGACCCCAGAACTTAGTCTTTGTAAGCCTAGTACTTATTCAATCGATCTCTTTTACTGAACCGCTACGTTACGGAGACGTAAACACACCAGCAGCTGTTGTCAAGCAATGTTGAGGGGACAAACACACACGACGGACTTTTTTCAGTTTCCGTCTACCAAATCCACTCACAAGGCTTTGGTTGGCCCCAGGCTATAGCAGAAGATACTTGCCCAAGGTGCCACACAGTGGGACTTAACCCAGAACCATGTGGCTCATAAGCAAGCTACTTACCACACAGCTCATTTTTTTTCTCTATATTAAACACGCCACTATTATAATGATATTAAATTAGATAAATTCCATTAAAACTAAAATAATTATCCTGTTTAGAGACTGTTGTTTGCTATTTGAAATTATTAAATTTTTATTTTTCATAAACATTTCATTTAAAGAAATTTAAATTAAAACCTATCAAATAAAGGAATTAAAATATTACCAACATTCTCTAAAGTGCTACAGAGCATCTTAAGATGACATTAACCAAACAATAACATTATGATAAACTAAGCTTCTTTATTTTAGTCATATTCCATTTCAGTTTTCTTTTCTTTATTGTGTTCATTTTTTTACTTTCATACTCCATATTTTAGCATGCCAGGAGAAATGCTTAACAACATTTCATCCATCCTTACATTCTGAGTTCAAATACCTTCAGGGATGACTTTGCTTTCATCCTTTTGGGGTTGATAGAATAAGTACCAGTTGTGTACCAGGGTTGATTTAATCAACTAATCTCCTCCCACTAAAATTTCAGGGCTTGTGCTTATAATAGAAAGGATTATTATTATTCTTATTAAGGTGGCAAGCTGACAGAACTGTGAACACACTGGACAAACTGCTTGCACAGTTTCATTTGCTTTTATGTTCTGAGTTCAAATTCTGCTGAGGTTGACTTTACTTTTCCTCCTTTTGTGGAGGTTGATAAAATATGTACATGTTCAGCACCGGGGTGGGTGAAAGGAGTGATGCAATTAACTACCCCTTCACTTAAATTTCTGGCTTTGTGCCAAAATTTGAAACCTTCATCATTATTATCAGGGTTACTATTATCATTAAGGTGGAGAGCTGGCAGAATTGCTAGTACACTCAACAAAATGCTTAATGGCATTTTGTCTGTTCTCATGATCTGCATTCAAATTCTGCTGAGGTCGACTTTTCCTTTCATCTCTTTGGGGTCAATAAAATAAATATCAGTTGAGAATTGGGGTTGATGAAATTGACTAGCCCCCTCCTCCAAAATTTCAGGACTTGTGCCTACAACAGAAAGGATTATTATTATTATTATTATTATTATTATTACGTTTATATATTTGTTTTGCAAGATTCTTGAAGTGAAATCGTGTGTTGAAACAGATGTTGTTATATTTAGGAATGGTCATTTTGCCAGTTTAGCAAAATATTACTAATATATTAAATATACATTAATCTTAATCTTATTTTGGCCAGTTTGGCCAAAATAAGATTAAGATTAATGTAAAAAATAAATAACGCTGAAGCAAATTAACACCAAATATATAGTGCATGTGTTTTTATTGGCTAAACTGGCAAAATGACCATTCCTAAATACAACAACATATTATTATTATCTTTTACTTTTAATCTGCATGTTAGTTACAATTACTTGCTGAGACACACCTAGTGTCTTAGGGTGAGTGAAGGATAAGAGATGTTACAGTATGACTGAAAGCTTGGAGCAGGAAGTGGCAAGGGCTGTAGTGAAATATCTTCATGTAATACAACACAGATATTTGAATGGATAGGGTTTTTCTAAGGATGTGGGTAGCAATTGTTTGCACAATCTTTGGGATTTCTTTGTTCTCCTAGGATCTTATTTCGATGTTTCTGACATCTGTTTTTTTTCATACCTAGCGCACCTACAATAACAGGAACAGGTCTTGCTTTAAGATGCCACATCTTTTGTATTTCAGTTTCCAGGGCCTTATATTTACTTAATTTGTTAAATTCCTTTACAGACCGATAGAATAAGTACTAGGCTTACAAAGAACAAGTACTGGGGTTGATTTGTTCAACTAAAGGCAGTGCTCCAGCATGGCCACAGTCAAATGACTGAAATAAACAAAAGAAAGATATATTTTTATCAGTGAGAACATTTACATCTATTAGTCTACAAGTATTTTCTTCCCTGTCTTTAATAATTATGGCTGGTTGATTAACCTGGATCATTCTGTCAGTGTTGACTAGAAAATCCCAGAGGATAGTGATATTTTACCTTCAACGACTGACTCAGGATGATGCTCAAACTACTAAGCAGGAGTGCTGGTTTTGTAGTGTTTACATATTTTCCAATGTAAATACTATCCTACCCTGTCGTGGCGATCTTTGTATTTGTTTGGTGTCAGCACAGGACATCCCTAGATGCGATGGTCTATTGTTCCATCAAATGCGTTGCAGAAATATATTGACACAACCCCTCTCCCAAGCTTGCTGACCTTGTGCCAAAATTTGAAACCAACATTCTAGTTCTTCCTCTTTCTTCTCCCCATCTTCTCTCCTTCATTTCCCACTCATCTTATCTTCCTTTTCCTCCTTTTTTCTCTGCCATTCTTCTTCTTCTTCTTCTTCTTCTTCTTCTTCTTCTTCTTCTTCTTCTTCTTCTTCTTCTTCTTCTTCTTCTTCTTCTTCAACAACAGAAAATTTAGGTGGTTGATATCAATATTGACTGTTCCATTTTACTTCCCACAATGCAAATAATCTCTTTCTCCAACTTGCCTCTGCTTTTACTGATCCTTTGCAAAACTGTTTCTGTCATCCAACATACTCCACCTTTCTTGTACATTTCTTCCCCTTGCACTACGTTTCTCTATCTATGTAATTGTATTTTACTTGCTCTATAAGCCAATAGCAGTATATTTACAATCAGCTGGATCTTGCTCCATTTCATCTCTTTGGTCATTGATATAATGTTTTCACTTGTGTCATTCTCAAGTTTCATATTAATCATTGCCATTCTGTAAAAGCATGTTGGTACTGAATCTTTCTTCGTCTTAGAGTTTTCTTTTATTATATTACCATCATAAATTAACACAACTGAAGCATTGTCATGTTCCCTGTACTAACCTGATGTATTTTCTAATATTTCTGTATTTGTTTACATATAATTTTTTCCTCTCTCTTTTTCCCACCCTTTACTCCATGCATCTTTATTTCTAAATAATACGTACAGAATATGTAAATGTGCTTGTATAGAGTTAATATTAATATCATTAGTTATGCATTATTCACTTATGCTCCCTTACTTTTGAAGCTGGGTAAAAGACAAATACTAGACTCAAAGCAACTAAACTTCTCTGCCTAAATCTATAACCTGATCTCTATTAGAAATAAGCTTTTTGTAGTTTGCTTTTATAATATTGCATCAACTACTTGCCTTTTAATACATTGTTGTTATTATTATTGAAGATGTTGCATGATATCCAATATCGTGTTGTTGTGGATTGAAGATATTATGTTTGCCGGGGGTTTGTACTGTTTGTCAAGTCACAATAAGAACCTCAGACAGTTCTTTATGCAATATGAATGTAGTTCCAAGTAATGCTGATTTTGCAATACACTTAGATTGTAGGGTCGTCGTCGTCGTCGTCGTCTTCTTCTTCTTCTTCTTCTTCTTCTTCTTCTTCTTCTTCTTCTTCTTCTAGGGTAGTTTCCAGATGTTTCTTTAGGTTAGGTGGTAGTGAACCCAATGCTCCAATGGCAATAGGGACAACCTTTATGCTTCACTCTCATAGCTGCCACATGTTGGTGATCTCAATTCTCAGGTCACCATATTTATCAGTTTTTTCTTTTCTTTCATGATGATATGTTGATCTCCTGGCACTGCCATGTCTTTCATTAGGAACTCTTGTTTGTCCCTCCTATAGGTGACTACATGTGGCCTTCAGTGCTCTAAAACCATGTCTGTTTGGAAGTCAAAGTTCCAGAGGAGCTTTGCCTTCCCCTTTTCATCCCACCTGTTATCTCATAACTGTTCTTCCAGCATAGTAGCCAGTGAAAGTTTTTGACCACCTCGTCATATCTGCACTCGTACTCTTTCTGTGCAAGATTTTCACAAGCACTAACCATGTGAGTCATGCTTTCAACCTTCTTCCAGAATATAGGATGGTACTTTGCAGCAGGCTGGCAATGGACGATCAGTTCCAGTATGTTTCAGTGATTTAGATAGGATTTTGAGTGTTGTGCCAAGTGCACCAATTACCACAGGAATAATTGTTATCTTAGTCTTCCATAGTCTTTTCAGCTCACTGGCTAGATCCCGATATTTCTCATTTTTGAAATTCCATTTGTATTGATTCTGTTATCATAGCCAATTGCAAAGTCTGTAATCTTACACTTTTTATTTTCTTCATTAAAATTGTTTCTCATTTTCTTTCTTCAATAGTATGGTCAGTTATATATGGGGAAGTCCCACAAGATCATGCATTCTCATTTCTTAATACAGCCTCTGGTTCATGTTCTTACTGCTTTCCTGTTATTTTGAAACCAAGCTAACATCCTACACAGTCATGCATATACAGCCATGCGTTCACTTACACTCTTTTTGTGCTAGCTTTCTGTATTCACTCAAGTGATACTTTTGTCTCCTTTCTTGCAGATTCTACATTTGCTGTTTGACTGAATTTTGTTGATCTTTCTCTTCATCAGATTCACCCTAATGGCTTGTACCTGAGTGGCTATAATTAGTAATCCAGTCTCTTGTTTCAGGTTTCAAACCATCAGAGAGAGTCAGCATTTTTTAATTCCAACATTCTCAGTTTGTTGTATAAATTGGCCATGTAATTCCACTTCTTTCAATCTGTTTCCTTTATTGGTAAGTTTGTCTGTAATACTTTTAAGACAGTACGCATTGTGAATTGTGAGCAGTTTTCTAGTTCTTTTCACCAAGTTCTGTAGCTCAACCTTTGTCCATTTCAGAAAGGGAGTAGAGTATCTTGATACTGGCATAGCCCATGCATTTATTGCTTTAATGATATTTCTTCTATTATTATTACGATTATTAGTTTGATGAAAACTCTTGGCTTATTTCATTGGGTATGATGGAAATTGTTAGCTGCCCACAGCCAGCAAACTAAGGTAACACTTGCTTACTGATCATGTTTCAAGAACCCAGCAGAGAACTCTTGCAGTTCCATGGAATGATGATTTTTGTAGGTGTTCTATCTTTACATTGGTACAGATCTTTTTGAGCCATGTTGGTAGCTGAATGCTGATACTTCCAAGCTCACAAATTACTATTGTTATCTGATAATTCCTATTATTATTATTATTATTATTATTATTATTATTATTATTATTATATAATAGTTCAACATTTGGTAGTTTGAGGCAAATGTCTACTGCATCACCTGCTATACCTCCATATTGCTGGGGTGTGTGCAGCATTGTGTGTCCTTTTCTGATGTTGGGAGTGCATAAACTCTTCCTGGTATTACAGCGTTAGATTAGATTTCTTTTCCCTTGAGGTGCAGTGCAGTCTTTTGTTGTATTACTGCTTATATTGTGTGTTGAATGTGTAACGCATGGGCTTTCTAACTTGCTGGTGGAAGTTTATTTCACTGGATGATTGCTGTATAGAGTGTCTTGTGTTTGTAGGTTGTTTTTTTTAGGTTGTATTATTGAATTGATAGTGTCTTGAATAGGATGTGGGCTGTTCCTAGCAAGACTATTTTTTGGATAGTGTGTAGTTTTGAGGTCCCAGGTATACCTTCTACGTTTTTTGTCCATATGTTTTTTTTTTATCATGCCCAATGCTCCAGTTATTATTAGTATTGCTTTTACCTTCATGCCCCACATCTTAAATACTTCAATTTTGAGGTCTTTGTATTTTGACAATTTCTCCACTTCATTTTGGACAATATTTCGATCAGAAAGAACTGTAATGACTATCAATAATCAGGTGTTTTGATCCCAATATTTGATTATGTCTGGATGATTAGCTTTCATTTCTTTGTCAGTTTGAACTGGCCTATTGCAGATGATTGTGGACTGGTCGTTGTCTTGTACCTTGATTGGCACATGTTTATACCACTTATTGTAAGTTTTAGTGTTGTAATGCTGGCATATTATTATTATTGTGTGAGAGAGCAGTTCATGCCATCAAAGTGACACTGGGGTAAAATATACGAAGCCCAATATACCCATCATGACTACCCGTCTGATAAGGGTACACCAGGCACATGCATCACAACCACATGTGCGCGACATGGTGATCTCATATCAAGATAAACAGCACATGACCTTGCAGGTGGGACCCAGTTAGAATTTTCTTCAGGCCGAGTAGCCCATCCCGCTCAAACGGTCCCTGAATAAGGGTTGTTTAAGGATGTTGAAAAAACCACCCATGTTTCCAGAGGTGAATTATTCAAACCCCAAATAATCCCTCTCAACACATGGCTATGATGCTCCCCCATTACTTCTGCTCGTGATCAGAGATGCACATATCGTCAGCCACTAAGGGACATGCTCAACTGGTTAAGGTCAAACAACTGTATTATTATTATTATTATTATTATTATTATCTTTTCACATATTGTCCTTTCCTGCACATATTCTAATTTACAAAATCATTCTTTGAATGTATGCTGGAATGTTTGTGATGTTAAGTATTCTCATTCACAATTTCACAAATACTGTTTCCCTAGGATAAGCTGTGTAGGAGTTCAATATTATCTTTTGCAACAAACATATATCAGATTTTTCCAGAAAATTATTCAATTCATTTATAATTTCTCTTTAAACTGTATTTTGAGTTTCTTTAGTCACATGGAAAATTCTTTTATTCACATTGCATATTTGTCCTATTTTATTCGTAGGTCTTTATATTTGTTGAATTTTCAGCTTTCTTAACTGCAATATTTCTTTCATTTCAGCAACATATATCTGCCAGTATGCAAACTGTGATGGCCATAGTTATTATAACAATAGCACAGTGGATAGATTCTATCTATCCATCTAAGATTATTTGCATATACCTGAGAATAATAATGTTCATATATTCTACCTGAACCTCTGATCTATGCTTCATATCACTTTTCTTCAGTTAGAATATTTGCTTCTTTGCATGTTCTCTAAAAGAGATTACAAGCTGCTCTGTCATGTCCATGAATATCCTTTCTTACAACCAGAATGTATTTTAAAAATATATTGTTAATATTCTGATGATGGTTATAATAGTGGCAATGGTGATGGTAATGTTTCGACTTGTTTTTCTATCCTTCTTGTTATATGATGCAAGTAGTTTCATGTGAGATTTTTACTGCCCCACTGGGTGAAATTTTCTCTTAGTATGTTTTTTTTTTCCTATTGTCAGTATTTTCCATAATTTGTGTAGTATCTAGTATTGCTATATTCTGTATTTTGAATCTAAGTCCTAGGATTTCTGCTAAATATTTGTCCCATCTTTTTTTAATTATTGTTCAGACACATACTATTATTAAGATTGTTTTTGTTTTCACTCCATATATTCCAGCAATATCTATTTCCAGATCTTTAGACTGGAATATTTCTCGAAGGCACATAGTATTATGAAGATTGTTTTTGTTTTCACTCCATACATTCTGGTTATCTTTATTTCCAGATATTTATATTGGAATATTTCTCTATTGTTCTATAATAAATATTATCTGTTGGAAATGATACCTTGATTAGACTTTTCTTTTCCTGATAGTCTTTATCAACAATATTTGGACAGTGAGTAATAAATTTTCCCTCTGAATTGGTATGTCTCAAAAGATGCTGACTTTGTTATTCTCTGAACTTCTTTGCCAGCTATTTTCAATGTGTATTCCATAATACTGACATAGTTTCCTTTCAATTCTTCATATCATTAATTAAGACTGGGATGCCAGAATCAGAGAGATTAATATTTTTTCATAGTTTGCTCATATTGTACAGTTGAGTTTCATATTTTCCTTCCATGATATGCCGGGGTAATAGTTTCTGATGGGAAAGCTTTGGTCTTGTTCCCCAATCAAAATCCTTCTATTTGCCCCTTTGAGTCCTGTATTCTTCAATTCTTCTGTGATGCTGAGATTTTGTTTTCATACACTTAACAACACACAAAAATATATATACAACAGTTGTTAGTAATGCTTATCTATCTACAAAGCTTTTAAAAAGCAAACAATAAATTAATTTAACCACACCATTTGTGATCTGGTTGATCAAGAAAAAAACTGTTTCAATCAGAAATTAGTGGATTGATTAAGACAATTATAACTCTCTATACAACAGAAAGAGGGTGAATTTTTGTATTTTTGTTTTAAGTATGTCCTTATTATTAGAAAACTTTACCACTCTGACAAATATGAATGATTGAGGGTACATATAGAAAATGATATTTAAGTTCTTGTTTTAAGTAATAATAAGAAGGTAGAAAACTTGGAAGTCACTTTATGACATATTTGCAGAATAAAATCTGATTGACACATGGAAAGCTTACCAGTGAATACACTAGGACCTGTTGTGGAGTTTACACTGATAATGAGCAAAATGAGTAAGACCATTAATTTAGAGCCATTTTCAGGAAATTCAGTGAGAGTAGCTGATATAGTAGAAACTTCTTTGAATATTTACTGTATCACTAATCACAAACTTTCAGTGATGAAAGGAAAATGTTTCAATAATTGTCATTACTATGTCACAAGACATTGGTCAATCTAAGACATTAAGAGCAACTGCAATTCATCAGAGGCATTAATTAGTTGGAATTTGGATAACTGGATCAAATAAAGAACCTGACAGAATCATAGATAATCTACAAAATAAAAGTGGGTTGTATACAATGTTGGTAGGGTGGCATGTTTACTCCAGAATCTGTATCTAAAAATACATGAGTCAGTTGTAAATGTATTGTTTCAAACAATGTTAACTCTCGTTTTGACAGAGATTAATGTTCTGAAGACTTGTCAATGATAATAATAAAAATGTTGGCTGTCAGTTAATAGTTTCTATGAGTCATTATTTTATATCGCAGTTGGTGATAAATATTGATGTTGGATACAGGTTATCAGGCAGTTAATCTCTAGTTCGCTGCATTTCTGATAGCAAGAAAGATTGGAGTATCTATAGCACAATGTGGAGCAATTATGGCAAATGACTTCACAAAGCCCCAGAGATTTTTTTTTCACCAATACCTATATCTTTCACCAGCGTACAGTGGGTGCTAAAAGTTCCTGGCTCTAACAATATCACAAAAGGCCTAGTAGGGGGTCCAAACTTCTAAGTTCTTTTACAGGGCCCAGAAAAACTGAAGGACTGTTATAATAAGTGTGTGAATCTGAAAGGGGAATATGTTGAATAAAATCATAATTAACTGATCCTCCTGTATATTCTTTTACCTAAAGCCAAAAACGTTTCAGCATCCCTTCATATATTGGTGAAAATACAGACATATACATACACAATGGGCCTCTACTCACTATCTATGAAATTCCACTCACAAGACATTGGTCAATCTAAGAAGCTGTGTATTGGATTGAACTTGGAATAACTTGATTATGAAACAAACTTCTTAACCACATTGCCATGTCTAGATTGAGAGAATGAATGAAGACTAAATGTAGTGACAGTCAGAAATTTCAAATTCTGTACCTTGGCACACTGCTCTGTTAAGCAGGGTTGATTAGTCTTCTAGGAATTTTCGAGGTGAATCAAAAAAGGTTACAATATTTAGGAGACTCAAGTGGTTTTAATGCACTGCACCAATGCATGCATATTCTATTTCAGAAAAAAATGTAAAGCTGTACTCATATCTGTTTTAAAACAATTTTATAACTTGTATACAATAAAACTTTTTTGAAAGCTGTTGGTGTGTTATAATCTTTTATCCAGTGAGGCATGGATCAAAGAACATTGAAAATCACAGCTGTTATTGATCACTAATTCCTAAGTTCTTAGGTTATTTTGTTTGTTTCCTCTTCCTCTTGGTTTATAAAGCAATTAGAAGCTCCATTTTAGATACATCAGTATATAGGTAACATAATTTTGTTTATTTAATCGATCTAGAAGTTATAAAACAAATTTGAAATGTGTACATTAGGAACTGTGTTAAAAGGGCATTAAAGTGATGTGTGGATCTGCTTATTTTGTATTATAGAAGAATTCCCCACTACCAAAAAAAAGTCAAAAAAAAAAAAGAAGTAAAAACCTTAGTTTTAACAAAATAGCCATACATAGAGAAAGTAAATGTTTGATAGTTACTTAGCAAACAGAGCTAGGAGATATCAGATTCCTGATGACAAATCAATATTGTGTCTCACTGTAATAAGCAGTGCAGAAAGCTAAGGATTGGAAGCTGTGGACTGTTTAGCAGAAACCTAGTATAGTGGATAGGGTTAGTGATAATATTGGGTTTGGGTCAAAGGTACACAAAAAAAAATTTCAATGTATTCTCACTTAATTTAAATGTAATATTATGTGTGGTTTACAAAGCTGGAGATTGTTTTATTCACCAAGTCATTAAGTAACTATTTAAAATATAAAGTTAATCCAAACAAGAAAGCACAAAAAAACACAACAATGCGAGGACGTGGAACAAATATTGTATTATTGGACACTCAGGAAAGAAGGAAAGAAGGAGAGTTTAACGTTTCGAGCGGAGCTCTTCGTTGGAAACATGGGAGAAGGAAAGATCCAGAGAAGGGAAGAGAGAGGAAAAAAAATCGCCAACGGTACACACGCGGTCACTGAATAAGTTTACAGTGACTTGACTATTTGGTTTTAAAAACAAAGCCTCCCTGGCTATCTTTCACAGCCAGTTATTCTTCTGTGATGCCTATTGTTGTTTGTCTACTGAACCATTTTCTGTATGTAGCAATACTGGTAACCTTTGTTGAGATGATTTCAGAAGGTGGAAACATGTTCAGAGTTGTTCCAAACAATGATCAGGTTCACTCTCCCCCACAATGCCATCATCATTTTTTAATTAATTTAATTAATCAATTTATATACTTTTTAATTAGTTATCAATTATTGTTAATGTATCAAAATTAATCTTTAAACTAATGTTTGTTGTTTTGCTCCTAGCTACAGATGCAACTTTTATGAAAATTTCTTACATCAAGTGTGTTAACTCTAACTTAACTATGTGTGAAATACTAGTCTGTCATGGATTTACTAACTAGAAAATTTTTGTCCCTATATCTAATTTTGATGCTCTGATCCACTTAGTTATTTACTCATTTCAACATTTCAAACCTGAATCATATTTATCTCTGTTAAAACCTGTTACTTATTTTCTAAAATTACACAACTAATGCCACCATAGTATTGTCTATGTATATTAACTTGATCACACAACCAGTCCAAGCTGATAATAATGATGATAAGAGGAATAAAAGGGAGGAGAATAATATGCAACATTTATATAATGCTGTTCTTATCACAGTACTTCTCTCTTCCATCAAGATGTCTGTGTTTGAGGGATGCATCAGATCAGTCCATTACCCTTTCTGTAATGCCAACCACTTTCAGGTCACTCGTTGTAACCATTCACTTTTATTATCAGTTCCAATCTCTATTACTGTCTACCACTTGTTCTCTTTCCTACACTTACAAGCATGTAGCTGTTGCTTCCATCTCCCTTTTATTATAGCCTACCATCACACTCTCTTTTCCATTATGATTTCCTACTCTGTTTTTCCACTTTATACACACACCTGGTACACTCTGTAAAATGGTTGGCAAATGAATGGTGACAACACAGTGTCAAGAGGACTCATTTAATTTGGTCATAGACATGACAACCTCTCAAGTGAGGGTGTCAGTATAAATACACATAGTATACTCTGGAAAGTGGTTGGCATTAGTAAGGCCATCTTGGCATAAACAGAATGTACAAGCAAGATGTGGTTCCCTAATCCAGCTAGAAGTGCAGTAATCCAAAACAGAAAATGGCATAAGTTGTGATAATTTAACTCATGCCAGATTGGAAAATAGACTTAAAATGATAATGATGATGACGATGGTGATGGTGGTGAGAATAAATCAGTGCCCAAACTAGCTAAAATTTAAGTAAAAAAAAAAAAGCATAAATGTTAAGTTCTAGCATTAATGCTCATGGCAACTGAATAACATTGTTTATTTCCTATTTGGGTATTTCCAAAGATGGTGTGTTAGAAATGAATGACTGTTTCAAGATCATTATTTACATTGTTAATATAAGTGAAAATACGATATTCTATTATTTACTGATGCTGTTTTCTGTTATTTGGAGTATGTTCCTTAAACACTGATAATTAACGACAGTAATGCATTGGCAGAATATTTAAGTTAAAGTGTGTGTTTTCATATTCAGACATTAGGACACAAAATATCATACATGAAGCTGCATTATCTTTGATTTCACAGGTATCATTTTATTGATGTATATTTTAAACTTTATCTATCCTTCTCTCTCAATATGTCTCTACATCTAAGTTAATGATCTTCCTATCATTTATATCTCAATCTCTTCCATTGTTTTTCCCATTTATTTCTCTCTTAGTTAGACACTCAAATAGAGAGTATTTGTTTATAAAATTGACTGGCTACTTGCAAATCAAATCAAGTGGCTACCTATCTATCAGATCGATTGGCTACCCAGCTATCAGATTGACTGGGCACCAGTTGGCCAAACTGATTGGCCACCAGTCGACCTGATTGAATGGCCACATGTTGACCAGATCGAATGGCCACCTGTGGACCAGATCAACTGGCCACCGGTTGACCAGTGAGTAGCCACCTGTTGACCAGAGTGACTGGCGTACCTGTTGACCAAATCAACTAGCTACTTGTCTATGAAGCTATCTGGCCATCTGCCTTTCAGACTATCTGGCTATATGTTTATCAGTCTGTCTGACTATCTGATTTTCTGTTTCTTGTAGCCCCTCTATCATACTCTACAGATGCCATTTACAGAAACCATTAAAATTATCCACTTATATTTCTATATAGTAAGATAATTTTATATGTAGCCTGTAAAAGGAGTGCAAGTATCAACTTTGGAGCCATTTAATGAAGCCGAAGACTAAGGGGAAAACAAACAATTTCTGGTGCTAGTTTGTGATGCCATTATCATGCATCATGGGAAAAAATTCTCTTAGAAGGTTGTAGTATTATATCTTATCCAATTGTTTTCTTTCCCAAATTCTCTTGTGTTTTTAGAATCCTTTTTCTAATGATAAACATCTAATTTTAAGAGACTTCATTTTTATCTTCTATTTGTAAGTTATTCCTTTAGTAAGTTCATATTTGTGTATAGATTAAGGTGTGTGCGTGTGTGTGCATTTGTCTGTGTGTTACTCATGCATGTAGAAGAATAGAGAGTAATTCAGAAGCATTGTCAAGTTGCTCTAGTGCAGAGTATAAACTCCTAGCTAGCTATGATCAAAATGTGGTTTTGATTCCCATATTACTTTATGTGTTGATATATCTGAATCCCCTGTGAAAGGCAGACTATTTTAAACACTCAATTCTTATCCATAATAGATATGGAGATTATTTTTTCTTTATCAATGAAGAATCAATTCTGTGACCCAAGGAGGACCAAAATAGTAAGACAGTTTAAAAAAGCAAAAAAAAAAAAAAAAACCAACCATTTTGGACTAAAATATCCATGATATAGTTTTATTTGTATGTTGGGATTCCTTCACTAACATGAAATTGTTTTTCTGAAAAACCATGAACTTCTCACTTCCCATTTAATATCTATATCTTCATAAATGATTCTTTCCACAGTCTTACCAAAAGTATCTTTTGGATACTAAAAGATATTTCATTTTTTTATAGAAACAGATGTAAACTAACAAAGTTCATAAGACAATCTGTTATGCCTTTGCCATCTCACATTTGATTCTAATTTATATATATATATATATGTATATATATTGCCAGTGCTGACTGAGTGGTTCCCATGCAGGTGGCATGTAAAAAGCAACATTCAAGCATGGCCAATGCCAGTACTATCTGACTGGCCCTTGTGCCAGTGGCAAGTAAAAACCACTCACTATATTCTCGAAGTGGTTGGCATTAGGAAGGGCATCCAGCAGTAGAAACATTGCCAGATCGGACTGGAGCCTGGTGGAGCCTTCTGGCTTGCCAGCCCTCAGTCAAAAGGTACAAACCATGCCAGTATGGAAAGCGGATGTTAAACAGTGATGATGATGATGATGATATATATATATATATATAATATATATATATATATATATATATATACACTTAATCATATCGAAGGGAAATGGAAATTAATAGAAATTTTCACTTCCAGTTGCCTAGTGTGTAAAAATTAGTCCAAAGACTATGTATTACCCATAAAATACAGTGTACATTTAAACACATAAGGAATCCACTCGTGGATTACCACAAAATTAGGGATAAAATTCGACAGGAACGATATGAAAAAATAAAAACTTTTACCATCTGGGTTCCTGGACCAATTGGTTTCTGATTTTAGTATAGCAAATAAATAATATTCGCTAGGTGAAATCAAGGGCGGTGCCCCAGCATGGCCTCAGCCGGATGGCTGAAACAAGTAAAAGAGTAAAAGAGTAAAAGAGATGGATTTGTTGAAATGCCATAGAGTTCCTTTGAAATTTGATTCCTCCAGGGTTAATCCTTGCAATGTTTGGTGAATTCTTTGTAAGGAAGTTGAAGGAAAAAATTATTGATGTGTTCTGCTAAATAGGTGGTATAATATGTGCTGGAAGTAGATGTATCATAAGCATAATGCTAAGGGCTCGGGGGCATGAGAAAAGGTTCAGACAAATGCTATCTTTGTTGGAAATCTATTTGAGAGGGTATGTAACATGTGTAATATTGTATGGTTGGAAGGAATGAGAGTTGAATATATCACATGGAATATGCTGTATTTACTTGAGAGAAAATTTGAGTGCAAAAAGATTGGGAAAGTAAACTGCATTTCAAAATCATTGGCCTGTGTACTTAGGTGAGACATTTAAAGGAAATTAAAACAAGATGTTGAGTGATACTTTGCAATGGACAGAAAATAATTAGGCTAGATATGAGAATAGTAAACCTTACAGATGAACTAAGACTGAAAAGGAAAAATCGTGCAGGGTCACCTGATTTGTGCATTTTGTAATGAGGAACAATGCCTAATGAGAAACTGATTGCATGGACTCAAACACTGGTTGGAGGAAAGGTAAAAGGAATTCTCAAACAAGTGATGTAACCTCAGTGTTCTGCTTAAATGAATATTAAAGCAGTGTTTATGAAGATGATTATAGCTGTACATTCTATTTTTTTTTCTGAGCCTGGACACTCATGATGAGTATGGAAATACACTCTCAGCAATCATCTCATCATATTTCTTAGATATCAAGGCTCTGATAAAGCTACAAGGTGTTATTCAGTCACTTAGCTATGAGAAAATTGCATCCTATAGCAGAAACAGATGTAAACTAACAAAGTTCATAAGACAATCTGTTATGCCTTTGCCATCTCACATTTGATTCTAATTTATATATATATATATATGTATATATATTGCCAGTGCTGACTGAGTGGTTCCCATGCAGGTGGCATGTAAAAAGCAACATTCAAGCATGGCCAATGCCAGTACTATCTGACTGGCCCTTGTGCCAGTGGCAAGTAAAAACCACTCACTATATTCTCGAAGTGGTTGGCATTAGGAAGGGCATCCAGCAGTAGAAACATTGCCAGATCGGACTGGAGCCTGGTGGAGCCTTCTGGCTTGCCAGCCCTCAGTCAAAAGGTACAAACCATGCCAGTATGGAAAGCGGATGTTAAACAGTGATGATGATGATGATGATATATATATATATATATATATATATATATATACACTTAATCATATCGAAGGGAAATGGAAATTAATAGAAATTTTCACTTCCAGTTGCCTAGTGTGTAAAAATTTAGTCCAAAGACTATGTATTACCCATAAAATACAGTGTACATTTAAACACATAAGGAATCCACTCGTGGATTACCACAAAATTAGGGATAAAATTCGACAGGAACGATATGAAAAAATAAAAACTTTTACCATCTGGGTTCCTGGACCAATTGGTTTCTGATTTTAGTATAGCAAATAAATAATATTCGCTAGGTGAAATCTTCTTCAACAGGTGCACCTTAGATTAAATATATAAAAAAACACAAGGCAATCAACTGTGTGCCTCTTGTTTATACATCCTAATTTTTTCAAAATCTACTGCATATTGCATGTATGTATATCTATATATATGTCGTGAAGTATATTTTGCCACTTCAGGGTGGATGCCTCTGTAGTTTGTAGCCCCAAGAAAACACCTCCTCCAGCTGGTTATTGACACACATTCTGTGCCCTATCAGTATTTACAAAGGGAAGCCATCCTTCCCATCTCCAAACTGATATGATACACACGGACCGGAGTTTCTGGGTATTGACCTGTCATCAGCCACATTACAGTGGCAAATATACTTCACGATGTCATGCAGCTACTGTTTATACGTCACTCAGAGATTTATTATTGCTTGTTTACACTTTTTCGAGATCAGTTAGTTAAGGGTGTGAATGCTACGGTAGCTTGTAGTCCCAAGAAGACACCTCCTCCAGCTGGCTATTGACACACTTTCAGTATTTGCAAAGGGAAGCCATACTTCCCATCTCCAACCTGACCTCCATTGATGGTTGGGAACTGTTTTGCCATTTCAAAAGGTATATATATATATATATATATATATATATATATATATACAGACTAAATCAGCTACTTGTGCTGAATCAGAACTTCCCATTGTAACATCAAAACTACCGGGTGTGTCTTTATGGATCCACATCTTATTGTCAAACTTTATGATAGATATTCTGGCGGCCAACACAACATTAATTTCTTCCCTGGTGAGACCAGCATTGTTATGAGCAACCCAAAGTGCCTTATTAAGTACTATTGGGTTGATGGAGGAATAAAAACTAGAAATGTCAAACTGTATAAGCTTAGTGCTCCTCTTATTAGTAACAGAACTAAACCAGTCGATGACTTGGAATGAATTGGACCATAAAGTAAGCTTTAATTTTTTAATTAAGGTAGGAATGTATTTATCTAGAATACTTTTACGAAGTACACCAATGTCAGAGATAGAAGGAAAGATAAGTCTTAAGGATGGGTTATTAAAAATATTTTGGTTATGATCTTTCAAAATAAAGCGAGGTTGCTTAGGATCAAGTGGTTCTGTCTTCATCTGTAAGTTTTACCTCTCCATAATTTTCTTAGCCTCAAGGTTGGCTTTCTTGAGTACACTTTTATCGGTAATCCTTATGAGAGGCAAATTAAATCTAATCTTCCTTTGCAATTTTGGGAAGCTATTATTAGGAATTTTTCAAAGAATTCTAACTAATAATCTATTATCAATTCTTCTTACATTTCACTTTCACTAGATAGATCTTGTTCCAAGACTTTAGGATTTTATTTAATTTGCATATCATTCTATATTTCTTATTTATTTGGTTTCTGATTTTTTCTTTCCTTTACCCCTCCTCTTTCTATAGGCTATCTTTGACGTTATGTCCTCTAACGTTTTTTAGAAAAAACTTAATAGCGTTCAGGGGATCACTTTACATATCCATCATATTCTGTTAAAATGTCTTCTTGACAGGTTTTATTTCTTCATTTCCATGAAGAGAAGATTACATTGTTTTACACCATTTTATTCCTTTGGATTAATACCAATGATATCTTCGAAACATGTGTCAGAAGTAAAAGAATTTGAATAACACCTGCAGTTAACTCCATTTATATATATATATATATATATATATATATATATAGAGAGAGAGAGAGAGATAATTATATTTATTTATATATGTATATATATATATATGTAATCATATATATATTTATATATATGTAATCATATTTATATATATTTATATTTAGATATATATGTAATCATATTTATGTATATATAATTGATCATCATCATCATTTAACGTCTGTTTTCCATGCTAATATATATATATATATATATATATATGTATATATATGTAATTATTTATATATATAATCATATGTATACATGTATGTATATAAACATAAATGTAATTATGCATATATATATATATAAATATATATACATATATAAATAAAAATAATTTTATATATATATATATATGTATAATTATTTTTATGTTTATATACATACATGTATACATATAATTATATATATATAATTATATATATATATAAATAATTATATATATATATATTAGCATGGAAAACGGATGTTAAACAATGATGATGATGATGATGAATTATATGCTAGCACATAAATATGCAAGATATGTACATTCAGATGCACACACAAACATACATATATACATATGCATACACACACATATATACATACATATGCAAACACACACATACGTACAATGACCCACACACATGCGCAAAAACAAACAAAAGGGAATGGTGTGTAAATAACAGACACTATTGAAAAGTTTGCAAGATGCAATGAAAATTTTAGGACAATAAAAATAAAAAAGTGGAAATTTTAGCAGTGAATGTCTTACACAATTAGGCACAAAAAGAAAATGACTCTCCCCAGATACAATAGAATATGCTTCAACACACGAACTCATATAAAGAATCTTGCAAACCAAATCCCAAAACGAAATATTTATATATATATATAATTATATATATATATATATATATGTATAATTATATTTATGTTTATATACATACAAGTATACAAATAATTATATATATATAATTGGCGTTAGGAAGGGCATCCAGCTGTAGAAACATTGCCAAATTAGACTGGAGCCTGGTGCAGCCTTCTGGCTTCCCAGAACCCCGGTCGAACCGTCGAACCCATGCTAGCATGGAGAACGGACGTTAAACGACGATGATGATGATGATGACGATACATACGTGTATACATATTATTATATATATATGTAATTATATTTATAAATATATACATACATGTATACATATAATTATATATATATATGCATATATATATGTAATTATCTTTATATATATATATATATATAGATACATGTATACATATAATTATATATATATGCTTATAAATATGTAATTATATTTATATATGTATATATATACATATATACATATGTATATATATATATGTAATTGTATTTATATATATATACATATATAGATATGCATATATATATGTAATAATATTAATATATATATATATATAATTATATGCATATATTGTTATATTTCGGAATGGTCATTTTGCCAGTTTAGCCAATAAAAACACACGCACTATATATTTGGTGTTACTTTGCTTCAGTGTTATTTATTTTTTACATTAATCTTAATCTTATTTCTCCCAGAGTTCTTTCGTCATACTCCTGTGACCGCATCAGTGGTCCTTTGTTTTCTTCTTACTTATTTGTGTCTCTCCTTACTAACCATGACGAAAGAACTCTGGCCGAAATAAGATTAAGATTAATGTAAAAAATAAATAACACTGAAGCAAAGTAACACCAAATATATAGTGCGTGTGTTTTTATTGGCTAAACTGGCAAAATGACCATTCCGAAATATAACAATATCTGTTTCAACACACAACTTCACATAAAAAATCTTGCACAACAAATATTTAAACGTACTATATGCATATATAATTATATATTGGCTCATTCATCTCAAAGTGTTGGATTTCACAGATTGGTTTAAATTGTCAAAAAATAAAGCCTCTGTATTATAACTCTGGTTGTCAAGCACTTGAGACGACAAACATAGACTCAAAGCCACAGAGACACAGATGGTCTTCTTTTAGTTTTCCTCATAGAAATCTACTCACAAGTCTTTTGCCAACCCAAGGCTATAATAAAAGACCCTTGTCCAAGTTGTCATGCAATGTACTTGTTTTAGCTGCTTTTTCTGCCCTTCTGGGGTTTCTTGGATTTTCATCTTATCTGTGTATATTTACATGTGATCTAGGTATATGAATCATTATATTAAAGGGGTCAAATGAGAGAGAGGGAAAGAGAGAGAGCAAGAGAGATGGAAAGTCAGTCTCCGCCCACATTTCTGTCAGCTTTCCTATGAATTTAATAATTATTTCATGCACTTTCCTCTGATTATTTTAGAGATAAAAACGTTCTGAATTATTAACGAAGTATAGCATTTCTATTTTCCCATCATTCTATCCCAGGGGATACTTCCTGCTGATTGGTTTCAAAGTGAAATTGTGCCCCCTATTATGTTGGTGCACTCTACAACCTTTTTACCTTTTGGTAGGCTTCGATATTGTCGATAAGATCTGATTGCATAAATTTTTAGTTCAATTTTTCACTGTTTCATAACCTTTTCCTTCATTTTTGAGATATCATATGGCATGCATATGTATATGCACAGGCATACACACATGCACACACAAATGTTTTTTAATATAATATAAATGTACTTTCTACGTATGCAGTATATAAACTGCTTGAAATAATAATTATTAGAATAACATTATTGTGTGTTCATACTTGACTAAGAATGCAGCTTCTTAGCAAACTGCCAATGACATAGTAATGACCAATAGACACACCACATATACGTATGTGTGTATATATATATATATATGTGTGTGTGTGTATGTGTGCATACGTATGTATATGTGTGTAGGTGTATGTGTGTGTGTATATATATATATATGTAGCACATAAAAAACACCATCTGAAAGTGGATGTTGCCAGCCTCCTGGCTCCTGTGCTGGTGGCATGTAAAAAGCACCCACTACACTCATGGAGTGGTTGGCGTTAGGAAGGGTATCCAGCTGTAGAAACACTGCCAGATCAGACTGGAGCCTGGTGCAGCCTCCTGGCTTCCCAGACCCCGGTCGAACCGTCCAACCCATGTTAGCATGGAGAACAGATGTTAAACGCTGATGATAATGGTGATGAGGATGATGATATATATACATATATATATATATATATATATATATAGCAAAGTGAAATTGTAAGGTACCGCCCAAGGGGAAATATATATGAAAGAAGGTTTGAAAATGCAATTTTAAAGATGTTTATTCACTTGACCAGTTTCACTTTTTTAGAAAAAGATTGTCAAAAGTAAAATGTAAAGCTTTGTAAAAGTTTTGTTGTGTTAAGTACTGCTTGTCACAAAAGTATTAAAATACATATATACATTCTTTGATGATAATAAGAAAATGTTAAAAACAGTTTACAATGAAATATCTTGAGAAAATATTAAACAAAAATTTCAAAAAAATATATTAGGATTTCATTAAAAATCATGTTTGTTTGGAAGTATCTATATATATACACAGAAAGGTATTAGTTCAAAAACAGTCATATTTGGTAGTATATATATACACACAGAAGGAGATATATATTTAGGAATTTACAAAGAATTTCAGATGAACTTACCTGTTTTAGCATTTAGCCTCATTATACTGGAACATTGTATGCAATGAACATGTAGGCCTATATAGGCTGCACGTCTCCAGGATAAATAATGTGATCTTATATCCTTTCATGACTCTGTTTCAGTGAGTGTTCAAAAGAGTCCCGTTTTGTACACATGACTGATTGTTTGTGAGTGAGTAGTTAAGAAGTTTGCTTCCCAACCACATGATTTTGGGTTCAGTTCCATTGTGTTGAATCTTGGGCAAGTGTCTTCCACTATAGCTGCCTCAGGTTCCACAAAGCATTCTCAGTAGATTTGAAAGACAAAAACTGAAAGAAG
Organism: Octopus sinensis; assembly: GCF_006345805.1. Taxonomy (NCBI): domain Eukaryota; kingdom Metazoa; phylum Mollusca; class Cephalopoda; order Octopoda; family Octopodidae; genus Octopus; species Octopus sinensis. Next base: position 87,630,431 of record NC_043006.1, on the reverse strand, counting down.
GTGTGTGTGTATACATGTATGTTTGTGACTGACTGTATGTGTGCATATATGTGTGTGTGTTGTGTGTGTGTGTTACTCAACATTTATGTGATAGTATTAAATGCACATCACTATCATACAAGCAGTATTCTTCATTTCTAACCTACCATGTCTGGTCATGGTGAAATATTACCTTACCTGAAAACACTGTGAGGGGTGGTGACAAGAAGGGTGTCCAGTCTTAGAGAATCTGCCTCAACAAATTCCATCTGACCTTTGTGAGCATGGAAAAATGGATGGTAGAATGACGACGACGATGATGATGATGTACTAGAATTTGTATCTTAATAATGATGGCTGATGTAACTGATTTTGAATGCTGCAGGGTGAAATTCACTAAAAGGGAAAGTCTTAGTTTGGTGTTGGAATACATCAATCAAAGGATAGATAGTTAGTGTGTAAGTGTGTGCATGGTAGAGATAGAGAGAGAGAGAGAGAGAGAGAGAGACAGACAGACAGAGAAAGAGAGAGAATCCTGCTGCCATATCTGTTGCTTGAAAATCCAACATCGTCAAGGGGATAATATTGGTGAAACAGTTAGAAATAACAACTAGACCAATGCCACGAAGATACTATGTTTAAATAAGATGCATCAAAGAGGCCTAAAGTATTTATCTAGTAAGAACAAATTTGATATTCCATCATTAATGCTGTCACTCAGTATTTGCTAGTTCATATTTCTGTATGTAAAAAGAAATACAATAAGCAATGTTATGGTAGTAAACAAGATAATATTAGCAGTGGAGCATGTTAAGCATAAAAAGTAACAAAAGAGTTTGGGGGAATAACAAAAATTTCCTAAATTAATATTAATCCTTTCAACCCATGAGTATGCTGCAGCTGGTGTGTTTTTTGTTCAACAAAATCTCTGAAAGATGCTCCAGTGGCCATCCATGCTGTTTTCTGTTTATGTCTGAAAATAATACTGTTTCTGCCAATTAGGGAGCTTTTAACAATATACAAAACTGTTTTTGTATCTTTCAAAGAGAGAGCTGAATGAAATCATGCCCAATAAAGTGTAC
>NC_043006.1:87579370-87621870 GCF_006345805.1 Octopus sinensis | reverse complement strand
TTTAATTTCATGTGAAAAAGCAGGTAGAACTGTGTAGATAGAGAAGGGGAGATAGAAATGAGTATTACTGAGATTATTCTGTATGAAGGTCAAAGCAAAGTTGGCTGGGAATGTTGAGTCTTTTTTAGAAGTTGTGCTGCTTAATTCCTCTTGGTTTAGAAATGGTGAGTAGTAACATTTGGTAGAGTAAAGACATATTCTTGGCAAGAGATTTGAAGTTTATTTTGTAATTTGTATGTGGGAGATCTTGCAGGTTGTATAATGTCTTAGTTTTTCAGAATAGTATCAGTGGGTAAAAAGTCTCCAAGGTGAGCGACAACCTCCAGATCATGTGGGAGGTATTCTTTGCTTCAGCTTTTTGTTGGATATACATGATAAGGGGGGAAGAAATTTAACAGATTAATGAGGGAATTGAAAGTTGGAAGCAGAGGAACTGCTGTAGGTGATCCATCAACATGTCTCTAGTTTGAATTATGGGTTAGTCATTTCAGAATATAATGCAAATAACAAGTAATCTTCCAGAAATTTATGACAAATAAAGTCTGATGCATGACCATGAGAAGTTATTGATTAAGGGTTTCACAAGTGACACTGCAACTTACATCAACTTATAATAAGCATAATGCAATTTTCATCATTACTCAGTTAACTTCATCCCCACTATTTAATCATACTCTCGAGTGTATATATATGTGTGTGTGTGTGTTATCGGATGAAATTGATTGGATTGATGAGTTACAATGAAACAAAACTGAAATGTAAATGTAAGTTGATCAGTATGATAATTGATTCAAAACAAAACAATGCCATCAACACAAGAGGAAAAAAAATGCAAGAATGCAAAAAACAGAGTTGATGAATTTATTAACTGCAAAAATGTTAAGAATAGAATACTATGATAGATGAATTGCGATAGATATGTGGCATATGAATGAATGAAATAATACAAACTTTGAGACACTTAAATAGACACCTCCATATAAAGATACAGGCAGTTGTCAATAGTGTGAAAAAGAATTTTTCCTGAATGGTAGTTGCATAATGTAATTTTAGCATAAAAAAAAGCACGTAAAAAGCACCGTCCAAACGTGGTAGATACTAGCTCTGCCTGACTGGCGTCCATGTCGGTGACATGTAAAAGCACCAACAAGCACCATCCAAACGTGGCATATACTAGCGCCGCCTGACTGGCGTCCGTGTCGGTGACATGTAAAAGCACCCACTACACTCACGGAGTGTTTGGCATTATGAAGGGCATCCAGCTGTAGAAATACTGCCAAATCAGACTGGAGCCTGGTGCAGCCTCCATGGCTTACCAGACTGCGGTTGAACCGTCCAACCCATGCTAGCATGGAAAACGGGCGTTAAATGATGATGATGATGATGATGATGATTTGGTAGATCTTCATAGTGCAAAGAATGCAGAGATTATTGTTCCCATGTATGCTTTATATAAAGTATATTCCCTCTTACTTGGAAGAATATTGGATTCTGTTTTAATGAAGTGTGCTGAATTCTCAATTTATGCCTGTCAGAGTTTTTAAAAGAATGCATGTAATAATAAAATCTAGATTTAAAAGGATAAACTTTAGAATTATTGTTAGTAGTAACTAAACATTGGTACATTATGCCTTTAACCAAATAGATTCCAGAGAACAGTTTTTGATATCTGTACAGTTTCAGAGACTGGCACAATATCATTTACTAGTTTCACTAGATCTAAGCTAAGATGTGTTAGAAAAGGCTAAATTATGGTCAAAGTTTGAAGTTGAGGTATACCATCTTTATTAAAGATATAGTGACATCTCCAATTTAAAGGGAAATGTTTTTAAAGAGTTTAAGGAAGTTTTGAGTTGTGTAGAGACTGTGCTATTGAATGGATTGAAAACACCTGGCAATGCTTATTTCTCTTCCATTGTTTTAAGTAGAATGGGAAGTAGATATTGTTGTGTCAAAGACACTTCTGGTTGAGGCATCAGTGTAGTATTGAGATGCATTATGGGAAATTTGTTTATTGGCTGGAAGTAGAGAAAATCTAAGTGAGAACTTTGAAGCCAGGTTATGAATTATATGTCTGAAGTGAGTTACTTTGTCTATAAATGTAAATATCTCATTAATTTTGTGTTATAATTGATACAGGGAATTACAGGAGTCAGGAGCAGCATTGAGTTATAACCATTACTCACAAGAAACCTGTATTCTTAAAGAAATTGCAGAATGCTTACAGAATAAATAAGTTACATGTACATTAATAATAACTATGATAACTAGTCCATTATCATGATAAAAACTATCTGCGATTTTAATTTCATGTACGATGTATGAATCATGGAGGAAGCTGATTTCTGCTTCGTCTTGAGCACTATACATTGCAATATAAATACTTTCTTTTTGACAGTGGCAACTTTTGTCTTCACCAACAGATTTCATTCACTGCACACACAAACATATATACAGATACACATTCATATTTTTTCTTTCCTATCACACATACACTCATGCAGACACTTATACCAGTGAATTACTAAGTCCACTAAGTTATTTTGTTAATAATTACTGATTATTTCATTAAACTCTAATGTTTACTGTTCATTTTATTCTTTGTTATTAATTTTCCTTTCTTGAACTGCTATTAAGTTGAAAATTTATGACTACACTTATTGATATTTAAAATATAAACAGTAGATTCATTAGAGAGAGCTATTTTTCACAATTATCTATCTTTTATCCTTTATTTATGTCTTGAATTTTGTTTCTCTCTCTCTTTTTGTCTATCTGTCTCACATTCTTTATCCTTTAAATAAATTTCCCTTCCTTTCCCATACTTTGTATATACACATATATGCTTATGTGTATGTGTGTGTGAGTGCATATCTGTGTACATGTGTATGTGTGTATGTCAGAAAGAGAGGGAGAGAGAAAGAAAGTAGCTGGTTGATCATCTCAAACTGTATAGTTCCTGTTATACACTTACTTTATTATTGATAAACTGACAAGTGAGTTTAAAGAAGTTTATCTGATTTCATTTAATTCCTTGCAATGTAAATAGTGCAATAAAAACTGTTGTGCACAGAAGACTCCATGAATTATTTCAATAAATCAATGACATTGAGTCGTATGATGGTACAGACAGAAAACCCACCAGTTAGGCAGATAAACAGTTTTATTATTAATGCTCTACTTATCATTGTTATTGTTGTTGTTATTATTATTGTTATTATTATTATTATCATCATCAGCCTTTAGTGAGAGAACAGTGACAGAATCAGTGAACTGTTTGAGTAGAAAACATGATGTGACTTATGGTATTTAGTCTTGTCTCTTTAGGTTCTGAGTTCAAATGCCGATGAGGTCATGTTTTACTATTCAGGGGCCACTAAAATAAATATTAGTTAAATATCGGAGAAAGAAGAACTATGCAACCAACTATAAATCCTTACATACCTCCTACCCACCTCAGGATATGTGGGTTTGTGCCTAAGTGACAGATTGTTAATTAGTAGGTGTGTATGGGAGCTGGCAGCCAGACAGAGATGTGGATGAAAGGGATGTTCTGTTGGGACATTTGTTACTTGATGCCAGTGTAGAGACTTTTTGTATGGTCTGTAACATCTAAATCTTCTTCAAATCAATGTCATAAACATACAAAAAGACAGGATGATCACACCCTGGAGCACTTTTTATCTAAGGTCTGCTTAATCAGAACTGAAACTGGGCTTTCAGCTTGGAGAATCTGTATGTTGGTTCCAAGGATTTTAAGCACTGAATGAGAAAAAACTTTCAGCAAAGTATTTAGTGTGAAATCTGGGGTCAAGCTGAGGTACACTAAAGATAATGGGAGGAAGAGATACATGTGAATCTGGTGAGTTGGATTCAAGTTTGTGTGCAACTTGCTGGGTCAGAGAGAATTAAAGACACAGAAGAAATAGAATTTTGGTAGGGGACAGTGGTTGGCATGTTTTGGTAACTGAATTGTTGAAGATCTGCCAGATGGCTTGCTTTTAGATTTAGACTAAGATGAGTGAGAACTGGATAAACTCAGAGTTAAATGATGTAAGACATGACTAAATGTATGAATCAATAAATTGAGAGAGAGAGAGAGAGAGAGAGGGGGCAGCTGCATCTATTGATAAATAATTTGAGTGGCAGTTGATTAGATATAGATAGAAAACAGAGAGAGATTGCATGTAGATGGAGAAAGAAAAAAAAAGTAGATAAATGGATTGGCAGCTAGATTGATAAAGATATAGCCAGATAAGAATATTTTTTTTTATAGTAAGCCAGCTGGTTAGTTTAAAGGAAGAATGGATGTGTAGACAGATTAGATACAGTAATGGACAAATAAGAAACTGCAAACTGGTTTAATGTTTAATGAAGTATGTTTAGAATTATGGAAAAATTACGTGCACTAGATACACTGAAATTATAAATAGATTAAACAATTGTGTATTAACCAGCATGAGCTACCTGAATGGTTTATATAAGTTCTATTATATGGAGAATATCATTACTTGTGGATATAAAGGGGTTAAGTTTAAAGTAACTGGGAGAATTGTTGTCTCTAGTCTTAAAAAAGAGGTTCTCTTTCTATGAAATTAGACATATGTGAAACGTGACTTTTTTTTTGTTGTTTAACCCTGGGTTAGCCCTTTTGAGCTGACCTCTAATCAAGTGTTTCAACTATAACCATTTTGTCATACTTATAGGAGTTATTTCTTTTTAGAACTACTTTGTCTAATGGTTCTCCCTTTTTAAGATAATAAGGAGCAATTTGAGAGCAATTTGGTTGCTATTTCTATCAGATCTGATAAATATGTTGAGACTCACACATTCTACAGCAATATAATATTGGTATAAATGAAGACTTGTCATAAATCGATTCCAGTTTATTTTTGTTGTATTTTTAGAATTACAACAGATATATATATATTGTAGCTCAATGTGTGAAAATAATTGCTACATTTCATGTTACAGATGGAATAATTTTTTCATGAAGTGTTTCAAATTATCATCATCATCATCAATATTTTTATACTATTTTTTTCCGATAATGGTAAGGGTTGGATAAAGTGATTGTTCAGTTAGAGAGTCCTCCCTACTCTATATTGATTCCTAGATTGGTTACCTGCCATATCTCACACTTATCCTCCATTTTCAGCATGGTTTCTGTACCTGGATGCCTTTCTTACCACTGATTAATTTAGAATGTGTTCTGGGTGCATTTTATCATGTCACTGATTCTAGAGAGATTGTTTAGTATCAGACAGTAATTTCATATGGTAAAACACCCCTGATACAATGATGAATATAGTCAAGCTGATAAGGGAGGCGAATTTTCTCCAAGTCACATTTACGTGTGTCCTTCCTTTTGTTAAGACATGATGCAGCAGTGTTTTTTTTTTTAATAAAACATTATATTAAGAAAGATAGGATGGGAGAAAATGGAACACATATGATAATAGATAATAAATATGATAATAGATCAGAGTGGACCAGGGAGAGGCTAAATAAGAACAACAACAAAAAGAACATAGTGATGACTTAATAATTACAATATCTATAAAGACATACAAGATATAGATGTGTGGTTAAGAAATTTGATTCACATCTACACAGACATAACAGAAGTAAACAGACACATAATCATTGAAATTTATTTAAATCAGAAATTATATGTTCAAATTATTTATTAATTATTGTAATGTGAATATCTAATATTTAGTAGACATGTCCTTTGCATTTTTCAATGCAAGGACCTTATTAAGCATGATACTGATCAGATGATGAATATTCTCTTGAGGAATTTCTTGCCAAGTTTCATGCAGTAATCTCAAAAGTCCTGGCTGCGAGGATGCTTTCTCGTTCTTTTTATGAAGTGTCCTGTTCATGATGCCCCAGTGGTGTTCAATAGGATTTATATCTAGTGATTGGCTTGGCCATGGGAGCTTTCTAATGCAATTCTCTTCCAACCAATCTTGGGTCTTTTTAGTCATGTGACAAGGAGCTCCATCTTCCATAAATAAACTGTCTTCTTTAATCATTTCACCACTGAAGAAGATTGGATGGAGTCCTTTCTGCAATATGGACGCATATTTATCTGAGTTTGTTTCCCTCATACTCCACTAGATCTGATCGATCATTGTTCCAAATTGCTCCCCAGACCATCACAGAATAGATACCATATTTCATTGTTGGCTGCAATTTTTTCACATCAAATTCTTGACCACAGTGTCTCCAGACCCACACTCAACCACTGACAGAAAACAGCAAATCTGAACCCATCAGAGAATATAACAGTACCCAAAATGCTAGTGGCCTCTCCAACGTCTCACTGATCCAATCTTTTCTCTGCTTGATATTAGCTGGTTGAAGAAGTGGCTTCCTTCTTGCTGCTCTGCTATAGTAGTCAAGTTTGTGGAGATACCTGACAGCTGTTCTGGGACTGACATCAACTTGTTCTACTATATCAGAGGCCTTGCAACGAAGATTATCCTCCAAACTTCTCTTAACAAAGTGAAGGGTCTTGTCAGAGGGCCCTAGTTGACCTGGATGAGGTGTTGCAGACACCTTCCTATCTCTGGTGAATTGCACAGTCACTCTATTAACTGTAGAAAGTGGGATCCCAAAATTTTTGTGATTTTACACTAAGTCCACTTTCGTTTGATCATCCACCTTTAATACCTTCACTCTTGCTTATCCACTTTCAGTATCTTAACCCTTGCTTACTCACTTTCAATATCTTGATCTCTATTTACCCACCTTTGATATCTTGATTCTTGCTCACCCAACTTTAATATTTTAACTCTTGCTTACCCACCTTTAATACTCTTACCTTTGTTTACCTAACTTCAATAATTTTACCCTCACTAAACTACCTTCAATATCTTGACCCTTGCAGGGCCAGTTTCAATTTCTTGACTCTTGCTTATACCCTTTCAATATCTTGACCCTTGCTTACATATACTATTATCAAGTTCTGTTTTCTTCCTCTTTCACCTCAAATGAATCTTTTTAATTGAGTTACTATAAAAGTCTCCAAATATTTTCTTAAAAGTATTTTTAATAAGAGGGGCCATGAAATGATCCCTTGACTACTAGAAGTGGTAACTAAATTTCCCATAAATGGCATTATACTGTCTTAAATAAAGACATATTGGAGCCTGTAGGCTTAACATGTCTCTGAACATATAAAATCCAAGAAAGCATTCTCTTTGCTTAGAATAGTTTTTCATGCTGTTAAGAATAGCAGTAAACTCTTTCTTAAATTGCACTCTGTTCTCTTAAAAAAATACAATACAGATTAGATAATGTGATCCACTGTCTAGGGAAAATAAACAATCTGGTCATGATTGAAACATCTTTGATTGTATGTCTGTTCAATCAGGTTTGACTGGAGACTAAACAACAACACAATGAAGTACTCAAGGATCTTTGTTTGCTTGCCTGGGTAGACTGTGACAGGCATTTGTAAGATTATAACAAATTATATTGTGATGATCAATAGTTTAGGACCTAAAACTTTTTGTTACTTTGTATTGAGTATAATGACTAAACAGTGGTCACTGAAGTTTATAAGGATCTGTAATTTCTCATTTTTATCTGAAGAAGCATGTAGATGTTCAGATTAATGACCTGTAAAATATTTCCGATAAATTATTGGAGGCAACTGCTGTTGAGCCAGCAACCTAAAGACAGTCTGGCTAGAGGATATTGCTGTTTCAATGGCGAAGATGGAAGAATAAGTGAAGAGATCCTTAATTATTCAGACATCTTAGCCAGTTCATTAAACGAGGTAAATTTGATGCTTTAAATAATTTACTCCAAAATTTAGATTACATATTTGTATATATATGCATGTGCAAACACAGACCTAAAAACATTCATTGGAAACTTAAGGTAGGTAGAGAGAGAAACACAACTTTGAGATGGTCAAATCCAGTACCAACAAAAATAATTACTGGGCTTAATATGACCAAGTTAAACATCTCTAAAACTGTGACCCCTAACATGGTCACAGTTTACAGAATGAAACAAGTGAATACTTAATATAAACTCACAGAAAACACATCATCATCATCATCGTTTAACGTCCGTTTTCCATGCTAACATGGGTTGGATGGTTTGACCGAGATCTGGGAAGCCAGAAGGCTGCACCAGGCTCCAGTCTGATCTGGCAGTGTTTCTACAGCTGGATGCCCTTCCTAACGCCAACCACTCCATGAGTATAGTCACGGAGATACATTACTGCACAAAAACGTGAACTGTAACATAGACACTTGCATTCAGGAGAAAATGCTTATAAACGTATATGTTACTCTTTGAAAGACCAGCAACTCTGCTCTTTGTTAGGCTGTAGTGATTAAGCTACAGAGCTCCTGCCACTTCACCTATTCATAATGGCGATTGTCTGCTATGTAATTGACAAAGTAATTACCTCACAAGCTCTCGAGGCATGGTGTCTGTCTGTTCAATAGAGCTGTTTCTCTATCTGACACTAATTGTAATAAAATCTCAGCAATTCATAACACTGCCTGAATCATCAGTTTCACTTGCTAAGAACAGTTTACACTTTGACTTTGTTTCAGGTGAGGAGAGAGAAAATTTAACACCCAGCTGTTTGTAAAATTACTTGTTTAAGCAGTATGTAACAGTCCATTTTTTAAAAACTGTCCAACACATGCCAGTACTGAAAATTTGAAATAAAGTAACTATATATATATATATATATATATATATATATATATATATATATATGTATATAAAAAATCTTAGGGTAGCAAAAAATATTTATAGAAAAATTCTTTGTTACCAGTGGTCTAGCAAGAAGGAAAAGTTTAGTCAATAGACTATATATTATTCATAGAAAAATACAGTGTACATTTAAACACATAAGAGATGACTAATAATAGGACATCTGACTCACTAGAAAGAGCAGTTAAAACTCCAAGCCACTAATAGTTGCAATTCTGAAAGGGAATGAAAAATAAAAGCATTTACCCTATTTTTCCTGGACTATGCATAGTTTCTGCAATCTTACATGAATTAAAATAAAATAATTTTAATTTACAACTGGTTTTGCTTCGTCAGCAAGATACCAGGGATCACATATAGACACGAGGCGATAAGTAACATACCTCATGTCTATATGTTATAATCTTTTGAATCCTCCGTGCAAATGCAGAGCTATCCGGCAGTAAATAAATTGCCGATTTTCTTTCAAAATTAGCCAAAAACCTTTTATCATTAATTAAAATATCTTAGGGTAGCAAAAAATATTTATAGAAAAATTCTTTGCTACCAGTGGTCTAGCGAGAAGGAAAAATTTAGTCAATAGACTATATATTATTCATAGAAAAATACAGTGTACATTTAAACACATCTGACTCACTAGAAAGAGCAGTTAAAACTCCAAGCCACTAATAGTTGCAATTCTGAAAGGGAATGAATATAAAAGCATTTACCCTATTTTTCCTGGACTATGCATAGTTTCTGCAATCTTATCATCATCATCATCATTTAGCCTCCGCTTTCCATGATAGCATGGGTTGGACGGTTCAACTGGGGTCTGGGAAGCCAGAAGGCTGCACCAGGCCCAGTCTGATCTGCCAGTGTTTCTACGGCTGGATGCCCTTCCTAACGCCAACCACTCCGTGAGTGTAGTAGGTGCTTTTTACGTGCCACCCGCACAGGTGCCAGACAGGGCTGGCAAACGGCCACGGACGGATAGTGCTTTTTACATGCCACCGGCACGGAGACCAGTCGGTGCGGCGCTAAAATAATTTTAATTTACAACTGGCGTTGCTTCGTCAGCAGGATACCAGGGATCACATATAGACTCGAGGCGATAAGTAACGTGCCTCATGTCTATATGTTATAATTTTTTGAATTCTCCGTGCAAATGCAGAGCTATCCGGCAGTAAATAAATTGCCAATTTTCTTTCAAAATTAGCCAAAAACCTTTTATCATTAATTAAAATATCTTAGGGTATCAAAAAATATTTATAGAAAAATTCTTTGCTACCAGTGGTCTAGCGAGAAGGAAAAATTTAGTCAATAGACTATATATTATTCATAGAAAAATACAGTGTACATTTAAACAGATAAGAGATGTGATCCCTGGTATCCTGCGACACGTAAAAGCACCATCCGTTTGTGGCCGTTGTGCCAGCTCTGTCTGGCACCTGTGCAGGTGGCACGTAAAAAAACACCCACTACACTCGCGGAGTGGTTGGCGTTAGGAAGGGCATCCAGCCGTAGAAACACTGCCAAATCTGACTGGGCCTGATGAAGCCTTCCGGCTTCACAGACCCCAGTTAAACCGTCCAACCCATGCTAGCATGGAAAACGGACGCTAAATGATGATGATGATGATGATAAATAAATTAATTGTTATCGCCATATTAATATGGCATTCTTATAGATATAAAAATAATCGCTGCCGCTGGTCAGCTCCATGAGGCCACCGCCTTAAGATAGCTATTGATACACGATCTGTATCCATTATAACCTTCGAACAAGGGAGGTCAGCCACTTCACACTGCCAGTTCGACAGCTACAGACGCGTTTCGGGGTATTGCCTCTTGTCAATGTAGCGCAGTCAGACCCCGCAGGTGTCGCCACTGACGTCTCTGTTCGAAGGCTTATATTTACCTAGTTTCAGTGGAATACATCCACTTGTTTTCAATAAGAGAAATATTAAAATTACTAAGTCTCTATAAAAGAGATTACGACAGCGTTTATAGAGACTTAGTAATTTATAGAGACTGCGCTACATTGACAAGGGGCAATACCCTGAAACGCGTCTGTAGCTGTCAGACTGGCAGTGTGAAGCAGCTGACCTCCCTTGTTCGAAGGTTATAATGGATACAGATCGTGTATCAATAGCTATCTTAAGGCGATGGCCTCATGGAGCTGACCAGCGGCAGCGATTATTCTTATATCTATAAGAATGCCATATTAATATGGCGATAACAATTAATTTCCAGTAAACGCTGTCGTAATCTCTTTTATAGAGACTTAGTAATTTTAATATTTCTATTATGTATATATATATATATTATTGTGTCTGGGGAGAGTCATTCTATTATAATGCCTTATTAATTAACACATTCTCTGGTTTGATTTCCACTCATTTACTTATTTATATTTTTCTAAGATATTCATTGCTTCTTGCAACCTCTTCAATAGTCATTGACTCTGTCCATTATCGGAGCTGCATTCATTTTGTTTGTTTGTGCACATCTGTATATATGTTATTTTATTCTTTTACTTGTTTCAGTCATATGACTGTGGCCATGCTGGAGCACTGCCTTTAGATGAGCAAATCGACCCCAGGACTTATTATTTGTAAGCTTAGCACTTATTCTATCGGTCTCTTTTGCTGAACTGCTAAGTTATGGGGGGTGTTAACACCAACTTCAGTGTCAAGTGATGGTGTGGGAGACACACAAATAGATACATATATATATGACACACAAATGCATACATATATATATGACAGGCTTCTTTCAGTTTCCGTTAACCAAATCCACTCACAAGGCTTTGCTTAACCTGAGGCTATAGTAGAAGACACTTGCCCAAAGTGCAATGCAGTGGGACTGATACCAGAACCCTGTGGTTGTGAAGCAAGCTTCTTAGACACAGCCACTCCTGCACCTATATACATCTGAGTGTGGCATGTCTATCAACTATATATGTATATATATATATATATAAAGGAGCACTCCATCAGTTATGATGATGAGGGTCTCAGCTGGTACAATCAATGGAATAGCTTGCTCATGAAATTAACGTGCAAGTGGCTTAGCCCTCCACAGACATGTGTACCCTTAATGTTCTCAGCTGGCCCTTTGAAATACAGGTACTACTCAGTTTTACTAGCTGAGTGGACTGGAACAACATGAAATAAAGTGTCTTGCTCAAGTCACAATGCACCTTCACACACACACACACACACGCGCATATATAAATCTGAATGTGGCATGTCTATCTGCTATCTATCTATCTATCTATCTATCTATATATATATATATATATATATATATATATATAAACAACTATACAGGAGTAAAATGGTATGTTAAATTGTATTTTTATGCCAACAAAATTAAGTAAAATGTTGATAAATAGATTGATAAAATAATTATCAAGCAAAAATAAATTTGGTATGATTACATTAACCTTTTGTAGATGGTGCTCTGGCATAGTCATAGGACAATGATAAAACCACTAAAGCCCTATTCTGTAACTGTATGTGCACATGCACATTCCTATGGTGGTGCTATTAAGTTAGACATGGCCTGGACCAATCTCTGGTCGAAACATATCTAAGTTTTATCTAAGTTTTATAGAAAATCTACAAAGTCATCAGACACCATAGAAATACAAATGAAGAAATGCAAAGCAAATCCCAGCCACTGTAAACATTGATGCTGCTTCAGTTTCAACCTGGCTGGTTTTATTTTATGCCTTACCAGTCAGTTGGCATGCAAAGAACTGCAACAGATTAACCACACTGGAGGAAGCTTGCTGCTGCATGCATCTCACAACAAAGGGGAACTTAAATCTCACTGATTTTATATACTGAATGGGACTGAACAAATGAGAGACAAATGCTCAATTCATTTCATATATATGGATGATGAAAATGAATCTTCATCTTGCAGCTTGAGTTTCATGCCACTCTGATCTTCAGGCAATGTGTATGTGTATATAAATATGTGTATTTCAAAACCTGTAGATAAAAGTCATGTCATTTCCCTGCCATCACCTACTGCTATAATAGTTTGTACATCTTTTAACTAGCGAGTCATGTGACATTTCTCATTTTTCCATCGTCCTTTCTGTATCTCAGCACTGAAACCTTAACTAAACATTCTGTGCAATAGTTTGTCACCACAAACACAGACTGATAAAGATAGAGAGAATCCCCCTGGATTCTATCCATCTTCATCAGTCACATCGATCTCCCCAGTCTAGGAATCACTGCAAAGATCATTGACACCTTCCACTTTACTGCTTAAGCAATAAAAATCAATTTGTGTGTAAAACATCATAAACATTAATCTCCAGACAATCTCACACTATTGCTACTCGTACTACTACAGCTACTACTACTGCTGCTGTTGCCACCACTGCTGCTGTTGCCACTACTGCTGCTTATCCCTCTCTACCACCACCACCATCATCTTTAAAGCAACAAATAGAATACCTTGTCATATTGTTCTGATTCTTTACATTCTGAGTTCAAATACATCCAGGCAAAGTTTGTTTTCTGGATTTGGTAAAATATAATACCAGTCAAGTACTGGGGTTGATGTAATTCCCCACCCTCTCTTACCAAATTTCTAACCTTATACCAAATATAGAAACAACTATTAAGAGCAGTGTCTTGGTGTTGTCATTAGAGTGTTGGAAAAAATGCCTTTCAGTATCTAGTTATACTTCATGTTTTGAGTTCAAATTAACTTTTGTCATTCTAGTTTCCAATACTGGGGTGATTTTAAATGATTAACCCTCTCCTCAGAGATTTCTGGCCTTGAATCTATATAGTAGATTATTAATATTATTAGAGCAGTTAAGGTTGCAAACTGGCAGAATTTTTTAGCATGTCGGACAAATTGTTGTCTTTCTTGTAACTCATTACGTTCTAAGTTCAAATTCTGCCATCCTTCCGGGGTCATTAAAATAAAGGACCAGTTAATTACTGGAGTTGGTGGTATTAAAGAACCTCTCCCATTAACATTGCTGGTTATGTGTCAAAATTAGAAAGGATATTGTTAGGACAGTGAATTGGTTGAAGTTTTGGACAAAATATTTTGTTCTCTCTCTTTATATACTGAGTTCAAATACTTCTGAAGTCTACTTTGTCATTTGCTTTCAAGGACCAATGTTATCAACTGCCCTCTGCCTCCAAATCTGAAGCATTGCGTCTTTATCATAAATTATTATAATTATTATTTGCTCAGCTTTTCACAGGAATCCAATGAACAAGCTGGGGTAAAGGGTATTCTAGGATATGTGGGTTTCTTTAATTGGTCCTTTATTGGGACACCCCAATATCCTTCCTACTATCAACCATTTTGCAGTATGACATAATGCATTCAATCATGACACTTTCAGAGAGTTGTTATCTGCTAAGAAGATTCCACTATTTTGTACTGGTTTTTATTTAGAATTACTTCTCTCATTAATAGGATACCTCCACAGCAGCTTTTAGAGTACACATCTCCTTCCATTCCTTTTATCTTTTTGGTGATAAGATGAATATTTGAAAATTGAATATTTGACCTATGGTTCATTTTAGCCAATGTTATCATTGTTTTAATGTAGTTATTGATAAGTATTTTCAATAATCATCATGAAAATTTTGTATTTTATTTTTCCACAAGAAAATTCAGCTATAAATTGAAATTATGTATGAAGATGAAGAAAAACTCCGATTGTTTTCTATAATTATTTTCCCTTTTATTTACTAAACATATGAATTATTTATTACTTTGCATTCCTCTATTGATTCTGTTATGTTTGTCTATGACTTTTCTGCTAATATATTAATTAGTAACTCAAGAAAATACACTTCTTTTACTTTGGTATGCCTATTTTCTTTCATCTTCTCAGAACTTTCTACCAATATATAAATTAGTTACTCCAAAAATTGTACCATTTTTATATTAGTACAATTATTTTGGTTCTTTCTTCTGGAAGTTTCTATTAATATGTGAATTAATCACTCCAATGTTTATTGCATTTATACTGTTAGTACTTTCATTTGCC
This sequence comes from Octopus sinensis, assembly GCF_006345805.1. Classification (NCBI taxonomy): domain Eukaryota; kingdom Metazoa; phylum Mollusca; class Cephalopoda; order Octopoda; family Octopodidae; genus Octopus; species Octopus sinensis. The sequence goes on along the minus strand of NC_043006.1, from coordinate 87,607,095 downwards.
TTCATTTTTATTTATTTATTTAACACCACTAATATGCAAATCCGTAATTTCATAATTTTAGAAGATGTCACATTACTTCCTGCTGCATTTTTATGTTTTTCCTCAATATCTAGGAATATAGATGAGTGATTAAGAAGTTCACTTTGCAGCCACAAGATTCTGGGTTCAATTCCACTGTATAACTTCTTGGGTAATTGTCATTTTCTATAGCTTCACATTGACTCTCATCATCATCATTTACTGTCTGCCTTCCATGTTGGCATGGGTTGAATGGTTTGTCAGGAGCCTGCACCAGACTTCTGTGACTGTTATGGCAGGGTTTTTACAGCTGAATGCCTTTCCTAACACCAGCCATCCAAGCCATCCAGCAGAGCAGACTGAGCACTTTTTATGTAGCACCAGTACAAGTGAGGTCAGTTTGGCATGGTATTTTACAGCTGGATGCCCTTTCAAATGCCAACCACTTTACAGTGTGAACTGGATGCTTTTTATGTGGCATCAGCACTGGCAGGGTCAGCAAGTAACTTGCAAGACAAAAATCCTTTGGAGGAGGTGGTCTTGTGTCAGATGATGAAAGGTTATAGTGAGAAAGAGAGACAAAAACAGGTGACTTGTTGTACATGGTTACCTGGCCAGAGAGAGAGAGAGAGAGAGAGAGAGATCAAGAATGAGGACAGAAACAGGTGTGGTGCTATAGAGGAGATTCATTGTTACCCAGCCTGAGGGAAGACCAGGAGAAGGAGAGAGAGAGAGAAAATGTGGGAAACAGCAAATATGCAAGAGGAAATAGGAGAAATGGTGGCAAAGTGTTGGGCATACTCACTAGGGATCAATACATAAATGAAATGGTTGAGTAAAAAAAGAAAGATATAGAGGGGGCAAGTGTCAGGGCATACTCTTGAGGTACAGAGGTCATAGTATAAATGGCAGGGCATTGCCAAAGAAGCATGAGTAGAGAGTGTGGGAAGGGAATGCAATGAGTGGTGAAAACCTGGGTATATAGAGGGATGTGGGGAGGGCTACTGGAGTGAACAGGACTGGGGAGTGAGAATAGCATAGTACATGAAAGAGGAGATGGGAGGAAGAGAAGAGATGTAGTTTGGTTTGTTGGGAAAGGGTTTCTGAAAATTTTTCTTGTTACATGTGTGTGGAATACACAACACTTCTAGAATTGAGTTTTGCTGATATGGGTAGGTCTTCTCAAGAACTTCATATCACTAGACATCCCAGTCCATTGTCGTTTCCTCTTGTGGGTAAAACTGAACAGACAGAAATTGTCTAGAAGCCCATCAGGTGGGTTGTACTTGCAATTCAGTATGACATTCTTGGTCATATGATACTGTGTGAGAATTACTTCAAGGTCACACTTCTACCAGAGAATTACTTTAAGATTATACATGTTTGTGGAGTACTCAGACACTTACTCATTCAATGCACCTAATAATTCAGATGATCAAACAATTGGATCCTCATTGCTGAATGATAGAAATCCATCCATCTTACCCTCTGTTATCTAAATTAATAATATAGAAAATATTGCATTTTCGTATCAGAGAAAATATTTCCTCCTTCCTTATGAATAGTGAAGAATTAAAAAAAAACACATGCAAACACGCAATTAGCTTTTGCAGTATGGCTTTTGTATGTGCACATGTATGTGAATATCAGGGTATGTGTATGTTATCTGATCAAAATCTATACCTGTGAAATGTTTAATTTTCACATTATATATCCCATATCAGTTTCATTTTATTTATTTATGTTTTTTTGGCATATAAATTTATTTAAGATTTCTTTGGTTTTCATCCTTAATTCTCTCTCTTTATGGTATTTATTCCAGAATTCAACTTATTCCTTAAAGAAATACAAAACTCCTTCTCCTCCTCTCTGCCCTCTCTCTCTCACACACACACACACACACACACATATCACTTATAATTTGTCATACATCAGTGTGTACTTGTATCTAAATCTGTACATATTTCTATCCATGTATTCATATTTTCACATGGTTTGTGAACATAAATTGTTTTCACGTGTATCAATCTTAAATATGTATTTTAACCCAAACTTCAACAATTTCAACATGATTTTTTCAATCAAATAATTTACTTTAATGTATAAAGGGAGAAATAAATAGAATAGGCCAGAAAATTACAAATTTTGGAGAAAAGAATTTCCCAGTTGATTTATTCCTGTATTTATCTTTTAATGCATTTTACCTTTCTTATTTAGTTTCTATTTCATCATCATCATCATCATCATCGTCGTCATTATTATGTGTGTGTGAGTATGTAACTATGTGTGTGTGAGTATGTAACTATGTGTGTGTGTGTGCATTGTTTGCCTTGTAATATCCAAGCTATTATTATTGAGATGCCAATAGCATTTTATTCATTTAAAACCTATTTAATATATCTTAATGCTTACAAAATTATCAAAGACATCATATATACACATATACACATATTTATATAAATTCACACATATATATATATATATATATACACACACTTTGGTTTATATGTATGAGAGGAGTTGAGGATGCATGTATATTATATGTATTAATAAGTGTACATATTGTTTAAGTGTTTGTGTGTGGGGAAGAGATAGGAGAAAGGATATAATATATATATAATATATATATATATATATACACACATACATACATAGTATATATTTGAATATGATTTGACTGTTAATTTAAATGTTTCATAATATATTTAAGCAAGAGATTTGCTGTGTATTTGAGCTGGATACATGTTTCAGTTTGTTGTAAAGAGAAGGAGGGACAGAATCCTTTGACAGATTAAATTCAGTGTACCTGATTTTTCTCTTGTACTTCTGCAGTTTGAAAGGAGAGAATTCCAAATAGGCGAGTTAGTATAATGTGCAAATTGTTCAGTATTGGGTTTGTGAGGTGTCAACTAGAGTGGTTTTAGAGAGGTGAATGTATGAAGTAAGCTTTGAGCAGAGATGATACTCAGCTTACAAGTTCAGTGGAAAAGAATTCATTGCAGAGAGTTAGAAGTGGTTGGTATAATTTGAGATATATCAATGGTTAGTGAAGCCTTGTCTCTCAGCTGGATGGCAGTTTTGAATATAACTATGCATGTGTTGGAGCACTACTATTGTTCAGATTCCAGATATGAGAAATTGCTTAATGTAGATTGTTTTCAAGATATGTAAAAGATCAAAAACTGAAAGATGAAATATACCTTTTCCTGTGAAGATGAAACATAATCTTTATGATGTAAATTTGGCGATATTACAATACTGCATTTTTCACCTCTCTCAGATGAAGCAGTTGTTTTGATTTCATCATTTAGTCAGTAAGTAAGGCAGTGTTCATGAAACTTTACAAGGTCTCTGAGACACATGACAGAGAATGGAAGGTATTTTTCAGCCTGATATCTGGCACAAATGCTTGCAGTAGAGCAGACTCCACTAGAGGCAAACAAGAACCAGGATGTAGTATTAATCTGGGCAATGAATTCAGTCAGCCACCAATACAATAATCATAAAACAAACAGTTTTCCTTGTTTCTATTCATTGTCAGATTAAATAAAGTCGTTGAGAAAATCACCACCTCACCAAAACATACACACTCTCTCTCTAAATAAGGGGGAAAATAAACTTCCCTTTGGTTGAGAGGTCCATATATAATAGTGCAGAACCTCTGCTGGATGGAATATTTGGCAGCACCATGATATAGTATAGGTTAGTGTGGTTTTATCACTTTACTGTAACTTTTATATTTTTCATTTTTAAGTAGCTAGCAATGGCTTCTAGCTGATGCAGCACTGAATATACCCACACACACATGTATGTACAGTGTGTGGTATATTTGGACACACTCACACACACACACACGTATGTATAGTGTGTGGTATATTTGGACACACTCACACACACACACACACGTATGTACAGTGTGTGGTATATTTGGACACACTCTCACACACACACACACACACACACATACACACACACACACACACACACACACATGTGCATGCACATATAATGTACATATTTAATATGTAACCTATTGTAAAATATTTGGCCAGATTCCTTGCTCTTGTTTGTTTTCTTTTAGTTGTGTTTGTGGTTTTGCCATGGTTTCCAGTTCCTATATTATTGTGGTACCGTTATTATATAAATAAACTAATTGAATAATGAAGTAAAACTTCTGAAACTAAAGTGGAAAATGAATAGCATTCGGTAACTTAATACTTTTTTTACATTTCACTCTCATGTTTTTATAACAATCATGGCTATTAAAGAATTTTTATTTGAACGCAGTATTTCAAATCTAAACAATAATATATTACCATAGCAACAGTCGCTATAGAAACAATTCAACCTCTGCTTGATGAATGTCCATGATTCTACAGCAGTGGATGAGATGAATGTTCAACAGATAACAGTTTATAACGGAAGTAACTTACATAATCACATTGTTTCCTTTATAGATATAGATATTGGTGTAATTAGGTACATTGCTTTATGTTTGATTAAAAACATAAACATAAACATAATCAAACATTTTGGTTACATTAAATCATTCCCGTATTTTTGTTATGTTTGCATTAATATAAACAGGATATTACATGAACTTTGTTTACTAAGAGTTGTTAATGACTGTAGTTGCTCATAGCAATGGTAATTCCATCATCAAAATATAAAAGGGGCATTACCATGGCATTAGTATTAACATGATAAGTGTGATATGGCAGATAGGTTAAGAAGTTTGCTTTTGAGGTTTGAATTCGATCACCCTGAGTGACATCTTGGACCAATATCCAAAGATCACAAGCTCAATTCTTGGACAGGAAACCTGCCATGTCCTTGAGCAAGGCACTTCCTTTCATGTTGCTTCAGTCTGCTGGATTGAAAATGAGTATCAGCCATCTGCTGATGCAGCCCTTTCTTTCTCTATCTGTCACTTCCTTTACATTCTGCTGAGTCAAAAAGGGGTGGAACTGAGACAGTGTATAAATATGCTCATGGCTACATCTAAAACAATAAGTGAAAGCAAAGTATATGTAACCAAGTCATACTTGCTTCTAAGTGATGGGTATATTTTTCATATGTATATTCTGTATATGCATGCATGCACGCACACACATACACACACACACACATTGATGGATTGCTTTCTTTTCATCTCTCTCTCTATATATATATATGTGCGTGTGTGTATATATATATATATATATATATATATATGTATGATATCTTTTGGTATACGCATGTGCATGCATGTACACAGAGTATACAAATATATGTGAACTACAACAAATCATGAAGGTAAGGTGACCCAACAAAATGTTATGCACCAAATTATAATTTCTCTTTTCAATATATTGGTGCCATCAACATAATGATGGAATCACTGAACCAGATTTCAGTTTGACACAACAAATGAAAAAGACACATCATAATCGTCACTTATTTTTCCTGATTTAACCATTCTGGGTTGCTGTCTTCCATCAATGATGTTAACATAGAGGACAGAATTCTTCTGTTTTGGATTTTCCTGGGACCAGAAATGCTTATAGGCAAAAGGGTTATGCTCAAGAGTACCTTTTCAGTGCAATGGACTGTTCTCACAAAATTTAGGCCAAAAAATCTTTGAACTTAAGTATGACACACGTACACACACAGGCACGCGCATACACATGCATACACATGCACAAGCCTGTTAGATAAATGGTTAGATGAATATTATTGAGACATTGATTTACAACCAGATGCCTTTCCTCATGCTAACCCTTGCCTGTTTTTAACTAAAGGTTTGAAGGCATAAAATGAGTGGATGATATTTTGATGAAAGAAAAACACCAACAAAGCAATGCATGAACATCATGACTTTTGAAAAAGCAAGTGGCAGATGTAAGCAAATGCATACACACATGCATGCACACTCACATATGCATACACACACTCACACACGCACGCACACAGAGGACAGGGTTTTTTTTGGTGTCCATTTAACAAATTCATTCACAAGATTTGGTTTGCTAAGGGTTATAGCAGAAGCACATACCCAGAGTGGCACATAGTGGGACTGGGTTCAAAATCACATGGCTGGAAAACAAACTTATTAACTACTAGCTGTACCTCTGCACCTAAACACAAAACTAGTGTAACATCATTTTAAGAAAATTTGCTATGAAATCAAACAGGATATTCATGCTCTATCTCTCTTCACTTTTCATATTTTCTGTTTATCAATTTCTTTACCTACTTACATTTGTTTGTTTGTTTGTGTGTGTGTGTATATATATATATATATATATATATAAATAAATACCAAGATAGTTGACTCTATTTTGTTAAAAATGTAGTGCAACAGTTGGCTCACACAGACAGTCAAGTTCTCTGCACCATAGAACTATGTTTAACACTATTTTTAACAGATCGATAATCAACTACTTTTAATGGAATTTGTTTTTGGCATAATCGTCTCTATTAATGCAGATCTTGAGAGGAACTTATGTAATATATAAGCAGACAATACTCACTCATTGGCTGATTACTTATGATGGTTGCAGACCTTATGGGATCCCTGACCACAAATCCCTATTTTGGTGCTGGATTTGGGCTGGTAGGTGTTGGAACTGGAATGGCAGCACTGCGGAAATTAAGTCAGTATGGTCTGATCCTGCTGTGAAGAAACTACCTGATCAGCTGAGAGGTGCCGAGCTCGGACAAGAGCTACCAATGGTTGTTGCATTGGATCTCCAACCGAGTGTACAAACGTGCGCAGCATCTTAGCATTCACACCAAGTACCATCAATCAGACACAGGTCGTGTCTTCATGTACTTTGACTTTGTGCCAAGCTGGTGATCACTTTTTCAAGCATAAAAAGGCAACTCGTTCAAAGTGGAGCGAAACTGCGAGAAAACAATGGGTGACTTCACGACGGGGACACCCTTTGAGACCATCCTGTTGATGGCTGTTAGGCAAAACAAACAACTGTTCATCGATATTCTGGATGAGGTATGAGCAATTGCACTCAAGGAGGGCAGGACAGTCATGTACACACCGATGGGTGCTGAATGGTGACAGCTGGGGTACCTGAAGCGCAAATGTCCCTTGCACTCTGTCATTCTTGATCATGGCATTTCAGAAGGAATATTAAAAGACATCAATGAATGAATTCATTGCGAGCCATTTTGTTGCTGGTATATTTGATGTCAGAAACTCTCCCAACTTCTACTGTGTTTGCTTATTAAAAACTCTTGTTTCTGAATTTTTGTGCTGCTTTTTATATAGTTTCTCTCACATGCATTTTTGTTTATAATGAGATCTGTCTTGTTCAAACATCTTAGACAATTTGCAAACTTATATTTACCATAACCCTTTACTTTTTTTTTTATATATTGCATATGAAAAATACTGTTTACCCACAACATTGCTTTGTTCTGCAAAACGTTTTAGTTAAGCATGCTGTCCATACTTTTAACATGAAAATTCATTTCTACTCACTCAAACAATGCATAAATGAGGGTCCTTTTTTTTCATATGTCACAAAAATACACTGTAAAAACCACATCCACGTTGCAATAACTAAGCCCCATTCACAAGGTGATCCAAAAACATAGAAGAACTTGTAAAGCAAAACTTTACAGTCATTCTGATAAACGTGTATCCCTGCTTGTATGAATCATATGAAATTTCTTGAGGCAGATTTTCTGCCATCAGATACACTTCCAGTTGACAACTCTCGTTTGTTTTTGAGCCAGATAATATTTTCCCATGACTGAATATGTTTTCATGTATGATTGGGAATGAATGATACACTTGCCTGATGGTGACACTCATCTACATCTATCATTCTATGTCAAGACAAAGAAACACAAGCACATACATTTATATACATACATACATGCAAACATATAATATATATATATATATATATGTATATATATATATATATGTAAACTTAGTATTGACAAAGGCTGCATCACTTCAATTATAAATAATTAAGAATGCACATTAAGTACAGGACATCACCAGTGAGTGAAAAATGCGTAACACACACACACATCTGATAAGCTTCTTTCAGTTTCCATCTGCCAAATTCATTTCACAAAGCTTTGATTAATCCACAGCTGTAGAAATTTGGTAGAACCTGGAAACAGGTGGTCAAAAAGCAAGCTTCTGAACCACACAGATAAGCTTGTATCTGTATACAATTGCCCCACTTACCAATGTATGTATATATGTGTGTGTGCATGTGTGTGTACTATGTTATGATACTAAGTGGCCAAGTTACAGTCATGATGGTCAGTTCATGTTCCAGCATTCCAGGTTTAGGGTGTATAAGATTTCACTGTTTTGACATCAACTGACTGGCTGAAAGCTGAGATCACACATTGAAGATTTTGTAAATTTTGGGGATATTATCTTGGAAAACAGGCACTTGAACTGAGTCATCAGTCAAAGCTCCACATATTGTGGAACTTTCTAGTAGATATTTACCTTGATATTTTCAGCAATCCACTATGCAATTTTGTGTGAGTATACACACCACTTGTGGGTTTACTTGTTGTCTTTTAAAGTACACTACCCCCAAAATAACGTAAATACTCTTACTCTTTTACTTGTTTCAGTCATTTCACTGTGGCCATGCTGGAGCACCGCCTTTAGTCGAGCAAATCGACCCCAGGACTTATTCTTTGTAAGCCTAGTACTTATTCTATCGGTCTCTTTTGCTGAACCACTAAGTTACGGGGACATAAACACACCACCATCAGTTGTCAAGCGATGTTGGGGGACAAACACAGACACACAAACATATACACACAAACATATACACACACAAACACACACATATATATATTTATACATATATACAACGAGCTTCTTTCAGTTTCCGTCTACCAAATCCACTCACAAGGTTTTGGTCAGCCCGAGGCTATAGTAGAAGACACTTACCCAAGGTTCCACGCAGTGGGAATGAACCCGGAACCATGCAGTTCGTAAGCAAGCTACTTACCACACAGCCACTCCTATGCCTAATAGTTACAGATGAAGTAAGTACACAGCCTTGTTTGACTCCATGGATGATAGAAAGGTGATTGAACTGTTGCTTGCAAGAGAGATTGTAGCAGACAAACAGTTATAAAATTACTTGACAACATATGTAATATAAATTTGTGTTTTTATTTATATGTATGTACATTTGCATATATATGTATGTATATCAGTATGTAGATGTGTGTGTGTATGTGTATAAATGTGTGTTTGCATGTGATTTGTTAACTTCATTTCTACTTAGGACTGAAGAGTTTGTTCACTGAATGTTTCTATTAGTGGCTCCCAAAACAATGATTAAATAAATCAAGGTAGTAGAAGATGTAATATACAAAGACAGGAAAAAATGTTCTTGAAATTTTTCCAATAACCAAAATAGATCCTGTTTAAATTAATGTTCTATATTTTCGAAGATATTATATTCCAAATATATCTTTTCAGCAGCAACATCCTCTAGAATGAGTAGCCATGCACCCCATCCCGACCTTCGCCAAAAAGAAAATTTTAAATGTTCTTGGAAAAAATTATTTTATAACTCATATATGTTACAATAACAACAAAAAACCTTGACACCAAAAAACAACAACCTGAATAAACACCATTAACAACTCCAATCACCTCGAAACATGAATAATAACAATGAAATCTGTGAATAAAATAAGTATCCCATGGAAGAAGAAAATATTTAAATGTGTAGCAGGAACATTATGGTAACATTAACAACATAGCAGCAACAAGCAGTAACAACTCCAACAGGAAAGATGATGATGATAACTTAAATAATTGCTTCTTCCTACACAGGAAAGATGTTTGAGATTTTTAGAGAAGGTTAAATAAGAAAGTGTGATGTTCATATATCGTTACCTTGAGCATCAGTCATGTAAGCAGTGAAATGAAGTGGTTTCAGCTGCGTATCTGAAACGGTATGTGATTTTGACACCCTGATAATTTATCACTAAAATACATAAGAACATCTTTTCATGCACACAACATAACCGTGTATGGCATTTTTTACTGCTGCAGCAAATGTAACAAAGGGACTCTATATAGACACTCACCTTGCTAAAAATTGGTGACAAATCTCCCACAGATCTCCAAGACTCCACATTCACTTGCTAGAAAAGGACACTCTAGATAATGTAACTTAAGATATGCTATTTCTGAATGAAGGACTAGCTGGTCAGTTGGAATATATATGATGGATAAAAACTGACCTGGATCTAAACTACAATCTATATAAGAGGTGCTACAATAATAGCATTCTAAAATCTAACTGTATCACTCAGCCTACACAAGCATATACATCTACCGTAAATCCTCGAGTATAATCCGCATTTTTCCCCCAAAATTTAATGGTCAAAATCCCTAATGTGTAGAAGGTTAAAAATGAAAAATATTTTCTAAGCAATGTCCAAGTCTCTATTTGCTGTCCGGCAATGTTTATTCAGATGCATTTTGTGATGTCGGGCACAAAAATACCTTAAACTAAGCCTGAAAGCAATGAAGTCATCAAAGAATCATCCATAACTTGCAGTAAGCAACATTTATTAAAATAAAAGTATTCAGAACATAGAATAACATGTAAAACAATTTCCAAACATATTTACATTGCCATATAACAGTTAAGAACATCACCATTATTGTGTTACACATGCGCAGAAGTGTTTGTTTGACTAGGTGCTGCTGGCTTAATTACACACAAATTGTACTTAATAGTTTAGCGCTAAATAGTTCATCCTGCTGTTTGTATTGGCAGTTTGCATCATTACTGTGGCAAACAATAGATACTTAATTAAATACCAATAGTAAATATTTGAACTACTGTGGGTCTTTACTAGGGTTTTTTTATAAGCGGGACTTAAACCTGTACATTAATCTCCAATAAAACATTTTATATATTATATGCCCATAAAATGCCTTGTAGATCTTATTCAGCTATTTTTAAACTTGAAGTTATATCATATGCTGAAGAGCATGGTAATAGGGTTGCCGGAAAAAAATTTGAAAAGCTACACGTTTGCATTATGTTATATATACAACAATAATAAAGGATGTTACCATATACATTTTTACAAACCAAGGACATTATATAGACCTCCTTGACCCAAGTTAGAGAAAGGGTGCGTATTATACACATGGTTTAAGTTTTTCAGACGTACAGTCCCCTAAAAATCCCTTGTGTATTATACTCAAGGGCAGACTATACTCGAGAATTTACAGTATATATATACTTTGATAGGTTTTGGCCATTATTGACCCAGGCCATGTCTAACTTAATAGCACCACCTGGCAAATATATTTTTCTTCTGCAAACTTTTATGAATGATTTTTTTCCAGATGCTGATCACTGCTAGTTTCCTTGTATCTGAGATTTTACCAAAATACATACAAACACAGATACAGAAACACATAAATACACTCTCCTACACACACACACACACACACGCCACACACACACACACACACACACACCACACACACACACACACAATAACAGGTACATATGTACACTTTAACTGTTAATGATCTGTAGTACTCGGTTTTGTTGGAAATTCAAGTTTATGATAAGAAGTAGCCCATTGAAATATGACTATTGCATGCATTGACATGAAATTTACTCATGGTCATTGGTAGACACTGTGAATATGTTGATTTTTACCTGTTGTCAAGTCACTTTCACAATGTAGGTAGAATACAATTATAGATTACATGTTTTCACATATTTACAAGACATCAATGGATATCGACTACCTGCTTAAATGAGGAATAGATGAATCATTGATAAATAATATCACTGAATTCTAATTCACCACTAGGGATATAAATGGCTATTAAGTTCAAAAATCAAAGGAAGAAAAATTTGGAGAAATTTATTTGATAAGTCATTAAATATAAAAAGACATGGCTATAAGTACAGGTGTAGTCACGTGGTTAACAGGCTTACCTCCCAACCATGTGGTCTTGAATTCAGTCCTACTGCATGTCTCCTGGTGCATGTATCTTCTTCACTCATGTGTGTTCTACATTGAGATGACCAAAGCCTTGTGGATGGATGGATTTGGTAGACAAATACTGAATACTAAAAATCTCGAGCATCTTTCCTGTGTAGGAAGAAGCAATTATTTAAGTTATCATCATCATCTTTCCTGTTGGAGTTGTTACTGCTTGTTGCTGCTAAGTTGTTAATGTTACCATAATGTTCCTGCTACACATTTAAATATTTTCTTCTTCCATGGGATACTTATTTTATTCACAGATTTCATTGTTATTATTCATGTTTCGAGGTGATTGGAGTTGTTAATGGTGTTTATTCAGGTTGTTGTTTTTTGGTGTCAAGGTTTTTTGTTGTTATTGTAACATATATGAGTTATAAAATAATTTTTTCCAAGAACATTTTAAATTTTCTTTTTGGCGAAGGTCGGGATGGGGTGCATGGCTACTCATTCTAGAGGATGTTGCTGCTGAAGATATATATATATATATATATATATATATATATATATATATGTATATATATATATATATATGTGTGTGTGTGTGGTGTGTTTTGTGTGTGTGTTTGTGTGTATCTTTGTCTATTTATTATTACATGATGAGTGTAAATGAGCTTCACTATCATACAAGCAAGGTTGTTTATTTCCAGTCTTCAGTGAAAAGAATGTCTAGCTCTTACATGAAAATGGGTGGGGGTTGGCAGAAGGAAGGGCATCTAGCTGTAGAAAATTTGCTGCAAATCATTTCATTGGACCCATATGAGCATGAAAAAGTAGATTTTGAATGATGATGGTAATAATGACGACATGATGCAAATGTTTCTAAAATGAGGGTAAACTTTGTTTCTCATACTGAAGACCACTTAGCTCTGCCTTTTGACACTCAAACTGTACTTTCATGCATTTAAAGATTTGATGATTGGTGCAGATATCTGTTGTATAGAACTTTAAGAGTTAATCTATCATCTGCACTTTAACACTTCATCTCTCTGTCCCCTGTCCTCTTATCCTTCCCTGTTCTCCCTCTCTCCTGTCTACCATAAGACACTCTGTTTCCTCTCAATCATACTCTCACTTCCTTCTTACTCTTCTCTTCACTGTTTTGGTAATGTTGTATTTAATGAACTGAAGACACTGCAGTGTTGATTTTTTTTAATGTTGCAGGTCAGAACACAGCCTCAGTAGTGCTGGTGTCATGATACAATGCATCTAGAACACTCTGTAAAATGCTTACCAAAGGATCATAGAAAATGGTTGCGAGTACTCTGCCGTCAGTCCAAAGATACTACTGCTTCAATGGAAACATGTTCTTTATGAAAACATATCCAGACTAGGGCATAATATTATCTTATTTAGAAACAGGTGGAGGTTAGTGAGCATTTATGCATAGAGTATCTGTCTCAACAAATCCCACCTGACCATGCAAGTATGGAAAAATAGACATCAAAATAATGATGATGATGATGATGATATATAAGAAGTATATATTTACTAAAATGTTGATAAATCAATCTTATATTTGTAAAAATAAGAAAATATATTTAATAATACGACTTACTTTGGTTGCTACTTCTGCTATAGGAAATATGTAACTCATATGCGTGTTTGTGTGTCTATGAATATGTAAGTCATATGACAATAGTATGTACGAATGTGTATATGTTGGCATATATGTAGAGTGCTTGAGGGAAGATAAAATATAAATGAATACCAAATATTTCTATTTGTAATATTTTTCCTTTTTGCTAATTTGTTGAAGCTGATTTACTTGAGCATTTGGATTTAGAGAGCAAAAGTTTGTTTTTCTTTTTAGTTAACATTTCAATTGAGTTTTTGGCTATATTTTATGAAGTAAATAGTATCAAAATGGATTAGATTTGATATTATATAGGGAAAGGGTTAAATATACAACTATTTCAGCAATGCATAATTTTTTGTTTATGACTATTCTGTCTTTTTTCTTTTTTTTTTAATAATTTTTATATGAAGGATTTCTTTCACATTGACTTTATCAATCTTCATAACAATTTTACTACATCTGTGTGGTTAAGAAGTTTGCTTTGCAACCACATAGATAGGTAGGTATCCTTTATTATGGCCTCAGGCGCACCACTTTTGTGTAAGTGGAACTGATACATGGAAAAGGCAAATAAAAAGTCCATCCATCCAGCCAACCATACATGCATAGATAGATAAGAAAATTAAGGATAAACAGTTTCTTTTTGTGTTTCACCTTTATGGTTGTTGTAACATATATAAAAATATATGTTATGTGTGTGTATGTTTCTTCTGCTTGTCTTAGCCATGGTGTCATTGCATTGATCACAGTCTGCCATAAAAACAAGTTTGACCATTGAGCTGTTCAATGTTAAGAGAACAAGGGAAGATATTACCTTACTTTGTAACAGGTTGGAGTTGATGATAGATGAACCTAATTGGTGTAGAAAAATTACCTCAATGATTTTTGTTTGACTCATGCCAGCATAGAAAAGTGGACATTAAAACAATGAGGATTTTGATGATGCTGTATCCATTAAATCTTAGTTTTACTAACCCATAAAGAAAATAAATATTTAGTATTTCAGTTGATGAGACAATAGGTGCAAGAATGGCTGCATGGTTAAGAAGATTACTTCCCAACCATGGGAACAACATATTGGCAATTGTCTTCTACTATAGACCTGGGCAATACAAAGTCTTGTGAGTGGATTTGGTTCACAGAAGCTAAAAGAAGCTCGTCATATATATATATATATATATATATATGTGTGGGTGTGCATGTGTTTGTGTCTTTATGTCTGTGTTTATCTCCCACCATTGCTTGAGAACCAGTGTTGGTATTGTAGCCAGTATGTTCACCATCTGGCTCTTCACCATTAAGTGCCCATATTTTGGTTGAGTCCCTCTAGCGTTACACAGGCTGTCTGCCTCATCATGTGACAGACTAGCCACGTACACTCCCTTCAGCTTTATAAGGGAAGATTTTCCTGCTATTTCTTTAGTGGGGTAGATTTTGCATGAGTGAGTTCAAGTCCTTGGCAGAGAGCAGGTTTTATTTCATAGGCAGCATCAGCTAACTTTTGCTGTGTACATTGTTCCTGTCCTCCAGCAGTAGTTAAGTCTTGTATGTGTTTTTCTTATTCTATCCAGCGTACATCATCATTATGTACCATCTGCATGTTAAACTATTGGGTATATATTCTGACTGTTCCTTCAAAATGTATCTCTATAGCTTTTTAACACTTTTTGACAGGTTGAATAAATCATTGTACTTAATCCCGGTCTCTTCATTCTTCTTTATCTCTACACACAGCCTTACTCATTTATGAACTCAACCTTCAGCCACTGAAGTGTGTTTCCATCCCCATAACTTAGTGGTTTGGCAAAAGATGTCAATAGAATAAGTACCAGGTTTAAAAAGTACTGGCATCAGTGCTGGCAAGCTGACAGAACCGTTAGCACGCCGGGCGAAATGCTTAATGGCATTTCGCCGGCCGTTACGTTGTAAGTTCAAATTCCGCCGAGGTCGACTTTGCCTTTCATCCTTTCGGGGTCGATTAAATAATTACCAGTTACGCACTGGGGTCGATATAATCGACTTAATTCGTTTGTCTGTCCTTGTTTGTCCTCTTTGTGTTTAGCCCCTTGTGGGTAGTAAAGAAATAGGTATTTCTTCTGTCATTATGTTCTGAGTTCAAATTCCGCCGAGGTCGACTTTGTCTTTCATCCATTCGAGGTCAATTAAATAAGTACCAGTTATGCACTGGGGTCGATATAATCGACTTAATCCCTTTGTCTGTCCTTGTTTGTCCCCTCTATGTTTAGCCCCCTGTGGGCAATAAAGAAATATAAAAAAAAAAGTACTGGCATCAATTCATTCAATTAGAAGTTCTTCAAAATGGTGCTCCAGCATCTCCACAGTCTGATTCCTGAAACAAATAAAAGACAAAAGATCAGCTCTCGATGAAGAGCATTGAAGGTAGCACTGAGTCATAATTCAACATCATTGAAACTCACTTAAACATACACTTCATGTAGCTATTTCTTTACTACCCACAAGGGACTAAACACAGAGAGGACAAACAAGGACAGACAAATGGATTAAGTTGATTACATCGACCCCAGTGTGTAACTGGTACTTATTTAATCGACCCCGAAAGGATAAAAGGCAAAGTCGACCTCGGCGAAATTTGAACTCAGAACGTAGCGGCAGATAAAATACCGCTAAGCATTTTGCCCAGCGTGCTAATGATTCTGCCAGCTCACCACCATACACTTCATGTAGCTTCCTAGTAAACACCAGGGCTGTGGCAGAATTCCACATATATTGATGGGTTGCCATGGTCATAACTCTGGTGAGTAGTTGTTCTATCAATGTCAGTTCTTGCTTTACTAAAGTAATCTACAGTTTTACATAAATAGCATACAATGACAAAGACTAGTAAATCTAAATTGATTTAAGAAAATATCATGTATGTGCATGCACATACACATACATGTGTGTGTGTGGTTGTCTGTGTGCATGTTAAAAATACTTCCAAGAAACATGGTTTATATATAAAAGCACTGCAGTAATATGTAAATCAATGTAAAACCAGAATAACTTCCATCATACATTCTATGCATGAAAATTATGTTTAACTTTTGTAACTGCATATAAAGTTATTATGACATTTATCTAACTGCCTATATAATTACTATAAAATGAATGTAAATATCTTGCTTATATGGGCATAGTTATGAAGTTTGATTCACAAGTATGTGGTTCCAGCTTTGATTCCATTCTGTAGCATCTTCAGGAAATGACTTCTATCATAAGTCACCCAATGTTTTGGGTGTAAATTTTAGTTGACAGAAAGTATGTTGGAAAATGTTGGAGGGATTATCCCTATTTCTAGGTGGCAGTCTTAATCACTTAGTTTAACATGGAGGAACTTACCAGAGTTGTCTTGGAGGAATTTAGCAAAGTTGTCTTGGAGGAATTTAGCAGTCTTATCTTAGCTCTACCAGTTGTAGATCTAAGTAGTGACATAAGGATTCTAAGCTTTCAGTTCCTTTTTTTTAGGTTTTGAAGCCTGAAAGGCATGTAGGACCATAAAATAGAAGCTGGATATTGGATCCATACATATTCATGATGGGCATCAATTCATACCTGCATACCAATTGAGCTTCTTGATGTGCATCTGAGGACTAGGCTTTGTTGGAGTGAATCCTGCATAACAATAACCTTGTATTGTATTGTACATCAGATACATTTATTGTGCTTATGGAAAAAACTTACTGAAGGATCAGAAGTCAGCTGGAACCATAAAGATGAAACATCAGCTTCAAAGAACATATTTGAATAATTAGTACAGCTCATTCCAAGACCAAGCATCCTATTCTAACATCGAAATATTTGTGTAAAATTGTTAAACACATATCAACATATCAATGACAATATACATGCCAAATTTTTCTCTGTCATTTCCGATAAATTTGAGTTTATTTGTATGAGAAAGCCTGGTTATTTAATGATAAATTGTTTTCTAATCTCAAAATTAAGTGACATTACTTCTTAACACAATGGAGTTAATACAATAATCTCCTGAGATATTATTTTGTCACTTAAAAACTCTGCTGTAATACCTCATCAAGCAATCACTATTAGCTGCAAGAAATAGTTTAACATTTCACTGATGATCAGTGATCTTTCTATGTTAAACAGTGTGTTACTGAAGACACTTGGAATTTATCTTTCCTTATTTACCTATCATTTAACATATTTGAGAAGCTAGATACTTTCTTATCTGCCTGTCATGCAAGACTGTTTGTCACACAAGTAATGCAATATTCTTCCTCGTCTCTGTTATCTTACATTGTCTTAAGAGACCCTGAATTTTCTATCCAACAACGGATTACATTTGCTTATCTGAAGCAATTTTAAAATAAAATGAAATTGGCCCATAGTGAATTTAAAATTATAATGACAAATGTAGACTTAATTAGTTATTTTACTATTCAAAATCAATAGGAAACCTTTTGTTGTGCCATTTGTGTGAAACTTAGTATAAATAGGTTTTCCAGTTAGTTGAGGCAAGAGCAGCATTCGTAACTCTTTATCTTTGGGCTGCCTCTGAGACTGGCGGTAAGATTAGGTTTGAATGCTTGGAATGCAGTGTATTCCAGCACTGCAGGCACCAAAAATCAGACAGTCATATAAGACTGGATAATAATGCAAGTTTGCGCCTCAAAATTCCACAAGCAAGAGAATTTAATGACATAGAAACTATAAATATGAATATTGCCATATAAAAGTTTGCTGCATAAAATAATAAAATAGTGTTGTGTTCCATTAAGATATTTACATCCACCTCCATAACATGAATTCATTTGATCAGGTGGGTCAACAAGAGATTTAAGTTGAGATTGTCCCAATGGTGTTGTATTTGGATTCATCTGTTCTGCATTTTTGTTCATAAATAAAAGGTAATTGTTCTGTTAATAAGTGCTTGTGGTTATAATAGCATGAATACACAATTTCGCTATGATGAGATTTCAACTTTGAATATAATGGGACTTAAGTAAATACTACAAGACATTTTGTCTGAACTCTACAGGTTCTACCAGCCATACCCTTCTTACCATTTTTAACATTGATGTCATTGTAGTCACCATTATCATTAGCTTTAAGTCATCATTAGTATCATCATTTATGCATGTTTTTTTCCTGATTTCCTGAGTTGAACAGATATTCTCCAAAGCAGTCTCTTCTTTAACTTCTTCGGGTCTTTAATTCTCTTAAAAACTGACTGCAATGTTTTGTAAATAGAGGTATTTTACTCTGAATATAATCAATCTATACTAGTTGTTATTTCAATGTTATTAACAATCTCCTTAATAATATATCATTCTATATATTGCATTTATCCATAATATCTACCATATGTCATACTTAACCAAGGGTGGTAGATTCACTGCATCACCACGTTTACCACCATCATCTGGGCCTTGGGCATCTTTAGCAGAGGTCACTTCATTGCAAGTATATAAATTAGGTTTCTACTTTGACGATTCACACCTCCCTTCTTTTTACAGGTCTAGGAGGTCTTATAACAAGTCATGGGAATTGACTGTCCTTCCCAAATAAGCAATAAAATAAGTAACCTGAAAGCTTACCAATTGAATTAACCATATTTATTACATTATCTACAACATATTGTGTTTATTATAACACTGGAAAATAACATGCCTTCCAGTAATTTTGCTCCTAATTTATGTAATATTTATATTATATAAATTACATATGTATATAATCTGTCATTGTGTATAAATGGGATGACATTATCTGATATGTTCTTTCCGCTTCCTTTTAAAGAAAGAAAGACTGACATTTATAAAATAGTGAGGGAAAAACGGAAAAAATTAGTGAAATAACTTTGAACATTTATAAGAAAGGTGGAAATAAATTTAATAACTTCTGTACTTTTATAAGTGTTATCAAATATTATAAAGTGGGACCTGAGAAAATACCTTGCCTTGCTATATAAACGATAATTTTCTTTATTCCTTTGAAATTATAATTGCTGTTAGAGTATTGTGATGGCAGTAAATACTAGACTGGCTGGTGGAAGTTACAAAGAAGTGAATTTAAGCTTATAGATGGACACAAGATATAAGGGAAAATGGTGTCTGTAGCAAATGAAAGCTGTAGAGAGTAAGCTATGAGTTTTGATCAAAGTTGTTATTCAAAATGAACAATAAATGCAACTTTTCTATTAAAATATATCAAATAGAATTTTAAGATTTTACCCTAATCTTAAAATGATCCAAAAAAGTTGCTTAGCTTTTCTGTTACATTGATAGATATCTGCATTAGCATCATTATATAGGATTTATCATATATTTATCAAAGCAATTACAATATCAAGGTAGTTATGCATAATGTTTACATAATAATTGCTACTTATCATATTTATCATAGTAGTTGATATTTTTCTTTTATCAAAACTAACTCCATATCATATTTCCTCATAGAAACTAGCATATTATATTCAACTGTAACACTTATTATATGGAACTCTATTCTAAAGTCATTCTATCTTCAAAACTTACTAATTTCAATATTGTTGTTGTTATTAAACATCAACAAAATGTATGAGAAGCCATATTCATTCTATTCATTTTTTTTGTTGTTGTTGCTGTTGTTGTCTCTATAGATTTCAAGTTATATTACAATTCAATGGCTTTCACTGCTAAACTGTCTCCTGCTTATTGGCTATTATTATGTCATGGTTCTAGAACATTCAGAAGCCAATTTTAGACTGTGTGTCTCCAACCATTCATGCAAAGCAGTTTAGGATGGCTGCCAAAACTGAAATTCCTTTAAAATTCATTATTGTGTTTCTGAAACTTATAAATACAACTTCCAATCCAGTTCCATGCTCCCCCCGCCACTTCCTTTTCTTTCCCAACCACTTCTCTTTCCGCTGTAGTTTCCTTTTCAGAGGAAATTTGCTATTAAAGAGATTCCATCCATTGCCTATTTCACAATTAGCTCATGTCAAGACTCCATTGATAGAATCTCAAGATCGAGAAGCAAGCCACTGCCATTCAGAGCTGCCAAAAAGCTCGTATCTTGCTACTAACTTTTCTACTGTAAAATCTGACGGTTTCTTTTGTCAATCTACCTTTGTAAACACTTGATAACTCATTTTCTATCTGGCAAGAACTAGAAGCATCACAATCTCAAGGCATCTATTTGTTTGTTATGGTAGTAAACTCATTAAGCCAATACAGTGTTGAGGGTAATCACCATTCCCACAGTTATGACAAGCAAAATATATAAAAATACATGATATAGCTGCATGGTTAAGAGTTTTGTTTAGCAAATATGTATTACTGGGGTTCAATCCCAGTGGGAAGTATCCCTGTTAATGAGTATCTTTTGATATTGCCTCAGCTTGATTGGAGCTTTGTGAGTGGAATTTCAAGGAAACTATGCAAAAACCTGTTAAATCTATGTATGAATGAATTATTATCATTAATTTTTTTAATTCTTAGAGTCTTGTTTGTTCTGGTTGATACTGTGAGAGCAGACAGCAGCCTGTTGTCAGAGGTCTCTCAGGGTTTCTTTCAACACATTATAAGCCTTGGTTGTTAATTATCATGGAAGATATTCAACACTCAAGTACCAATCTCAAAATCCTTGCTCAATTATTATTGCTGTAGGTGCAGGGATGGTTGTGTGGTAAGAAACTTGTTTCTGGCCACATGGTTCTGAGTTCAGTTCCACTGTGTGCCACCTTGGGCAAGTGTCTTCTACTATAGCCACAGGCCAACCAAAGCCTTGTGAGTAGGTTTGGAAGACGGAAACTGAAAGAAACCTGTCATATAAATATATGTATGTCTATGTGTGTGTGTCTTCATGTCTGTGTTTATCTTCCACTACCACTTGACAACCTGTGTTGGTGTGTTTGCCAAGAGACACCGATAGAATAAATACCAAGCTTAAAACAAAAGTATTGGGGTTGTTTTGTTCAATTAAAAGTTCTTCAAGGCAGCTCCCTGGCATGGCTGCAGTCTAATGACTGAAACAAGTAAAAAATACAAGATTATTATTATTATATATCTATAACACACACACACACACACACATACACAGAGTGCTTTATCAATATCTGCCAGGATATTTTAATCTTTTTTCTTCTAATTATATATATATATATATATATATATATATATCACAATTGCAGCGTGGAAAGTGTGTTTTAAAGCGACAAAAATATTTCGACAAATTAAACTTAAATGTTGAAGTGAATCGAACGGCTTTTGTGTGTTTCTTAAATGGCTTACAAACACCTTCCACGGTGCAATTGTTTTCATTTCAGCACGCGATCTCAGATCAAATCACTTGCTATGCAAGTACATCTCCGTAATATTTATATATATGCCTCTCGCTCAGAGCAAAAGGCAGACTGTATGATGCATGTGTACGAACAGCCATGCTACATGGTAGTGAAACATGGGCCGTGACTGCTGAGGATACGCGTAAGCTCGCAAGAAAGGAAGCCAGTATGCTCCGATGGATGTGTAATGTCAGTGTTCATACTCGACAGAATGTAAGTACCTTGAGAGAAAAGTTGGACCTAAGAAGCATCAGTTGTGGTGGGCAAAAGAGAGACATTTGCGCTGGTATGGCCATGTGGCGAGAATGGATGAAGATAGTTGTGTGAAAAAGTGCCACACCCTAGTGGTTGAGGGAACCTGTGGAAGAGGTAGACCCAGGAAAACCTGGGATGAGGTGGTGAAGCATGACCTCCGAACTTTAGGTCTCACCGAGGAAATGACTAGAGACTGAGACCTATGGAAGTATGCTGTGCGTGAGAAGACCTGGCAGGACAAGTGAGACCATAACCCATGGCCTCTACCTGGTATGTAGCCAGTCCACTTATGCATACCTTTCCTTCTTGGGACACAAAATTCTACTTGTGAAGACATGTTGAGGCAAGTGGAAATCAGAATCAAAATCGAAATTGATCAACATCAATGGAAATTGTAGCTGTGATAGCAGTGCCAGTGGCACGTAAGCGAACCATCTGAACATGGCCGTTGCCAGCGCCACCCCAACGGGCCCCCGTGCCGGTGGCACGTAAAAAGCACCATCCAATCGTGACTGTTGCCAGCCTCGCCTGGCCCCCGTGCTGGTGGCACGTAAAAAGCACCATCGATCGTGACTGATGCCAGCCTCGCCTCACCCCCGTGCCGGTGGCATGTAAAAACCACCATCCAACTGTGGCTGTTTGCCAGCCCCGTCTGGCACCTGTGCCGATGGCATGTAAAAGGCACCCACTGCACTCGCAGAGTGGTTGGCGTTAGGAAGGGCATCCAGCCATAGAAATATTGCCAGATCAGACTGGGCCTGGTGCAGCCTTCTGGCTCCCCAGACCCCAGTTGAACTGTCCAACACATGCTAGCATGGAAAACGGACGCTAAATGATGATGATGGTGATGATAATATATACATATATATATACTAGCAGTATCGCCTGGCGTTGCTCAGGTTTGTAAGGGAAATAACTAAGCATTTTTAGAGATGTAAAGTATAATAGCCATCTCAATATGGCTAACCACAAAGAGGGGGTGTTACTGTAGCTTTTTACGTTCTGAGATTTAATAATAAATTTTTAGAGAGTTACTTCCCTTATATATGCCAAAATTGCATTAAAAATGGGAAAAATTCATGGTAAATTTTTTTTTTATCATAGACTCATCGTAGACACGCGCTAATACCCAGAAGGGCTCATATGAATCACGACTATAAGATAAACTGCACCACAAAATGTGGGAGTAGTTAGGAATCTAAATCGTAGGAGACAGACAGCACACAACCTCATTTTTATATATAAAGATACATATATATATATATATATATATATATGGGATTGTGTATTAGAAATAGAATTTTAGACAGTATTTTACATTTGTATTTGGCTCCTTTTATATCTAGGCCAAATTTTGGTTCCATTCTTCTCCATCCCAGACATTGTAAGTGGGTTCAGTATAATGAATGAAAAGCCTTGAAGATTAAGTGTTCCAGCATGGCCATGGCAATGTCACTGATACCAGTTAAAATAAAAGGAAAGTATGCTGTTAGTTTGTTAGAATGTTTAGCGTTATGAATGGCATGGAAATCTAATAAACTGTAAGCAAAGATAAAGATAGTGTTTTCCCTGGTGTTGGGTGGCCAGAAATGGCTGTGTGGTTGAAAAACTTGCTTCCAAAACAAGGTGATTTTGAGTTTTGTCCCTTGGCATGGTAACTTGGGCAAGATGGTAGCCTTGAACCAACCGAAATGTGAGTGAATTTTGTCGATGGAGACTGATAGAAACTCCTCACATGTGTGTGTGTGTGCATATATATATATATATATATATATATATATATATATACATATGAAAAGAGAGAGAGAGAGAGAGAGAGAGGTATATTATCATATTTAATATGTTCATTTACTCAGATAGCTGAAGACATATACTGCAAAAATTGATTCAGGAGAAAACATTTCCCTTATATATGGGAAAACACTCCATTGTACTGAAGGATGCAAGCAATTGTGTCATTGGATGTCAATGGCATCAGTTATGGATATAAAGTTGTCATTATTTGTCAAGCTGGAATTAATTATAAAGAGGCGTACTAAGTACTAATGAAAGAAATATACACTGAAAAAGAAATATACACGCAAAAGAAACACAAAATGTGGGTGACTGTGAAATATGTTTTAATTTTATTATGCCAGTGATAAATTTAGATAAATCTGATAAAGTCAATTTCTTGGATGCACTTTGACTACAGTTTATGGGTCATTGTCATGTGTTCTGGTAGTGAGCAGATCCAACACATGGAGATTGTAGGGCAGACATGTTCAATACCATGTATGCCCTCCCCGGGTGTTCCAAACGGCCATACACCATCGGTATATGAAGTGTATGAGGTGGTTCACAATAGCCATTGGCACCTGTGCCCACACCCTGAGGAAAGTTGCCTCCACTTCCACACAAGCTGTTGGCCTAGTTCAGCCATCCCTGAATTTCATCCCATAGCTGTTTAGTTGGATTCAGATCTGAGCTGAGAGCTGGCTGAGAGCTGGTAACAGGAATGGCACCTAGCCATAGGAAATCTACTTCAATAAATTCTATCTGACCCATGCAAAAGGGAACATTAAAACAATGATAGCTTTTAAGCTTGTCTAACACCATGGTGAAGAAAGAAAACTTATATGGATGTAAATTCTATTTTGACTTAAATGAGAAGGAGGTAAATTATTCTGATAACTTTTCTTTTGCATTGAGATGGGTTTGTTATCTGTCATTTTGAAAACTATGATACTAAAGGATGATAAAATCTCCTTTTCACAATTTGTGGGGACATCAGTGTCAACTCATTAGTTTCATATTAAGATAATTATTTCTTGAAATACCTGAAAAACTTTTGATTAATGTTTCTATGTGACAGATTCATACATATTTCGTTAATTCATTTTCTGTTTTAAAGGTATAACAAATACTACCATAACTTTTGTCCTTTTTAGTTTTAGATAATTTCTTTCAATACATCATAAAGTATTTGTTATACTGTTTCCCTCAAAGTTGACTTCCGCAAAATACGAATTCAGAATGTAATGATGGGCAAAATGGTGCTAACTATTTCACTACCAGCTTGCCACCTTCCAATAATAATAATAATAATAATGGTAATAATGATGATAATAATAATAATAATGATAACAATAACGATGATGATGATGATGATAATAATAATAATATATAATTTTCTAATACTGGCACATGATCCAATTGAGTGGTTAAGTTATAGTTAGTACTTCTTTTATTGATGTCAGAAGAATGAAATTCAGGACATAAAAGGACATATCTAAATACCAGCAGCTATTTTATCTGCCACTTTACCAAGCCTACCACACCATTGGCTTACAGATAGATGGAATTTTATTTAAAATTATTTTAGTTTACACAATTTTCAAATTTATAAAGGGTGATGCAAATGTAATATTTTAGCTATAACAACAACTATGGTGATGATGATGATGATGATGGTAATAATGTCTCTTGCCAAATTTGTATCATAGTTTATTGTTTGAAGCAGAATTGAATAAATTACTATTAAGGTTTCTTTGCCTCACATTGAATCATATCACTACTGTAAACATATTTCTTTCATCTCCTTTCATTTTTACAGATACGCAAGTATAAGAGATATCAAAAAATACTTGCAGACATCTTCTGTTCATGATTTCTTCTCTTTGATTTTTGTCTTATGCATTAGTAAAGAATCTAATAAGAAAAGGAAAGCAAAAACAAACACATCAGAAATAGCAACAAGAAATGCAATTATACTGTCTTTCTTTTCCCCTATTGCATATGCATTTTACATTAAGCTTCTGTTGTATAAGTAATTTTAGATGGGTGACATAAAATATTTTAATACATGCACATGCATATCTATACAAACTCATTCAAATACACTGAGTTATCTAAGTGGGAATTTTTTAATTGTAAACATTTATTCACATACTTACTTACATACATGTATGCATACATACTAACATACACTGATGCATGATTTTAATCAAGTGTTATGTATTTTTCTATAAACTATATCTTTATCTTATCCATATTTATATTTACCCCTACCTGTCTATTTTCCTACTCTCCCTCATTCCTTCATGTGTAGTTTTAGAATAAAGAATAAAATGCATCCACACACTTCATTACAAAGTGTATACCCTGATTTCTAAACCATGAATTGCCACCATGCATGATGATAAATTTGTATTTATGTCACAGGAATAACATGGAAATCAAACCCCTCAATCCACAATTACTAAATCTTATTAACTACAACGCAGCCCCCCAACCTCATCACACACACACACACACATGCACACATCCAACAGCAAGATATTACTTAGACCTTGAAAAATACATATAACATAAAAAAAATAAAACAACAGGAAAAGTTACAATATATGTGGATCTGAACTGGCAAATACACCTTCTTTTTTAATTACTGAAGGATGTTGACGAATACCTCATTGAAATGTATTGATTCCATGCACAATTAGAATTACAGAATGATTGCCATTGCAGGTTCCTGGTGGCAGAAAAGAAAGCACAGGGCGGTGAGCTGGCAGAAATGTTAGCATAGCAGGCGAAATTCTTAGCAGTATTTCAGCTGCCATTATGTTCTGAGTTCAAATTCCGCCAAGGTCGACTTTGCCTTTCATCTTTTCGGGGTCGATAATTTAAGTACCAGTTATGCACTGAGGTCGATGTAATCAACTTAATCCCTCTGTCTGTCCTTGTTTGTCCCCTCTATGTTTAGCCCCTTGTGGGCAATAAAGAAATAAGAAAAGAAAGCACATGCATACATATACGCACACTTACATGTGTGTGTGTGTGCACGCATGTGAGTGAGTGTGTATGTATGCAAGTATAAATGTGTCTGTATGTACATTTGTGTGCATGCATGTATGTATGTATTTATGTATGTGTGTGTCTATGTGTGTGCATGTATGTGTATCATCTTCAAAATGTCAGCATGATGCCATGGTTAAAAAGATATTCAGTGCGATAGGCTGGAAGTAATAAATCAAATGGAATCAGAAAAAAATAAAAATAATAATCATCAGTGATGCAGATACTATCTTTTTCTACCATCTGTGTATATATATATACACAGACACTCGCACACATATGCATACATATCTACGTGCATGTGAGTGTGTGTGTGTGTGTGTTTGCATTTGAATTTACAAACAAACAAAAAATATACTCAATACATGTAGTAGTCTATTCATTTATTCAAATCTTTGACTTCCTTCCGTTACTATTTCCAGTTATGTGCCTTTGTGTTTTATAGTGATTCATGTGTGTGTGTATGTATGTGTCTATGCATGTGTGTGTGTGTGTGTGTGTGTGTAGCTACACAGATATAAATGAAGAAATGCCACAATAAAAACCCGTACAACGTATGGACACACATGCTTACAATGCATTTAGTTTTGTGCTTCATTGCTCCTTATTAACTGTATCACTGTCAATAATATCCTACTACGTGCCATATCCAACATCATTGCTTATTTCCTATGTGAAATGACATCTTACATTGACAGTGATGATACA
>NC_043006.1:87499370-87564370 GCF_006345805.1 Octopus sinensis | reverse complement strand
CATATATATATAATATATACCTATATATATATATATATATATATATTATAGATATATATATATAGATATAGATATATATATACATATATTTATATATATATAGAATATATATAGAGATATAGATTATATATATATAGATACTATATATATATATATAGATAATATATATATGAATATATATATATATGATATATATATATAGATATATAATATATATATATATATATATCCATATTATATATTTAATATATATTATATATTATAGATATATATATCTATATAGATATATATATATAGATTATATATTATAGATATATATATAGATATATAGCTATATATATTATAATAGATATAATATATATATATATAGATATAGATATATAAGATATATATATATATAATATATATATATAGATATATATATATAGATATATATATATATATATAGATATATATAGATAGATATATATATATAGATATAATATATATATAGATAATATTATATAATAGATATATATATATATATATAGATATATAATATATATAGATATATATACTATATATATTTATATATATATATTATATATAATATATTTAATATATAGATCTATATATAGAATATATATATATATATATAATATATTATATAATATAGATATATATATATAGATATATATATATATATTATGATATATAATATAATATATATATAGTGAACCTTAAAATAGAAACAGACATTTTTTACAAAGCCACAGACGCCAAACATACCTTCTTTTTAATTCATGCCACCCAAGACACACTAACAAACATCCCCTTCAACCTTGCAAGAAGGATATGCACAATAGTGTCAGAACAAATACCAGGACTTTAGACTGCAGAACTCAAACACCCTAATTGACAGACATTACCCAGCTCAACTCATAGAGGATGGATCAGACGTGCAACAGAAATCAACATAGAAACTTTAAGAAAAGTTCAACACAACAACACACCTTCCCCGAAAATACTACCTTACATATCTACATACAACCCCAGAAACAAGAAGCCTTCACCATCATCACCCAGAATTTACCAATACTTCATAAAAACCCAAAATTAAGGAAATTCTAACATACACCAAATCATTAAAAGCTACAAACAGCACTAAATCACTTAAAAGAATCTCACAAAGGCAAAATTGTCTTCTAAAATTACGATGCAAAAGTAAAAAAATGTGTGGTAGATCGAACTGTGCAACATGTCCTAACCTATTGGAGGATCAGAATTCTTCTTTAAAGAGGGACAGAAATTTAAGATCAAATCTAACTTTACTTGTGCCTCTGAAAACATAATTTATGTATTATATGCTCGGGCTGCCACCAAGACTACGTGGGTTCCCCACGACTATCACTCAGGCGCAGATGCACACTGCATCGACAACAATTTGCATTCCCAGAATATAGAATGATACCTTTTTAGTGAGCACATTGAGAATGCGCAAGCAACTACTGCCACAATTTTTAATCTTCCCACTTTACAATGTGCTTTCGGATCATCAACACAAATGAGACTGAACAAGGAAACATTCTTCATTGAAAAGTACAAACCAGACTCAACCCTCCGAACATACTGACACAGAGAAATTAACAAGGAAAGGGAAAAAAATTTTTAAGCGATTATCTCCCCTACACCGGACAAAATCACTCACTACTACCATTCCCCTTATTGTAGAATCCTCCTGGAAATAAAAACAACGATATTCCATGCAATATAAACATAACGTCACAAGAAATTTTGAAGCTACACGCGAAACCGGTAATTTCTTTAAAAATTTTAATTATGTCATTTTAAGGAAAGGGAAAAAAAAATTTTTCCAATATCTCCAGACATTTTGACACAAATACATATATTTTTAACATTTAAGCCTTCTGTCGTTTTTTCACACTTTACTATTTTCTTATATATTTATATATATATATTATATATATATCTATATATATTTATATATATATATATCTATATTTATATATATATTTATATATATATTTATATATATTTATATATATATTTATATATATTTATATATATTTATATATATATATTATAATATACATATATATATATATATATAGTTACACACACACACATATGGTTGAGTTTTTTCAGTTTCTGTCTACCAAATCCACTTACAGGGCTTTGGTCAGCCAGTGGCTACAGTAGACAACACTTTTCCAAGGGGCCATGCATTGAGGCTGAACCCGAAACCATGTGATTGGGAATCAAGCTTCTTGCAATACAGACATGTCTGTGTCTATATGTGCAAAATTCTGTAAAAGAGGCAACAAGATTTCATATACATATGAAATAACATTAATCTGTACACTTTAGCACTATGTACAATAAGCACATTCTAATATTACTACATCCCCATTCGCATACATATGCACATGCATACATACACATTGCTTGAGCATCATTAGCTGCCTCAAACTTGTCATTATCATCATCATCATCAGCAGCAGCAGCAAATTCATACCTACAACAATAGTTTAAGGCATTTCATTATCTGTTCCATCAGCAATTCTTCTGTCAATTAACAACTTTCTGATGTTTGACAAACTTCTGCTTTCAAGGGAGTCCCTATTTCTCTACACTTTGGGTACATAGTTGTTAGCCATCAGAATTTCGTGCCATATTACTAGACCTTTCCTCAAGAAATTAAATTCTTTTTCTCTCTTTCTTTTTGTTACTTGTTCTTTTTGCCTCTTGTACTCTTTGCTGTCTTTGTTTTCTGTCTGTACACCTCTCACTTTGATATTTTGTTCTTGTATTAATGAATATTCTTTTTGTCTTCCACTCTATGCAGACTGTCTCTACATACCCCCCTTTGTCTTTCTCCACATTCACTCACCTACCAAAACATAATTTGGCTTTTCATAGAATGTAATTAGTAGTAATAAAAACACTGGTTATATGTTTACTGATCTTGTTTGGACTATTTTAGCTCTGTTCTTCACTTAACATCTCAAAGTTCACTTCTTTTAAGAAGCTTTTGTTTTATTCATAAATTATGTATTCGTACATACTTGAATGTCAACACAGACACATACATGAATGTGTCTGTCTGTGTGTATGTATACATGTGTGTGTGTATAAAATAGCCAATGAATATCTTTATAGAAATTATATACATAACTTAAAGTAAATAGCGTTTATCTGTTGGTAAAATTATTAAGAACGAAATACATGGAAGGAGATGATGACAAGTAAATGTGATTTGTTGAAACAGATAAAACAGTTTAAATATAAGGTTGCATAAATTACTGTTATCAATATTTATTTAGTTTTTTACGAGCTTGTTTTGAGATAGATTCAATATGAGCTACAGAGAATGTATGTGAAGTATTTGCGGACGATAGACTGCCAAGCTAAGCTAAATGATTGCGTGGTGAATATTGTTTGCAAAATGTTGTATTAACTGATGGAACACACAAAGGAAAGAATGGTTAAACATCAAACTTAAAGCTACAAACTAATTATTGTAAAGATTACAGAAACATTCATTTTGATATAAACAATCAGCCCATTTGTCTTTATTTGTGTCAAATGGCAAAGTGCTCAAACTGAGCTAATGGATTCCAAATGAACTCCCGATGGACAACAAATACCAAAGGCTATCAATTTACATGTCTCTGTTTTCATGTTGCAGTAATGAACCATTTTGGAGTTGGTTGTTAATGTGTTAATAATTGCAATTTCTAATCAGTAACAGCACATTGGTCACATTGCTAGTTTTCATTTAGCATTTATTTAATTATCCTGATTTGGTCATAAGACTTTTGTAATCCATCTTTCTATTTACCAATTTCCTGTAAGATGTTTCTTAATTTCCTGAAAAATGTAGCAAATAAAGATTTGACCTATATACTCTCTCTCTCTCTCTCTCTCTCTCTCTCTCTCTCTCTCTCTCTCTCTCTCTCTCTCTCTCTCACACACACACACACACACATACCTACATACATATGTACATATGTATGTACGTATACATGTAGTTTTGTCTTTCTTACTGCTTATGTGGATCAGATCTATCAATTGCATATATTGCTTTACATAATAATAACGTCAGCTAACTTTCTCCTGACATATCTCAAAAATATTATTAATTATCAACTAATAATGAATCAGAATATTAACATCATGTTTGTTTCTTTGATTTATTTACTCTGCATTCATTCAACTTGATTTCTTTTTTGTGTATCACCAGGTGACATATTTTAACATATCTATATACCTTTAAGATAACAGTTTGATATATGGCCATTTATTTTAACTCAAACTAAATTTGTTCCACTTATTGGCATGGTTATAGTTGTGACTGTGTAGTTATGAAGTTCACTTGATAACCATGTGGTCTGGGGTTCATTTCCCCATGCAGCACCTGGAATTGCACAGTAAAAATGTCTTCTATAATCTCAGGCTGACCAATGTTGAGTGAGTAGAAATGATAGACAGAGTCTGTATGGAAGCATGTTATAAATATATAATTATGGACATAATGATGTGTAAGTGAATGCAGTAAACTGTTCCCTGATGATCTGGTGTGGTTGGGCATTTAAATGCACTTGGGGCACCTATTGCTGGGTTCCAAGCAATCATGATGGTGAAATGCATGTAGGAATTATAATATGAAGTTGTATTTATCCTTATATCATCACCCTCATTATCATCATTATTTAGTATATGTGTTCTATTCTGACATGGGTAGGATGGCTCGACAAGATACAACGGGCCCAAGAGCTGCATTGAGCTCCAGTGTTTGTTTAGCATGGTTTCTATGGCTGGATGCCCTCCCTAATGCCAACCACTTTACAGCACATACAGGTTGATTTTCACGTGTTGTCAGCACAAGTGAGCTTGCTATGCAGCTTACTGGACTATGAACCCCAAACAGGGAGGGAAAATAAGGGGTAGAGACAGGTGAGGTACGAGAGAAAGAGCCAGAGTAGAATGGGTTTCTTGCTGAAGAAAAGTGACATGACTACTCACATTTTAGAAGTGGGTGGGAATAGAGTTAGAAAGTGGTATAAGTGGTGATGTGTCAGGGTGGATCTTAAAAGTGTGAAGTGGGTAGTAATGGTGGGGCAGGAGTGTCAGGAGTGAATGGTTGGAGGTGGGGATATCTGATGATTGCAGAACAGAAATGATGATATAGTAAACAGGGAAGGGGATGAAAGTGAAATGACATGACATTGGGTAGCTTGAAGTGGTAGAATGGGGAAGGTTAGGCACAGTATTTGAGGAGGGTGAGATATATTAGTGGTGGAAAAGAGTGATTATTTGGTGGTACAGTGGGGAGGGGTGGTTATCAAAGAGAGTACTGGTGGTAATCAGTATTAATAGATGACCATGGATAACTGACATGGTTTTAGGTAGCAAAGAAAGTAATATCAAAGAACTGCAGTTAAGCAAGTGATGGATGATGGTGATGGGTGTTTTAAGGAGGGAGGAAATTTGACAGAGGGCCCAGCAGTGCATATATATATATATATATATATATATATATGCACATGCTTTCCCTACCTGTGCTTTCCCCACTCTCGCCTCCCCCACCTCCCAACGCCATCACACACCACCACACTACACCATACAACACAACACATCACATCACAACACACCACCACGCACACACCAGCACTGACTAATCCCATCCCCACATTTTCATACCTACACTTACACACACGCACACGTAGGTACTCTCTTACACACATGCGCACCTTTGTTTTGGGATCACTACTATTTTGTTATCTCCCCAACTTCTTAGCTCTCCTGTGTGACCCTTCTGTCTGGCATTCACCACAATAGATCGGTAGCCACTACACACATTTTTTTTCTCTCCTTGTATCTTTCTGTGTTCTTTTCTGTAGAGGAGCGTAGGCTCGAAATGTTAAAGACTTTTTCAATTCCTGAGCATTATACTAATACATCTGTTTGTTTTCTACACCACCTGTCTTCGTCTTTTTTTTCCGTGAATTATCTCCCTATATATATATATATTATATATATATATATATATATATATATATATATATATATATATATATATGCTAGCAGAAATATCCAGTGTTGGTCAGGTTAAAGAGAATAATGAAATTTAAAAACGCCATCTAGATTACACAGGTCTCAACAACTAGTAACTGAGAAACAAACTTTCTACATTAATAACTCTCCAACCCATGCCAGCATGGAACATAGACGTTAAGTGAAATGCTAAAAGAAAGTTTTCAACTCATATATGTATA
Organism: Octopus sinensis; assembly: GCF_006345805.1. Lineage (NCBI taxonomy): Eukaryota > Metazoa > Mollusca > Cephalopoda > Octopoda > Octopodidae > Octopus > Octopus sinensis. The sequence continues at coordinate 87,558,092 of NC_043006.1, read as the reverse complement.
TAAAGTAAATACACGTAATTCAAAAACACGTTTTGTGTAGCGTATTTCGTAACTAAAAAACAGGTACAGATTATGAACAATGAAAGACTGATTTTCGTGATTTATTTGACAGAGATAGTAGAGAGCCAATCCGATGATAAATCTGACCTTGGATCTTGAAAGTTTGCATGAATTCTGGATCAGTTAAAACTCTTGTGGCTCCAAATGATGTCATCTGTAGTGCAGCGTTGTATTGTCTAATTTTGTTTTGGAAGTGCTTGGAATCTTAGTCAGTTGATGACAACAGCTTCTTCAATGGCTCTGAAGGCTGGTGGATTGCAGGGAGTTTAACCTTTCCACCATTGCAGTACAGTGCAGGTGTTTCTACTGGCCACTACCCTGCTTCACAATGTATGCACTCAGTGGTCATTACACCAATGGACACTCTAGTGTCATTTGCATAATGAACTCCTGGATCATAATTAAAAGCTGCTTCATAGAAGTTGCTTCTCTGAGCTGCTGCAACTGCTCTTCGTTCTGCAGTAGAGACCCTATTCCTTGTCAGCCGTGCATATGTTTGTTCATCACTTTGAGATGCTCTGGCTTTTGTAGTGCACATTCTGTTCGTTGTTTGGTATGCTTCCCTTTCTGCAACTGTCTCTCTTTCTCTGGACCAAGACATTCTTTTGGCTGACCTTGACATTGTAAACAAATTTGACACTTTCCTTCTAGGCATGGTTATATACATATACAGAAATACACAGGTGCAGAAGATAGTAAACAATGAAAATAACTGGGTAATGGAAATTATATTTCTTAATATAACAGACAGAAAATAAATAAGAAATTTTTATGGAATATAAAGAATTGTATGGGTTGAAGTGAAATTTGTTAGTGAACCAAAGAGCCAGTAGCGGATGAACCAGAAAGAAGCTGTTAACAACAGAAAAACACAAAAACCATTGCAAAAGTAAATAAGAAAATGTTAGGGAAATCAACTAAGTGTACGGATTTAAGTAAAATTTTTGAAAAACGTTGCAAAAGTAAATAAGAAATTTGTAGGCAAATTTAACAAAGTGTACAGATTGAAGAGAAATTTATGAAGTTACTTCTGTCAGTAAATTATGTATGAAATTACTTTCATCTGTAATTGTGAACTTCTTTCTGTCAGTAATTTGTTGTTGTTGCTGTTTGTAAATAGCAATTGAAAACTTACAGTGAAAACAATAGCAATTGAACTTAAAGTGAAAACAATAGCATCTGAAAAATGAAAGTGAAAACAATAGAGTGAGATATAGAAAGAGGGGAGAGAGAGAGAGAGCTAGCTAGTTAGACAAATAAAATAGATATAAATAGATAGATAAAATATAGACAGATAGATACAGAGAGAGAGAAAGATGGATAGAGAGATATAGATAAAGAGATATAGAGAGGTAGAGATAAAGAGAGATGGATAGAGAGATATAGATGTCTAATATAAAAAGCAATATTTTTTTTTGTTTTTATGACCAATAGATATAAGGAAAACAATCAATTTCTGAAAGTTACTTCGCAAAGTGTTACCTCCTTTCTCCACGTAACCCAGGAACGGGTGTTTTCTGCTGAGTGTTACTCATTATGTGAAAAACTTTAAGAGCCTAAAACCATCCCTGGAACATAAGTAATGAATGTTCCCAGTCTGGAAGAAATCAGTTAAAATATAAGGCTGTTATAATCTTTTACACATACATACACAGACAGAACAAGATATATATATATATATGTATTGTAGAATAATGATAAGATGATGATATCTTTTCAAATGCAGAGTTGCCATTAGAACAGCAGACATACTGGGTAAATTACCTTCACAAGGTGGAAAAATTTGTTTGTTCAATCAGGACTGATCCAAGGCTAAACGAAGAAGAACAACATCTAATGTATTGAATGAGAATATATTCATATATGATGGTGGTGGTGGTGGTGCAAGATATATGGTAGGAACCAACAGAAATAAAGTAGTATGATCAAATTTCAATAACAGAACACAAGATATGGTTTGAAGCAGAAAAATATATTTTTGTGCAGATTTATGGTTAAATTAAGTCTGTGATACTGTGATCAGTGAAATGAGTGTTGATAGTTTCTTAAATTACTGGTACAAAGAATATCTAAAGCTGTCTGGTGAATGTTTTATAATTTCAAGCACTAAGTTCAAATCCTCCCACAAATTAAAATGTGCAATATTAACTTCTTATTGCGTCTCTACCCCTAAACACCAGGAATTCCTTTTTTGTTAATGTTTTTCATGTCATCCCTGCATATGTTGACTTGTAAAGATTCAAGAGAAATGTTAATGTCCTCAGTTTCATTGGTGTAACAGGATATATAAAGGCTATGGGCACTGCCCCTTCTTCCTGATTCAACAAGTATAAAAACAAAACAAAACATTTCATGTTTTTGCTGTATAATGTAATTTTTCAGTGTATCTACTTCTGACTGGACAGAGTAGGACATTAAATGTTTAGAATTTGATAACAGACTTATTAGAGTGGTTTAAACATTCAAACTATTGAATTTTAAACCAGCATCTGAATGACTGGGTCAGTTATGACCCCCCAATTTTAAAATCTTGTATGGATTGAATTAATGTTGCACTTATTGTCTTGCTCCTACCACTTTTCTTTAGAAATCTTATAAATTATAGGAAATAACATGCATCTTTACATATTAATGAGAATAAAATGTGTCCAGGCATGTATCCTTTCATAAATACATCAGATTATTTATGTAGTGATTCTATAGCTATATGGATTATGTTCGGGTATCTAAGATCATATTACAAATATCAAACATAGAAATGTTAATTCACATTCTGCTACAAGTGGTTTATTGGCATTAAAACAAGGCAATTAACTCGACTCAATTCTGTTTATTTAGCTGAGAAGTTAATCTGTGCAGTGGAAACATTTGTTTGTCATCCATTTAACATTGCAGAAACTCTTTGTGATTCAAGAAACCATTTAAGAAACTCACGCATACAAAACCATGCGAGACATATATAAGTAAATGCTTCACACATACGTAAATACTCAATACATAGTAGCGAGAAACAAACATGTTATTCTATTCTACTATAATTTTTCTTTGTTTGAAATTTCACAAACAACATGTACATTGTAGAAGCAAGTATTTACACATGTTGCAACTATAGCTACTGAAATATAAAGCAGGGTGAAAGATTGGTAAAAGATCTACAATGTTTACTACAATGAAAAACAACTGCTATAGCAAAAGCTAAATGCATTTGAAAATTCAATTCATCCTCATATATGTATTCAGATTAATAAAAATAAGAATGTAGTATAATGGAAATAGTATGGAGGATAGAGATGTACAGTATCCTGTTTCATGCTTGACAAATCTGAGTTCAGTTCCTGCCAAGGTTGACTTTAGTTTTCTCATCCTTCCCAGATTTTTGGTTTATTGCTTCTGCTTCCTTTACTGGGAGAGCAAGCATATTCAAGCGTTAAAAAAAAATTAAAATGGTGAGAGAGAGAGAGGAATACGAAAGAAAGGAACTATACTGGAAGACATTTCTATTCTGGGAAAATATTATCAATCTTTTCAAGATTGTTCACATTTTTTTTTTATTTCTATACAATATCTACATTTGATCTTACCTCTTTAAGAAAAATTTACTCCAATACTGCTACAATATTGGAGACTTAAACTTATTGAAAGCCATTCAAAATATGCTTTGAAGCCTTCTTTTAACAGTGCCAAAATTATCAAATCATTATATTTTTTTTATTTATTCATTTATTATTTTTTTGTTTTGTTAAACTTCTAGTCTATGTTAACAACTGCTGAAAGAATACATCAAATGAGTTAAAATTGCTGATAACATAGTGACCTTCATGTTTCTGTTTCTCAAGAATGATTTTACGATGTATTTTTTTTTTTTTCATTTTTCACCGAAGTCATCTTTTTAAAATGTATAGTATTGACATATTAGCATGGCTGCAGTACTAGATTGACATACATCGAAATAAAAGAAAAATAAAGAACAAGAGATTAAGTAGATAGTTGGATGAAAATGGTTAAATGCAAAATCTACTAAGCTTGAAAAACAAGCAGCCAAGATTCCTTTCACAATGTCAGTGGCAATGTCTTTAAAAAGTTATTTTGACATGATTTTGCATCTCTCTCTCTCTCCCTTTATGTCTCTCACTCTCTCTCTCTCCCTTTATGTCTCTCACTCTTTCTCTCTCCTTATTTCTTTCACACTTATTCTCTGTCTATCTCAGCCTTCCAGAAGGACCAACTGTTTTATCCTCACCTTCCAACAAATAATGACATTTATATTTTACTCTTACATTCTTGAAATTCTGATTCATTCCTTGTGGCTCAGGTGTTACTCAGTTTATTATAGGCTTTATTGGCTCATTTCAAACATGATTCATGCACACACACACACACACACACACACATACATACATACATATATACATACAAACACACACTCTCTTTCTCTCTCTCATACACACACACACACACTTTCTGTCTTATACACACACTCCCTTTTCTCTCATACACACATGCATACACACTTTCTCATACATGCACATACACACACACACACACACACTCTCTTTCCCATTCTCACACACACACACTCACTCACATGCTCTCTCTCACACTCTCACCTGGGTCACACACTCTCTCATATACACACACACACTTTCTCTCTCTCACACACATATATACAAGCATATGCATGCATACACACATACATGTATGCATACATTCTCTCTTTCTCACACATGCACAATAACAACAAATATAAAAGGGGAAAAGCTCTTAACTCCCTACACTCATCCTATTAAGAACAAAATAATTGAAGATAGCAAAACCTAACATGCTTAGCTGTAACATTAACACTGGTTGTTGTTGTTGTTACATACAACAATCAGCACCAAATTTGTTTGGAATGGGCATTTGTTAAAAAAAATTCAAAATTCTGTGAAAATACTAAAATGACAAATGAAGAATTTATGGCTATTTGAAGAGATGACTGTATATATCAGTAAAATAGGATCAAATAAGTCCTCAACAGTGTCAATACAAGATCAGAATTTGTTTCTTTTTACCAAGTATATTGCATTCATTGCTTTTTTTTATCTCATCTCCTCACTGGAAGATTTTAAAAAATTTTTGCTATACTTTCTTCTAAGATTTAACATCTGTTGTTATAGCAGTCTCTCTTTTGAAGGGTCACTGATCTAGATCTTGTTAGCAGAGTTTTGCTGTATCTGTAAAGAAGTCAATATCACAGTTCACATAGATGAGGACAAGTAAATTTTAGAGTGTTATTATTTACTGCTATAAGCAATGTGGCTGTGATGGTAGTTGACAAGAATTTTATTTTCTTGTCTGAGCTGATGTCTTTCTAGTGACTAAAACTTGAAAAGACTGCAATAGATTTTAATGTTATTAAAACAAGGATGGGATGCAATACCTGATTGACAATTAGAAAATTATCAATATGCAAGAATATGATTTGCTGGGTTTTTTCCCTGAGCTTATTTCAGCATGGGGAGGTGCGTAGCTTAGTGGTTAGGGTGTCAGCACCATGATCGTAAGATTGTGGTTTCGATTCCTGGACCGGGTGACGCTTTGTGTTCTTGAGCAAAACACTTCATTTCACGTTGCTCCAGTCCACTCAGCTGGCAAAAATGAGTAACGCTGCAATGGACTGGCATCCTGTCCAGGTGGGGAACATATACACCATTGAAACCGGAAAACCAGGCCCATGAGCCTGGCTAAGCTTTAAAAGGGCACATTTATTTATTATTTAAGCATAAGAAGTACCTTAGATATATTTAATGTAAGAATATCTACAGTTTAAATTTTAAATAATAAGCTTGATTTGTGTAAATAGAAACAGATGTAAATAGATTTTGTTATTCTCTTTGGGTTTAAAGTGATATTTTAAAGTGATATTTGAGTTTTAAAGTGATATTTGAATTTTCATATTCTCATTTCTCATTCATTCTTCTAAGCTTGCATGGGCTGAATAGGTCTTCTATAGTGCAGCTGCTTGCCACTTATAGATACTTGTATGGATCTTCTCCAACATGGTGTCCTCACACTTGTTGAGATCCCTTGTCATTTTTTCACGGGGTTCAGACATTGCTAATCCTTCTATGTCTTTCTCCTTCTAAAAACTGTCCACTTTGATCACATCACTTCTTTATCAAACTGCCATCTTACCTAATTGAACCTGGTATGGGCAACACTATTTACTCTCTTGCACACTACAGTTCACACTTTCCTAGTTTTTCTTTCAGCACTGTTGCTTAAGCGCACTAACATTATGCATCCAATGGTGCATACTTGCCTCATTTCTTCCCGACTTCTACACATTCTCCATTTTTGATGTCCTGCTTTGCTACAAAGCAACAATCACACTTTGTAATCATTATTCATAATACAATCTGCCTTTCACTTATTGAGGTAATCTCTTTGTTGCCATTAAAGGCTAATATCACCTTGAATTTTCCCTCACTCCATTCTTATTCTCTTTACTCTGTTTTCAAAGCCCCTCACCTCTACTACCGATTAAGTCACCTAGGTAACAAATGCTGTTAACTACTTCTAGGGAGCCTTTCAAGCACTTGAAAGAATTTATTCTATGGATGCTCTTGTTGCTAACTACCCTTGTGATCTGCTACATATAAATTATTCAAATATTAATTCTGCAACAACTTCCAAATATTATAATTGCTGTCTTACAATAACATTGTTCAAATGTAAAGAATCCTCACAGCTTGTCAAAGCTTTCAGTTTTGTTGTTTTCTTCTCTTGAGAGCACAGTATATAAAGCATCAAGAATTATTAATAATAGGCATAATAGTGTTAAATGATGGCAAATACCAGGGAAATATTAGAGGGAACCAGCTACATTAAACTGTTGTGCAGTAAGGTCAACAGAATAGTGAAAGAACTGATGATATTCTATATAGATATTAAGAAACAAGACCTCACAAAATGATGTAAAGGTGTTTGACCTTTGATTATTATTAAGTGAACTAGTATTTATAATAAACTAGGAAAACACTTTAGCATATGAAAGGGCACCCATTTAAGTATATATGCATATACAGGTCCATGAATTTGTGAATAAATTCAGGAATGTTTGTTTTTTCTGTATTTATGTGATTTATGTATTAACACAGCTATGCAAAATAAATAAATTAAATTTTTTTGATGCAAAGTATCACTAGTTTCATTGGATTCTGGATTTTACTGACTACTGTTCCATATGCAACAGTATACTAATGTATTCTATATGTGACTGTTTTTACTTTTCTTGCTTATGATAGCACATCAAAAGTGATGACAGCATCAATTCAAGTCATTCATCTTCCTCTACCTGCAGCACATAGTCTCACACGGAAGTGGACATGGCCAACAATACTGATACAAGATAGACAGATCTTGTGGCACTTGCACTAATGCATAGTACATGTGTGCATGTATACATATATATATATATATATATACATTCACGGAGTGGTTGGCATTAGGAAGGGCATCCGACTGTAGAAACACTGCCAAATCAGACTAGAGCCTGGTGCAGCCTCCATGGCTTCCAGACCCCGGTCGAACTGTCCAACCCATGCTGGAAAGGAAAACGGACGTTAAATGATGATGATGATATGTATATATGCATACACATATATATATACTCTGATCCTGCTAGTTATTTGGTGACCTTCTGGCTGCTGGTACCATCTAAAAAGCACCCAGTACACTCTGTAAAATGGTTGATGTTAGAAAGGGCATCCAGCCATAGAAGCCATGGCAAAACAGGTAGCAGAGCTGAGTGCAGTCTTCTAGTATGCCAGTTTCTCTCAAACCATCTTCCCCATGCCAGCATAGAAAATGGGCATTAGATAATGATGAGATGATGATTACACACATACACACACGTTTTTGTTCATGTTAGCATTTATGTATACCTATATAAATTGGTGTATTGCATCAGTTTATGTCTAAAGGCCCCTTAGGTATTTAATAATTAAATAATTGCTAGATTAAAATATGTTCATGCTTGAGGAACCCTTGAGAGTGTGTCCCAGCATGACTGCTGTCTGAGGATTAAAATCAGTAAACGAGTAAAAGAAAACCAAGTATATTAAATTTACTGTATCAAAGTATATAAAATTATGGAAAACCTTGTGTTAACTAATCAAAGTATATTCTTGTATTTTAAAACATGTACACCCTTGCTGCAGTATAAATCATTGTTACTGTTTTAACATCCACTTTTCCATGCTCATATGGATTGAGTAGAATTTGTTGAGGCTGATTTTCTATGGCCAGATGCTCTTCCTGTCACTAACCCTCACCTGTTTCCAAGTAATGTAATATCTTCCCATGGCCATTGAAAACTGGAAATAATGGACACTGTTCACATGTCAGTGACACTCACAGCTATCACAGGATGTCAAGACAAATAGATATAAACATTCATGCATGCACCCATACACATATACATATAATCTGACAGCTCTGTGTCAGCAAGACTTGAAAAAATATGGAAAAAGGGAAAGGGGTACAGTGAACTTGCTGTGAGGAGTAGAATATCCAACAATTCAGATTCAATCCTTTGTCAGGGGGCAGAGAAAAAGAGAAGGAAAGGAGAAAAAAGTCAGAGTTTACATCCTCTCAGTTTGAAAGACTGGCTGCAACTGATAATGGATGCAGAATAAGACGGGCTGCTAATGTGAAGTAGAAGTTATAGGAGAGGGCGTGCAGAAAGGCGAAAGAAATGGGTAATGGAGAGAGTAGAGGTAAATAAATATGGAAATGTTGCAGAGAGAGTGTGGAAGGAGGATTAAAAAGGGTAAAAAAGAATTAAGAGGAGGTGAAAAGATGAAAGGAAAAAACGTTCATTCATACCTCTTGGAAACATAGTGCCAATATCAAATATGAGATGTTGCTCCTTTCGTTTCCTAGAGAAGGGAGATCCGTGGTGCAAGGCCATACCACACACTGATAAATCTGCAATAGAATGATTCACAATGTTGAAGTGGGTGGCAACAAGTTGGCCTGGCATATGAAGCAAAGAGAAACAGGGTGACGCCTTGGGGATCACTTTTGCGAACACATAATGCTTCATATGCCAGGCCAACCTGTCGCCACCCACTTCAACACTGCGAATCATTCTGTTGCAGATTTATCAGTGTGTGGTATGGCCTTGCACCACGGACCCCACTTCTCTAGGAAACGAAAAGAGCAATGTCTCATATTTGATATTGGCACTATGTTTCCAAGAGGTATGAATGAACGTTTTTCCTTTCATCCTTTCACCTCCTCTTAATTCTTTTTTACCCTTTTTAATTCTCCTTCCACACTCTCTGCAACATTCCCATATTTACTTCCTTCTACTCTCTCCATCACCCATTTCCTTCTCTTTTCTGCACGCCCTCTCCTATAACTTTTGTTTCGCATTAGAAGCCTGTATTATTCTGCATCCATTATCAGTTGCAGCCAGTTTTTCAAGCCGAGAAGATGTGAACTCTGTTAGACTTTTTTCACCTTTTCTTCCCTTTTTCTCTGCCCCCTGATGAAGGATTGAATCTGACACATTGGATATTTCACTCCTTACAGCAAGTTCACTGTACCCCTTTCACTTTTTTCCATATATACACACATATACATGTAATAAACTCCTTTCAGGTTCTGTCCACTGAATCTACTTAAAAGGCTTTGATCATCCCAAGGCTTTTGTAGAAGACACATGCTCCGGTTGCCATGCAGTAGTACTGAACCCACATAGTTGGGAAACACACTTTTTACCAGTCAGCCATGCTTGCACCTTATGAGTGAAATCTGTAACTGCACAGATATTTTCAACAATTTTGTTGATACATTTGAATGCTGTGTATGATCTGCAGATATGCCATAGATTGTTTGAGGTGAGTCAGAAAATATTGGGTGATTTTGAAAATTAAACTTTTTTTTAATACACTGGGCCAGACTTCTTGGGCCAAATCAAGATTGGTTTAATAATTGATAAGTACTTTATTTTATTGACCCTGAGGAGAATGGAAGGCAGGGTTGATCTCAATAGGATTTGAACTAAAAATGTAAAGAGATGTGATTAAATACTATAAAGCATTTTATCTACCACTAGTGAGTCTGATAATTCACTGGCTTACAATGGTTAAGGATATTACTAGTACAACACTAAAGTATGAAATCTTTTCAAACATTGCTATATAAAATTATACAAGAGTTTCCTTGGCTCACTGAGTGTATTGCATATGCATGTGTGTAAGAGAGGAACAAGCTTTCAATACTGAAACAATGAGACAAGTAAGAGGTTGTGTGAAGTAGTAACAGTTGTACTAGGTTTTATAGACAGTGAGGCTGATATTAGTGTAAATTCTGGGTGAGTAAGCCTATGGTCAAGGCATTCTCATCATGATCATCCAATATGTTTTTCAAGTTTAGTGTATCTTGAACTACTTTATATACTGTGTCATTTCACTTTCAAAGGTGAAAGGGTGAGATTTTTACAGTTTTTTCTAGCTGAATAAATGATTATACAGTCTCCCAACAATACTGGCTCATATCAAGGTGGTGTTAGTGGAAGGAGAGAGAATAAAGGGGGTTAACAAAGATGGATAATAATTTGTATGAAAATTATTCTTTAAGGTCCCTTTAAGTAATCTTTATATTGCTAAACTGTGCAGTTTTAAACAGATTGTGTTACTTTCAATGAAAGTTCAGTGTAGAAAGTTGATTATAAAAAATGCCAGCTTGTATTGTGAACTGAAGCGACAAATAATGGTTATGTATGTATGTCTGTGTAATTGTGTATGTATATGTATGTCCTTGTAGATGTTTGTCTACTGGTCTTACTTCTAGTTTAAAAGGGCAGAAAAAATTAAATACACAATTGACATTTTTGAGTCAATATATTTTTCCTTGCTATGAATGGGAATTTGGAAATTGCCCAAAAGCTTTCCATTGCCCTGTTTATAGAATCCAGGTGGTTTTGAAGCAAAGAAAGGTACAAATGTCAGCTTTAAGGTCACCTAAAGAAATGTAATATTTCTCATTTAGATAACTCTACAAACTCTTGGATAGATGGTCATCTGAAGTAGAAAGGTATAAAGAATGTATATGAAAAATGTTGCCTCTTGAACAATAAAATACTTTAGAGTTGATTCTTGCAATGATAGGTATAATAATAAACATAACTCTTCCTTTTGGTCAATCAAAGAATGATTATTTCTAATCTTTACAAATCTTTCATTTAATAAATAAATTGATATTTAAGCTAAGAAGTCATCATAAGTTTCAATGGAAATATTTCGTCTTAAACCACCAACAATTAATGCATAATTTTTTGCCAGAAATGTATGTTCCTCTACTGTTTACACTAACCATCCCTGCTTGGTTGAGAATGTGTGATGGTCATTAAATAAAACCCTACCCAGTAAAGAAAGCAGCTATTTGACCTGTAAGAAATATGTTTTAAATCAAATTCTACAGTCTTGAGAAAAAATGGAAGCTTAAGACTTGAGGCGTAATACTAGCAGAACAAAAAAAAAGGGGGGACACTGATAATCGTAAGTCTACTCTAAGATGGTTACCCTGGAGTTTAACTACAACCCCATTACCACTAGGTCCTTGGGTCTTTATAAGAGCTCACTCTACTGCAAATACTCAGACCAGACCCCTGGTTCCCTTTCTGCTTGGTTTTTGCTGATACTCAATTTTGGATAACCGCATCAATCATACCAATCTGTAAGGAACTGTGAAGGTAGCAAATATTACCACTCTCTTCTTTGGTTAACTTATATATAACGACAATGGTTACTAGCCCTGTCTCCTCCGATTAAGTCATGCATAAAGTTAAGTGATACAACTCATATCACTTCTGATTAATTTATATATGAACGTTACAGACACTGTTCCAGTCTCTTTTGATTAACTTATATGTAAAGGTTACAAGTACTGTTTTCCTTTCCCCTGACCAATATATAAAGGAAGAAATTATATGGATGAGTGGGGAAAATATATTTCGGTGGCACATAAGAGAACCATCCGAACGTGGCCATTGCCAGTGCCTCCCCGACTGGCCTCGTGCCAGTGGCATGTAAAAAGCACCATCCATTCATGGCCATTGCCAGCCTCGCCTGGCTCCCGTGCTGGTGGCACATAAAAAGCACCATCCGATCGTAGCCGTTTGCCAGACTCGTCTGGCACCTGTGCTGGTGGCATGTAAAAAGCACTCACTACACTCATGGAGTGGTTGGCATTAAGGAAGGGCATCCAGCCATAGAAACATTGCCAGATCAGACTGGGCCTGGTGCAGCCTTCTGGCTTCCCAGACCCCAGTTGAACCGTCCAACCCATGCTAGCATGGAAAGCGGATGCTAAACGATGATGATGTAAGCTACAATGCCTTCTGTTCAAATTTACTGCAAGCAATATTTGGGCTCAGATCACCCTACTGATCCCTTACATGAGCATTACTTGAAATTGTGTAACTTGAAATTGTAGAAATTGAGAAAGAAAATTTATCTCAAACTACTCCCAACCACCAAATTGGAATTAAATACCAGACAGTAAAATCTGAGAAGGCTTAGAATACTTTATGCATAATACAAAACTGGATTGAGACTCACAAACATCAAGAGCTGTAAATATACTCTCAGATTCTCTTGTATTATTGGATGTGGAGAGCTTGTTAACTCATTTATATCAGTTATTCCATCCATTCCTTACATTAATATGATATTAGCTTCAACTTGCTAAAAGGGGCTGCTAAATTCCCTCAAATCTTACTCTATCATCTTAAAATATGAGGGACAAATTGGACCAGTATAGGCCTAGATATATATAAGCAAACAAGACAGGATGGCCAAAGCTGGAATATCTTTGATCAAAGTTTTGTTTATTTTAGTATAAGTTGATGGTAATCAGCACCCGCAACTAAACTGTCTTCATGTCTGAGATGAAGTATAAGATTATAACTTTTAATCTATATTAATTTCATCACAGATAAAATATTTTCTGTGCTTTTAAATTTTCATTCAATTTTGATTAGTTTGTTCCCTGATAATCAATCATGTGTCATTTTCCTGGCTATGTATGTTGTACATTAATGCTTCAGTAACAATGAATGCTGACATTACTAGCATTAAAGTACATATATACAGGAGTAAATCATTTGATTGCATTTATAGGTCAAACCGATCAAAGTATAAAATTGATGTAAACATTAAGAAAATGTTTAATCTCCAAAGACAAGGCTAATTATCCAAAAAATTATAATCACTTTAACACTAACATGAATATGAATACAGCTTAGTAGACTTAATCTGTAAAAGTGTATTGAGCAGTAAGATGTATAATATGAAGCACCTGATCTTTAGGTGATTATATCTGACAGGCTTTCTTCTTAGGAACAACTACTCTTAAGGGAGATGCCTTAGAATTGAAAGAATGGAATTCAGAACCATGTGTTTCCTTTATCCTTACTAAACACTCTCAGAAATCAAATGGGTAATTAATAATGTTGGCTTTAATTTTCACACTTTTATCTTCATTAGACAATGCTTGAGTTGCATTGGGTATTGGCAAAATCAGATCTGCAGTCCTTGGAGTAGAAATGAAGAATAGTGAGTGTTAAATGTTTTGATAAAGAGAATCCCAAGCAGGTAGGGAAAACATACACACACGAATATTAATTTATATATAGGTGCAGGCATGGCTGTGTAGTTGAGGAATTTGATTCATAGCCATGTAATTTTGTGTTCAGTCCTGTTGTACAGGCAAGTATTTCTATAACCTCAGGTTTAGCAAGGACTTGTGAGTAGATTTGGTAGACAAAGAGTAAAAGAAACCTGCTGTGTATACAGATGTTTATGTGTGTATGTATGTGTGTGTTTATATCTTGTGAAAGCACATGCTAATTGTAGACAAATGTCACCATCATACAATCTTTGAAATTTGTGTGCAATCTTCAATGAAATCTTCAATGATGATGTCTGGTTATTATTCTGTTTATGCGTGAAGGACTAGGAAAAAATTAACTGGAGAGGTTTCCATAAGTTCTGAGTTCAAATTCTTCTGTTACTAACCTTCTAGGATCAGTAGTATAAAAGCCAGATCACACTAGCGCTGATGTGGGTGACTCTAGGGAGACTCCAAAAGTAAACCTCAACAATAACTACACTCACTAGAGTGCATACTCCAATGGGACACACAACTGCAGGAAGTACGAAAAGAATGGGAGATGTATCAGGAATATCACTAACACAAGCAGAGTGCCAGATGCTCAAGATTACACCAACTGGACTAGCATCCCACCAATCTCTACAACACATAGGGTGACAAAAAGACCTATCAACACCTTAGATTGGCCATCTCTGAGATGTAACTTCAGAAATCCTGCTGACTGCCCTCTAGGGAGGCACTGCATACATACAAACATTGTCTATAAATGTGAGGTGGTTACACAGAACAGTAGCAAATATTACATAGGTACTATGGTCAGCCCCTGAAGTAACACATTTATGCATAAGCACTGTCTCTCCAGCCTTAGACTTAGGTTCCCAATCTCACAAAATATATTTGTTATTTAACTGATAAGATCAACTATAAATTGAAATGGCCAGTGGTAGGATGTGTCTTGCTGTACCAGGGTGCAGGATGGCGTCCATATGAACTATTTTCTAAAGATAGGTTGGAGACAATATTTGCCAACAATAGACATCTTCTCAATAAATGTAACACCAAACAAGTCAAACATACTAAAATTATTAAGTTGAAAACCACCTTAACTCCTTGACTGTAACATAACTGTCCAGTATTTATATTCAGCAAGAACTATATTATCCTTTTGGGATAACGGCACTTGGTACTGGTTAGTAACACACTCTACATGAACAGTCTTGTAGCTATATCTCTATACTAACCCTTCCTCATCTATATGTTGATATATGGCAAGCTGAGGTATATATTTGAGTATATACTTTTGTTTGCTTGTATCAAAAACATTTTGTGGAATATTGTTATGAACAATGTTGTACATGGAATGGATAACTAACCAGACCAAACATTGATTGATAATATATATATATATATATATAAGCAATGATATTGGGTACATGTAATACTCAATCTTTCTGTGAAATACTATGTATTATCATACAACATGAATGTAGTATGCCTAAAAAGTTGCAGAGATTCATTGACCTGTATAAAAGAAAATTTTAAAAACTTGGATTATATATCATTACATATGAGAAAAGAAATAACAATTATGCTCATACAGAGCATAAGTGGCAAGTGTGTGCAGATAAATGAATACAACAGGAGATGTTTCATCACAATATGATATGTTAATACGGTGAATATTTTTGTACGGGTGTATGTCTACACACACAAACAAACAGACAGACAGACAGACACACACACACACACACACACACACACACACACACGTGCACATATGTGTAGATGATTTTATATGTATGTATGTTTGTACATGTGAACATTTGTTGACACATGAGTATGGACATGTAGGGAGATGCAGTTTACAACATATTTGCAAACTTACTACCCCAGGCCTTGACTGTCTAAGAGGAAGACTTTCTAAACTGATGCCATTAAACTGTCTGAGACATCAACCTATTGTCTCCGTTCACTTTCTGATATGTGCCACTGACTGTTTGTACAGTAGCTGCTATTATTGCTATTAGAATTGTTGTTACTGTTATCACTGAGTCTACAACTCCTGGGAGGTTATCTCTTCTTCCTTCCTTTTAATTCTATTGTGTACATGCATGTGTGATTGAGTGTGTATTTGTGTGCCTACCTGAATATGTATGCAGTGGGTATGGCCTCCACTGTACGCCTATTTATCTTCTATTTATCTTCTGTCAACAGCATCCTCTCAGTATTCGTTCTGCTGTACCAATGATGTTGAATGTAATTTGCATAACTGGAATATATATTAGCATAAGCATCCCATCAAGCTTTGTATTTTTAACTGCTAATGTAGCTAATTACTTTGCATAATAATGACTGTGTTTTTATAGAAACATGTATTCTTTAGAAAGCTAAACTATCAACTATGTTTTCTATGCTTATTAGTACTATGTGTGTGTGTGTGTATGCACACGCATATTTATGTGTGTATATATTTATATATGCTTATAATATATATTTCTGTATATAAATATGTGTTGTGTATGTATCCATATATGTGCATAATGTATAAATGCTTCTTAAGGTAACCCAACTTCCTTTCCAATCCTAAATACAGGTTAATGAACTTGCTCAAGAGTGAGATAAGCACTGTAAATAAGTAGATTCTTGATGCCAACAACTTTGTTATTGGTAAAACTACAGATGATGCAATGAGATTGAAGCACCATTCTAATAAACTGATTTTGCTACATCAGGAACTAAGCAGAATGCAAATTCACCTTGTTTGATATGCCTAGTTTGATACCCTTCAGTATCAAAATTCTTCCTCAAGAAAGACCTAGACTTTGGTAGACAATTTATCAGAATTGGCATTCCTGATATCATTATGAATGATCAGAAGTCATTCCTGTTTTATGAGGATTTCTATCTAATGTGCCCATGGAGAGCTATGATGAAGATAAAGTTACTGGCCTTGTGACAATATTAAAACTGGCTACTCTAAAAATGTTTACTCCTTCACATTTTGGCTTGGTAATATCTCATCATATGAATGACCATACCACAGATAAGTCCAGAGAAAAAATCTCATAAATGTTTCCAAGAATTCAACTTGATTAAAACTGTTACACCATTTTAAGAATGGTTGACTTCCTGAACATAACACTAGATCTAGAAACAGGCAAGTTCTACACAAAGCTCAATAAGGAAAATTTATAACACCCCCATGTGTAATTTGAAACCTAATCACAGGTATCAATAAAATAATCTTCACTCTATCAGTGGCCAGCAAAACCTAAAACAGGGCTTCCTCATTATAACAGGCAAAAAATGACTTTAGGGATAAAGTACTGTACCTGGAGTTCCCTCAATCCACACCTAAACCAAAAGAATTAGAAAAGTACTCTTGTTTAATCCTTCATTTAATCTGAATATTTACACTAAAACAGCCAAGAGCTTAATAATAGTATTTCCCAATGTGGTTGATGAAAGGAGCACAACGGAAACAAGGAAATAGGAAACAGAAGTGCAATAAGGTCTTACCTGACAGGGGATGAAGTCGGATGGCCTTCAGCCAACTTGCTCGCGTGTTGTCGTCTCGGTGCCTTGCTGGGGTCTGTCGCAGCCGGTCGATGCCGCACGTGCGTTGAGTCTGTCGTTTCCGCTTCCCCCGGCGCATGCGCCCTGCAAGACCTGTAAGCATCACTTCCGCTCCCGCCCGTCCCGTCACACTCCTTCATCACCACACCACACGCCCCCCTGATCTATAAATCACTGAACCGGCTTCCTCACTCGCTCCCGCACCCAAAACTGGTTTCATAATCAGCCAGCCAGGGAGGAGGGTGCCGCTCCCTCTGTGGTCGCAGCGCGACCCTAGGACTTGTTTCTGGTGTGTTGCTGTCGACCTCGTCATCCTGTCGGTTGTTTTCGTCCTGCCCACTGTTGCTTGTCCCATCCTCTGGGGCATGGACAATCCTCCGTATGTTCAAAACGTGGCGTGGCATACCATCGATGGAGATGTTATTCTTCGAACTTACGGAGGTTATTGTCCCCTTTCCCCATTGCGATGTACACCGTGCGTTTGGGGGTTTTACCCAGACTTCCTCCCCGACCCACACGAAGGCGTGCTCTTCCTCTGCCCCGGGTTGCATTGATTTAGTACACGGATGCCTCCACTCGTACCTGAATATTGCTCTGTGTGGCACCGATTCCTCAGCCTGTCCGGATCGGGGAGACAAGTTGTACCAAAAACCTGCTTCAAGCGGCGAAATGTGCCCTCTTTCCGCTATGGCCTTGACTGTCCGATGGTGCCTCTCCACGATCCCGTTACCGCCCGGCCTATACGCTGCTCTGAACAAGCGTCGCACGTTCCACCGATCAAGCATAACCCTCAATGCTTCCGAACGAAATGCCGCCCCGTTGTCCATCAGTAGTTCTTCCATGGGACCTCTCTCTAAAAATATCCCGTTCAGGATCTGCACGATCTCGTCAGCAATGCCCGATCTCAACTCCCTCCAAATGGCCAGCCGGCCCGGCCCACAGTCGACCATGGAGAGGTACGTTCGCTGACGGTAGTGTGTCACATCCACAGCTAGCCTTTTCCAGTTCTGCTCCACGGAAAGGCTTCCCTGTTCGTGCCCACACGGAGCAGGGTCGATGGACTGACACCTGTCGCAGCTCCCGACCACCTTCCGGACGCTTCTCCTGGTCACGTCAGCATCAATCTTTTTTGCCAGATACAGGGTCCTGTCCACACTCAGGTGATGCATAGCGTGCAATTTCTTCAGCTCGGAGTCATCCAACCGACACGCCGCAGCTATCCCTCTCCGCGCCTCCTCCGGTTCTTCCAACCACGCCCTTTTCACCCTGGTCAGTACGTCCGCCTTGTTTTTCTCCGAAGGCACGAAGACCACGTTCAGCTTGAGTCCGAATTCGGCGATCAGTTCACCTAGAACTCCTAGACGGCGCTTCACTAACATCTCCGCAGCACCTTT
Source organism: Octopus sinensis (assembly GCF_006345805.1). Taxonomy (NCBI): domain Eukaryota; kingdom Metazoa; phylum Mollusca; class Cephalopoda; order Octopoda; family Octopodidae; genus Octopus; species Octopus sinensis. The sequence continues at coordinate 87,539,397 of NC_043006.1, read as the reverse complement.
CGTCCGCACTCTCCTGTCACCTTTCGTCCGCACTCTCCTGTCACCGGTGATCACTGATCCTACCCAGCCAAGCACAGTGGCCGAATCCGTCCGCATTTCAATCGTGCGCAGCCCCCATTTCAAGGCCAAGTTCACCCCTTTCAGCAGCGCGTCTAGTTCGGCGACATTGATGTGGTTGAAATCATCTGCTTTCCGAAGCCAGGACGCGTCCTCCACCGCAGTGCCTTCGATTGCCAACACCACCCCTATCGCTATACTGCTAGCATCACACCAGACAGTCCCGCATTTCGTCCTGGGCACGTACCAGTTTCCCCTGACCGGGTCTTCCGCTCTTGTCCTCTCTAGGATCTCCTGCATCATCGCCACCGTCCCTTCTCCCACCTTGTCGCCCCACCTCTCTCCTTCTGCTTGTCTCTTGGTGTAACTACACGCCGTGCGCAGCCATCCAGCGATCGGGTAGTGACCGACCAACTTCCCACACACCGAGAACAGCTCTCTCCTGCTGACGCTGGAACTCAGCTCTGGGATTTCATTTCCTCTCCGGAACACCAATTCACCTGATCTATCTCTTCGCAGCTTCAGCCTCAGCGCGGCTCCCCCTTCAATCGACTCCGGCGGCTTAGCAATCAGTCCGAACTTCTCCAGATGTCTCACTACCTCGTCGGCTGCCACTACAGTTTCATCCACCAAAATGTCGTCAATGTAGGAGCTGGTGGCCTTTCTAATCTTGCCGTCTTTCCCTAGGACGGACCTAAGCACTGCCGACATGATCTTCGGAGCAGAATTCAGCCCGAAACCCAGCCTGGTTAGACAGTACGTCCGGCCCTTGTACCGCACCAGCTGATATCGCTATAGTTTGTCGCTCACATGGAGCTGCAAGTATGCCGATCTCAAGTCGACAATCGTCGCTGCCTCAGTCGACTGTCTCCACTTGCGTAATGCCTCACCACAAACGTCTGTCACCTCACCTCCCGTGTGACACGATATGTGCTGGTTTAACTCCCTGAAGTCCAGCACCGGTCTGACTTTTCCCTTCGTAGGCTGCACCACCGCCATCAGGGGTAGCACTCCGCCCGCTACCTCCTCCTTCCAAGGGACAAGGATCCCTTCCTCGATCCACCTCTCCACCTCGTCTTCAAACTCAACCCTGGCGTGGCCTTTCAGAGTATGCTGGTAACAGCTCACCCTGTTCTCCAGTGTCGGGGGCTCGTCCTTCCATTTCCACTCTATCGTCCACCGCTGACCATCGAACGCCGCCTGAAAGTCCTTGTCCTCGATGGTGTAAGCGGCGCCGTCCCTCGCAGGGCTCTGCTCCCTCTGGTGATCCTGACTCGCAGTGCACGACGCCCCCACGCTTCCGAACGTGACCTTATTTCCCACAACGCTGACGCCACCGAGGCAGTTGATGGCGTCCATCCCCATCACCACATCAACTCCATTTATCACGCGTTCGGCCACAATTGCCTGTAGCCTTAGCGTCGCGCCGCGCACCACTATCTCTACCGTGCTGCTGCCTCTGCAACGGATTTCGCTGCCGTCGACCGCCCGGACACTACACACCCCGTTCCATTCCTTCGTCACCCTCGAAGTCACCAGGGTGGTCGTACAGCCCGTATCACAAGGGCCTTGAACGTCTCCCCCTCGGCCTCCACGTCAATCACTGGCAGTGTCTCCAATAGCGCCTCTACTCGTTTGAGGGGAAAGTTCGAGAGGCAGCAACTTCCCCGCGGTCGTTTCCCTGGCCGCAATCACGGGCAATGTGCCCTGTCTGCCTGCATCGATAGCAAACTGGCCCCAGCTGCGTACAGTCCCGCGCCATGTGCGGTCCCTGGCATTTAAAACATCGTCCTGAGAACGGCCGCTCTCGTTGCACGGTGGGCTTCCGTACCTCTTTCTCGGGACGTCGTCCGTCTTTACGCGCCTCCGTCACCGCCATCGCTATCCCCTTCCGCCCCGAGTGTCTTGTCAACCCACGAGCATGAGTTACAAGCTCGCTCAATGGCATCTTTTTGACCCCGGGCAGTTGTAGGTGAATCCCTACGTCATCGGGGAAGCCATTTACGAATGCCAGTCGGGCTGCTCTCTCCAGTCCTTCTCCGGCAAACCCGGCCAGAGTCGCTAGCCTTCTAGCTTCTGCTGCAAAATCATCCACCTGGCCTCCCGTCCACCTGATTGCACCCAGCTTAGCGAAAGCTGTGTACTCGCATTCCGTGTATGCGTCACACAAGCGCCGCTCTATATTCCCATCGCAGAGCCGTTCTTTTTCGTCCATTTCTAGGTAGAGCGACAACGCACTTCCTTCCAAATACAGGGCCATAAGACTCGCCACGTCGCTTATGCCCTGCAGTCTCGCCACCAGCCTGATTTTCTGAATCCAGGCCACTACATCGCCTTTGCCGTTAAAAGGTCTGACGACGTCACTGGCGATCCTAATTTTTGCCGACATCGTGTTGAAAAAAATGTGAACGCTGACTAAATGCCGAAATAGCTTGTGGTTGATGAAAGGAGCACAACGGAAACAAGGAAATAGGAAACAGAAGTGCAATAAGGTCTTACCTGACAGGGGATGAAGTCGGATGGCCTTCAGCCAACTTGCTCACGTGTTGTTGTCTCGGTGCCTTGCTGGGGTCTGTCGCAGCCGGTCGATGCCGCACGTGCGTTGAGTCTGTCGCTTCCGCTTCCCCCGGCGCATGCACCCTGCAAGACCTGTAAGCATCACTTCCGCTCCCGCCCGTCCCGTCACACTCCTTCATCACCACACCACACCCAAGACATCATAGCCTCTTTAATTCCTCCCCTTCAAGCTTAGTAACTTATGCATAGAAAATATCACTTCCTAAATTGCATGCTGCAACTCAATCAAACCTGCACCGACGCAGATTTCCTCCCACACTGCAATCTAGAGTTTTCAAAATTCTACCTACTGCTTACTGGGAGATATTGCTTCCCTAGATACTATATGGTCATAAGAACTATGATAATTTCAAGGGAAAATTTACACAGCACATGCCCTCCTTTAAGTATAGGAACAGGGAAAACTTTATCATTTTGTCTCAGGTTCACCGGGGACCTAGGAAACAACTACTGTAACATGACATGGGGAATCCTTGATAGGGCTTTAATCTCTGTGAGAAGCTGCATATATTGCAGCAGCCTGCAATATCCATTTAGAAAAAAATCAATCTCACTTATTGTTGTCACTGTGGACTGCAAAATATGAACATACTCACACAGATACACATACTTATATTTTATATTATATATTATATATAGATGCAAGCATGGCTATGTAATTGAGAAACTTACCTCCTGACCATATGGTCTTGGTTTTAGTACCACTACATGACACATTGAGCAAGTGTCTTCTACTATAGTCCTAGGTTGACCGATGACTTGTGAATAGATTTGGTCAGTGGAAACTGAATGAAACCTATTGTATGTAATATATGTGTTTGTGTGTACCCTTGTCTTGACATCATATGATGATTGTAAATAAGCATCATCATCATACAAAAGTTACTGTTAATTTCTAGTCATAGAAAATCTGCCTCAACAAATTCCATCTGAGTCATGCAAGCAGAGAAAAGTAGACATTAAACGACGACGATTGTGTATATATTCTCTTATTCTCTTACCTGTTTCAGTCATTTGACAGTGACCATGCTGGAGCACAACCTTATTGGGTTTTTTTAAGACCCCAGGACTTATTCTTTGTAAGCCTAGTACTTATTCTATTGGTCTCTTTTGCTGAACCACTAAGTTACAAGGGCATAAACACACCAACGTCGGTTGTCAAGCAATGGGGGGGGGGGAAACACTGACACAAAGATACACACACACACACATGTATATGACAGGCTTCTTTTAGTTTCTGTCTACAACTGCATCGGGTTGTCGAGATCGTATCTAGATAGGATACTGTGTAGGACAGTAGATAGAGATAGCATAGGATATCCACAATTCCACATAGTCAGCTACATGGATCACAAACTTGTGACATGTACGCTAGACTTAGGTAAGACACTTAGGCAGGGTCCCGGATCCTGGAAACTAAACGCGTCTTTCCCATCAAGACAGGTTTTCAGAGACCGGATTAGCACACTAGTAAAGAGGGCTTTAACGGGAGCCATCATCAACAACAAATGGTGGTTTGCCCTCAAGAGAGCAGTAAAAGCAGAAGCGATTAGGTACAGCAAAGCACTAGCCATAGATAGAAATAGAGTAGAGGGTGAGCTAGTTAAGAAGCTAGAAGAGGCAATTAGAAGCGGCATCGCATCCAACGTTTTGGCGGCGAGGTTGGCCCTCAACCAACACTTCAACGCCAAACACGAAGGGTGTGCTGTCAGAGCTAGGATGCATGCTCTAAGGAACGAAGGTGTTGGAGCCGCGAGAGAGGCCCGGGCGGCAGAGGCGCAACAGGGCAACAAAGCCACCATTCGGTCTCTGATAGATGAACAGGGGCACGAATTGCTCAAGCCAAGTAAAATGTGTGAGGCCTTTCAACAGCATTTTGCCCGACTGTTCAGGATGAGTGGCAGGCAAGAACATAGGGTGGACTTCAGTGCCTACCTACACAGCCTACCACGACTCTCGACAAGAGAGGCAGGGTGCTGCGAAGGTGCCATCATGGCAGCGGAAGTGCAGGATGCGATGGCAGAATGCTCGAGGGACAAATCACCGGGTTTGGATGGTCTACCCTACGAGCTTTACAATTGTATGCCAGACTTGTTTGGAGATGTCTTGGCAGTAGTGTACTGCAACTGGCAGCAAAACGGGAGCATTCCTGGTTTTGTGAGCCGAGGAGCCATAACACTGCTGAAGAAAGATCTAAACAAGGGAAATGTAATAGATAACTTTAGGCCCATCACTCTGCTTAATGCAGACTTGAAAATTTTGGCCAAGGTGCTAGCCAAGAGGTTGGCGCTTGTCATTGAGAAACTGGTCGACAAAGCGCAAACATGCACCATGCTGGGCCGGACCATCCATGACAACCTCCACCTGATGCGCTACATCATAGACAGGATCGTTGATGAACCTGGCATGGGTGGGGCGCTGATCAATTTGGATCAATCGAAAGCTTTCGATAGGGTGGACCATCGATACTTAGAGGCAGTCCTCAGAGCGGCTGGCTTCGGTCCTGTCTTCCGCGGCTGGATAGCCGCTTTGTACAGAGGCATCCGTTCGGTAATTCGCGTAAATGGACATCTATCGAGACCTTTCAACATCGCACGTTCGGTCCATCAGGGATGACCCTCTCGTCGCTTCTATACGTATTGATTCTCGAGCCATTATTGCGAAAGCTGGCAACTTTGAGGGGCATCTCGTGAGAACTGGGATGCGGGATGAGCGTGTCTGCATACGCGGACGACGTCACCATCATAGTGTCTAGCCACGAGCACATCGAGCAGGTCAGCGAGACACTGAAAAACTACGAAGCGGTGACAGGAGCAAAAATCAACCGGGAAAAGTCAGTGGGCTTGTGACTAGGCACCTGGAGAAGCAAGCCCATGCTGTCCACCAGCGCCTCCGTCGTGGGACGCTGGACCGACGGCCCGGTCGAGTTGCTCAGGGTCTGGTTCGGTCCGGACCTCCAAGTGGAGAAGAACTGGAACGAGATAACGAGTAGGGTGGTCACTCTTGTCCGGCAATGGGCTGAGAGGAAACTGTCCCTAAAAGGTTGGGCATAGGTGGTGAACACGTACATCGCGTCCGTCATCTACTACCGCCTGACCATCGTGATTTGTCCCGACACTACCATCACCAAACTAGAATGCATTTATGTATATTTATATACCTGATGATCATTACATACCATCTGATGACATAAGTTCCTACTGGCCAAAGTTCAATTCACTAGAGTGACTAGAAACGAAACACCTTCATTTGGGTGTTATCGACAACGATATATACATCTCTCTCTCTCTCTCTCTCTCTCTCTCTCTCTCTCTCTCTCTCTTATATATATATGTTTGCTTTGATATTTCATTTCTAAAATGTGATATGTATATTTCTGATACACCAATTCACAAATATACTGGTTTTCAATCTTTGTTCTGCCTTGAGGCATTTACCATTTATTTGACGTTTTTCAGTGACTCTTTCTCCCACCTCTCTCACTCCCCCTCCTCTCTCTCTCTCTCTCTCTCTATATATATATATATATATATATATATATATTCACGTTTACGAAAGACTGTATAATATATTGATGGAACAGATGTTTTACAGCTGGATGCTTAGCTTCCGAGGTGGGATGTGCCAACTCTTGAAATGAATGATTTATTCATAGCATGGACCGCATGTTCATAAACTGTACATCAGTGCAGTGGTGTTGTTTATTGCAGCCTCACACACTATTTATCTCTTCATATCACAAATAATGAATAAGTGCTGCTAATAGAAATGAAAGCTTTATATCTGTGTATAGCATTTCAAACAATTTGCCAATCTTCTGCCATTTTTCTTTGTTTTTGTTTTTTTTTGTTTTCTTTCTCTGTCCTCTGGCTCTTCTCTCCCAGGATCTCTGTGTGTGTGTGTGTGTGTGTCTCTAACCCACTCTTCCACTGGTTTCAGTCATTGGACTGTAGCTGTAAAAATTTGGTCAACAATAATGTCCACCCTACTACTTTGTCTGGTATCTAAGTTGACCACCTGATGATGAGATGTGGGCAAATTTGACCTGGGCAAAAGAAACAAATGGGATCAAAATGATTATCATAAGATGGTTTTGTTTACCAAATTGTTGTTATTCTTTCAGACACACACATATAGTGTCCCACAGAAGTATGTACAGCCCTAAAAAATTTCAGTAAAATTGCCATTATTTTGATAATATTGAAGGAAATCAAACATGCATGCACACATAAACTTGGAACACAACAATAAACATTTTCAAAGATATGACTGAAATATTAATTTTCAAATGATGCAAAAATATGGTTACCTTAAAGGATTATTTGCTATATTCAATATTTGGTGTGACCACCTTTGCTTTCAATGACTGCATTAAGTCTTCTGGGCATAGATTTGACTAAATTTCCTCGTATAACCGATGAAATCTACCATTCATCTGAATGATGTCTTTCAACTGTATTACATTGCGAGGTTTTTTTCTCCTCAACCTTCCTTTTCAAAACACCCCACAGATGTTCTATTGGGTTGAAATTAGGTGACATGGCAGGCCAAGGCAATACCTTTACTTTTTTTATCTGATATAAACTTAGTCATCATCTTTGAATTGTGTTTAGGGTCATTATCATGTTGGAACATGGCATGTCTTCCAAGTTCCTTGATGCTTTTGAATATTGTTTTCTAAAATATGTCACAATAAAACCTTGAATCCATTGTTCTCTCAATAAATGTGAGTCACCCCACACCAGACACACTCATGCATCCCCAAAGCATAACACTTCTACCTCCGTGTCTCATGGTAGGCATGGTGCAGTTGTTACTATTATCTTCACCTGGTTGTTGCCATACTCATTTAGTATCATCTGATTCAAACAAGTTGATTTTAGTCTCGTCAGAAAAAAGAATTTTATTCCAAAACTCCTTCTCCTTACTCACAAAGGTTTTGGCAAAAGAAACATTACTTGATTTATGCCTGGTAGTGAGGAGAGGTTTCCTACAAGGAATGTGTCCATGAGGACCACACTGGTTCAAATTTCAGCGAACTGTTTTGGGTAGATACATTCTTTCCACTAACAGAAGACACTCCTGGACCTTTGTTGACTGGCAAGAAATTTTGAGTGATGAAATTGTAGTTTTCTTTCTGAATTGATCATGGACTGTCCCTATTCATGTGCTTTTTGGACCCTATTACTCATCATGTGACAACCACTGTAGCAGTTATTAACAGAGGTAAAAAAAAATGAGTGCTGCATCCTGGATTTTTAACATGGTCTTCTTTTAGGGTTGCTGTAAGGAGCTGAAACAGGAGGATGAAAATGCATTAAAGAAAATTAACTGGGAAGTTTCTACAGAATCAGGAATATAATGAATCCATTGTCTGCGCATCCAATCACCTTACTCAACTGTCCAGCTCACCTTCATTGTCAAACTTCTGGCCTCACTAAATAGAATGACTCACATAACCATTGTATTGGATTATATAGCACAGCAGATATGTCAAATCTTCCAACAGCAGAAATGTTATAAGCTTTGCTTGTTGCAGAAGCTGGTTGCATTTGTTTTAGAAACAAGTTGCACCTAGAGAAGCTAGCTTTATTTGCCAGAGATGCCAGTCACACTTATTGAATTCCAGGATGGTTAAGTAACTCCTCAATATTCTACTCCATTGCTTCGAAATTCTGCAAAGCAAAAGATTCATTCTAACAGCTAATAAGAAGATATGATTGGTTGAATTTTACATGAGCATGTTCTTCTTTCATATCCACCTAGTTTTAGGAAATGCCACATGTTTTAGCAAACATAGTCAATGATATTAACTGAGCATTTTTCTTGAGAAGGTACAGTAATCTAGTGAAAAGTGTTAGAATCTCTCTTGGACTAATATATTTTTGACAAAAACCACTTGTACACGGTTATATTATTTATTAAAATCCAAGAGACCTTCTCACTGGAAAACCACATCATCCTAAGTTTGTATTTTTAAGGACTAGCAGTTTATTTGTGAGTATCTCTGGTTGGTAGTATATGTAGATTTAATAGAATTTATCACAAAGTTGCTGGTGGTAGTTTGTGTATTCATTATTCACTTAATATCTAAAGATTGAATTCAGTTGTATTATGTTTTTCCTTTTTGTAGTCCTATGTTCATTTGGATAGAGACAATCGAATTGGGTTGTGTACAATAATTCAATTGGTTTCAGTTACTTTCATTAGTTGGTTAATGATGAGTGCAATGCAATACGATATAAAATTCAGTACTCAAAGCTGCAATCTGTGCTAACTGTACTATTGTCAAGTGTACTACTTACAGAGCCGTCATTGCTGAGGACAAGAAAAGAGGACACTAAAAAGTTGGTAAAGACCAGAAGAACTGGCTATAGTTCATGGGGTAGAAAGGTACGGGGGCTGTATGATATAGTAAGGCATCTTTTGCAAGAATTGTTTTCTGAGGCAAATGCCACCAGTATTTGGGAGTAAGCAAGATTCTCCAGACCTTGCATATAGACCGAACAGTTTGTGTGAAACTCTGAGTTACTTGAGAGACTGAGTTTTAGTTGTGTGTACAATATGGAGAGACATGTTTGAAAGATAGTTTGTTCACCTGCCTAGCTATTTCTGATAAGTCAAAAGTGGACCACATTTGCTGCTTAAGACAGTTGGCAAAAGACTAAACTAGTAGAGCTCCAATGAGTTAGCTGACTTGAATTACTATAGGGTCAGTGAGTTTGTGATTACATGTCAAGCAGTTACAATAAAGCAGCTGTCAGTTTACTCAGTAGGTTCAGAGACAGTTATGGTTTTAATTTGCATGACACTATTTGATGTCAAATTCTACTTGGTAAAGAAATGTCAATAGTTATTGGTGTAGTTATTGATGTTAGAAATCACAAGCTGTGGTGGTCTGCTTATAGCAGTTCTCATGAATACATGATATATTTATTTAATCTAAAAAACTTGTACATTTTATTGCTAATCTTATTACAAATTTTATCATTTTCTAGTGTTGTTTTACTGTTTTAAATTTTGTGTATGTTTTTTTAAAGATATATTCAAACAAAGAAACAAAAAATGTACATTTGAAATTTAAAACTAACTCTTGAAATCTTGTGAAAGAGGAACATTTAAAATGTAGACACTTTTCTGAATTATTTTATAGTGTCAATATTATAATAAAAATAAATTCAGTAAACATGAAACATTGAATGGAAATTCTTTTAAACTGTGTTTATGGAGTTAATGCCATGTTTTCAACATGTCTATGTCATACTTTAGTAAAGAGTTGCTCCTGAATTTCTCTCTCTTGATATGTGTGTGTTTAGAGGGATATATAATCCGATCAGATACTGTGATAGCTCTCATTTATGTTCCAGGTTATGGCTAACCACATCGATTAGTACTTAATGTCTATGACTACTAGGAGTTGTCACTCACACTGTAAATTCTACCAATGGGTAATTCCATGTTCACTTCACTGGAATGTATATTAACAGTAATTATAATGATAAAAAACATGGAGACTGGTACATCCCCCAAATTTATTTCCTTTTATTTTACAATGTCATACATGTCTTCATGGTTATGATGACCTACATGTGTTTCTACTGCACAGAGTATGGGAAGTTACATATGCAACTGGGCATTTTCTGCACAGCTTCGTTCGAGGTCTTTCAACCAGCTTGGCTCAAAGTGAACTGAAGCTGGTTGAAAAACCCCAAAAGAAACTGCAAAAATTCATGCCCAGTTGCATAAGCATATTATAATTATTGCTTATATATATATATATATATAAACACACGCACACACACACACATATATATATATAAATACACATATATATATATACATATATATATATAATACATATATATATATATAAATACATATATACATACATACATATATACATATATATATATATATATATATATTATATATATATATATATATATATATTATATATATATATATATATATATATATAATATATATATATATATATATATTGGTGTGTGTGTATATATATATAAATTATAAATAAAAGTTTAGATTTGAAATTCAAAATTTAGCATTTAAACTGTATGTTGGAGATGTCCTTACAAGTATACTCTGGCTTCTGTATCAGTTATTTAGGATATGTATGTATGTATGTATGTATGTATGTATGTATGTATGTATGCTTGCATACATGCATATTGTGTAGTATATGCGAATGTTTGTCCCTGACTAAATATAATTTACCTTCTTCCATTTTCAATCAGACTGTCAGATGCTCTTAATATCCTTATACATCACTGGTTACAAGGCACTTCCATTCTTTCCTTGGCTGTTCCCTCCTCTGCAGTTAGGACCTAAATTGTTTGACTGTCATCATTCCATTGTCTTGGAGGTCTTCCAGCTAATCTCTTCCAGTTTCTTGGATACCACTCAACAACTGTATGAGTTTACTCAGAGTAATATATATATATATATATATATATATATATATTATATATATATATATTATATATATATATATATATGTGTGTGGTGTGTGTGTGTGTGTGTGTGTGTGTGTGTATACATAGATACATACATATATATACATACACACACACACACATATATATATATATATATATATATATATATATATATATAATGGGAAGCTTTATTAAAATAGACAAAAGACGAAGGCAGGTGGAAAACAAACAAACAATTGTATTAGTATGGCGCTCAGGAAATATAAATAAAACAAGTCTTTAACGTTTCGAGCCTACGCTCTTCAACAGAAAGATACACAGAGAGAAAAAAAACACAGAAAGAAGGAGAGAAAAAAATACGCGTGCAAAAGCTAGCGAATCAACATGGCGATCTGATTTCGGCCAGAGGTCAAAGATCAAACATGAGACGCGAGACCGAAATAAGGGGAGATAATAGGGTTGATAATAGGGTTGAATGACCCTAGGATAGGTCTGGACAGGCGTATGTATGGGGTTGGTGTATGTATTAGTATGTATTAGTATGTATTAGTACGTATTAGTATGTATAAGTGTGTGTGTGTGTATGAGAGAGTATAAGTGCGTATGAGGGGTCTGGACGTGTGTATGTATAGGGTTGGTGTATGTATTAGTATGTATTAGTATGTATTAGTACGTATTAGTATGTATTAGTTGGTGTATGTATTAGTATGGCACATCATATATGATGTGATGTGTAAAGTCGTGTGGTGTAGTGAGGAGAAGAGGGGGAGGAGGAGAAGAGGGAGGAGGGGGAGAAGAGGGGGGAGAGGAGGGGAGGGGAAGAGGAGGGGGAAGAGGAGGGGGAGGAGGGGAAGGGGGGAAGGAGGAAAGAGGGAGAGGGGGAGAGAGAAGGGGAGTGAGGGAGCAGAGGGAAGAGGGAAGGAGGGAGGGAGAAAGAGGGAAGAAGGGAAGGGGAGTAGGGGTGAAGGGTTAGGGTTAGGGTTAAGGTTAGGGATATATATATATATATATACATACTTTCATATATATATATATATACATATTTTCATATATATATATAAATATATATATATATACACATACTTTCATATACATACATACATACATACATACATATATATATATATTGTGTGTGTTCATGTATATTATCACTCACACACACACACTCTCTCTCTCTCACAAGCACAATCTTATTCTCTTGTAATTATTATATTAAAATCTTTTACACAGTAGTATTGAGTTTAAAATTACAAGCGAGTCTATATGTTTGTGTTTGTGAGAGGGATATTGTGTGTTTGTTCATGATAACACCACATGCACACTTATCTATATACATCTTATATTCTCAATCATAAAGAGCATCAGGTTGATTCAGAGTGATGCACCTATAGAAGGCATCTTTCTTAATAGCAAACTTTGATATATACACTACAACATAGACTATTGATTAGGCCACTATATATTATATATATATATATATATATATATATAATATATATATATATACACACTACATAATTCAAAAACTGTTACTCAGAGTTTCCCGTTCCTGTTTGTTGGATAGATTTGGTTGAGAATGGAACAAAATATGGTTATATGCATAAATATACAATTACACAATTACGTTGATAGATTTAAAATCATATTATGATTTTAAATAGTAATTGTAATTTCATATAACTGGTTATTGAAAAAACTGTTAGTTGAAGAGACCAATGAAACAAACCCATTTTCAAATGTGTGTCTATCAACGTAATTGTATGTTTATGCGTATAACCATATTTTGTTCCATTCTCAACCAAATCTGTCCAACAAACGGGAATGTCAAACTCTGAGTAACAGTTTTAGTGACGTCTTTGTAGCTTTATAAATAAAACATATTACACTACTTCTGGTATTCAAGTACTGATTTTTCCACCTTGTTTCACATTTATTTGATTACTCTGGTATATATATGTGTGTGTGTGTCACAATGTAGACCCAGTCTGTTAGCTGTTTAGCTGTGTGTACCACTGTCAAGACAATCTATCATACTGCTATGCATATGTCTCATAGATCTCTCTCTCTCTCTCTCCCCCCCCACACACACAAACATTTATAAAAGTGAGTGAACAAACATATAACAGCAACACTCAACACTTGGAGTTGTGTGCATTGAGAAGAGCTGGACCTGTTTTTCCATGAAACTTCATGTATCATGAGAAGCTAAGCCAAACATTTACTCAGTCTGTTTATATTTATGTATTGTTAAATTTCAGGATGGTCATTTTTTTCTCTTCCAAATAACCATAAACACTCTATACTCGTTCTTCACATCAGCATAATTATCATTCTTATTTTAGTGTCTTTTGTCTTAAATCTTTCGTCACACATCCTGTGATCTCTTCAACAACTCTCCATCCCACATGTTTCCTCCTGTCCTGTTTAGTCCATTCTCCAGTGAGTGGAGTATGGTTATTTGGAAAAAAAAAAACAAAAAAAAAAACGAAAATGACCATCTCGAAATGTACAATATCTTTTACACCACAGAATTTCATATCAGAAAGCTTGCAAAATGAATGAATGAATGATGAATGAATGAATGAATGAATGATGAATGAATGAATGAATGAATGAATGAATGTATGTATGTATGTATGTATGTATGTATGTATGTATGTATGTATGTATGTATGTATGTATGTATGTATGTATGTATGTATGTATGTATGTATGTATGTATGTATGTATGTATGTATGTATGTATGTATGTATGCATGCATGCATGCATGCATGCATGCATGCATGCATGCATGCATGCACATGCATGCATGCATGCATGCACGCACGCACGCACGCACGCACGCACGCACGCACGCACGCACGCACGCACGCACGTACGTACGTACGAACGAATGAAGTCAGGTGGCTGAGTGGTTAGGGTATTTGGTTCATGATCATAAGGTCACAAACTTGATTTCTGACATGCATTGTGATCTTGAACAAGACTTTTATTTCACATTGCCCCAGTTCACTCAACTGGCAAAGATGAGCTGTACTGGTAATTCAAAAGACCAGCCATGCATGTCACATTGTGTCATGTTCAATCTCTCTGAGAACTATGTTAAGGGTGCATGTGTCTGTGGAGTACTCAGCCACTTGCATGTTAATTTCACGAGCAGGCTGTTCCATTGATCAGATCAACTGGAACCCTTGTCGTCGTAACCGACGCAGTGCCAGTTATATATTATATGTACATGTGTGTATACATGTATGCATAAGAAGGTAAGTTGGGTAAGTGTCTTCTACTGTGGCCTCAGACCAACCAATGCTTTATGTCTTACTTTGGTAAAATGACTGGAAATGTATGAACCATTGTGTGTGTGTCTGTGTGTGCATGCATGAATGAATGTTTACATTTTGCATGCTTCCCACAAAATACCACTGAACTACAAGCGGTGAAGTTTATCATTTCTCTATCAGCAAATTATCTGCAAACTCTGTACTTCTGAAGACTTGTGGAATAAGAGATCTCTTACTTGAAAAACAGCAAAGGGTTAGTGAGAAGAAGGATATCCAGCTGCAGAACAATGTCTCAGTAATATATATTCATATAATTCGTGCAGGGAAAAATGGACATGAAGAACAAATGAATGAATGTAGGATATGGCGTGTTCATCTGAATGATATTTATCAAAAACACATTGGTCAAAAGCATATTACCAAAGGACAAATTTGTTGTAAGACATATTCATACAAAGACAAAATGACTAAAATACAAATAGATTAGAAACATATTAGTTACTGAATATATCTTTTAAAGTGTTTGATGTTTACTAATATTAGTATAGCTCCGTATTTGCACAAAATCATACAAAAACTTAACATAGACTGGGTCTCTTTAATGATAAGAACCAATTACATTTTGAAAAGAAACACATATTTTTCAAGTTATCTGGTCTGGGATAAGAAAATAAACGTCAATAGAAATACATCAAAACTTAATCTCAACTAATTTTTTAATACAAATGATTTTAAAATGATAAGAACAAATTATTTTTTAAGTAATACATATTTTCAATTATTTTTTTATGTATGCATGGGTGTGTTCATTATGTATAGTGTCCTGTACAACAGATAGATAAATGTTCAAAATTTTTTAATGGAAATAGTTATAATGTTAATCATAATTTCTAACATAGACACATGACTGCAACCTTTATGAGTGGAGTGTAGTTAACTACATCTCAGGAATTGGGTTGCTACTAATGTTATTGACCCCTAAAGGATAACAGGCAAAGCTGATCATGGCAGAATTTGATTGAAGATGCTAAAGGGATGGAACACAATGCTACAGTGTATTACATGACTCTTTATGCTTTTCTTTCTTGCACTGTATTGTGTTTTGCCATTCCTAATTTTAATATTTTACTGTCCATTTGAGCTTTATTTTTTTTATAGCCTGATTCTTAATGGCCATCCTGTGTCTTCTTTACAGTATAAAATGTTTGGCAAACACATAAACAGGTAACATATATGCACAGTAACTAAAATTCCCTTTTTATTCTAAACAGCTACACTAACTCAAACACATATATGACATCAATTACTTTTCCTCAGTCATTAACTTCTGCTCCATACACTAAGCAACCACAAACACTTGGTAAGCAATCCCCGAGTTCATCTTGGACTACATATTGCCAACACAACACATATATTAATAAAGAAATCACAATAGATACTCATTTAATGACTGTCTTCCATGCTGGCTTGGATGGACAGTTTGATTTGATCCAGTGAACTGGAGGATTGCATTATACTTCAGTGTCTGCTTTGGCATAATTTCCATGACTGGATGCTCTTCCCAAAGTCAGTCCCTTCACAGAGTATAGTTGCCCTGGCACTAACACTAGTGTGGTTGCCAAGTAACTTGCAATACAAAAGAGTGCCCTCAACTGAGAGGGAGTATAGTAGAGAGGAGGTGACTTTATGCATAAGTTGAAGTATGATAGAAGGGACAAGAACAGGCTTTTTGCTGTATTCTGTTTTTTAGTTTCACCAAAAAACAGAATGAGAATCTTTAACTTCTGCTCGTCATGCATAATTTTACTGTAGTGAAGAATTTACAGGGTGTTGCATTACTCCTGGTCACTGTCCTAGTGTTCTATGTTCTGAAAACTGACAGCTTCATTTAGCTACATCATGCAGTGAGGTAATCACAGGGAACCCTAGTTCTGCCTCAAGTTTGAAAGTAGACATAGATTTTATATGATGTGCAGCATATTTGTTTCTCAGGAATGTATTCCTTAAGTGGGAAATTCTTTCTTTATATGCTAGTCTAGATTGTTTTGGCTCCAAATTGTAGACAAGTTCCAATTACTCTTTTAACATAAAATGGGTGATGAGATTTATACATTACATAAAGCTCTGTAGACTTCATATACTACTATCTGACTTTGTTAGTTGTACAAGTATTTCACTGAATAGAGGTTGATTATTGCATCCTTCTCTTGGAAATAGATGTGGGTGTCTGCTTTGAGCCTATGGGATCATGAGGCTGGATCTTATCTACATTTTTAAGGCATTTAAGCTGAAAGCACAAGGCCCCATCCCCCAGTGGACAGTGTGCTGGTCCATCACAGGGTTAACCCCCCCAAGTTCTTCTGGTACTCATTTTCAACTGAATGTGCTGGAGCAACATGAAATGAAGTGCCTTGCTAAAGAATCCAATGACTGTGAGCCTAGAACTTCAATCACGAAGCAATGTGCCTTCACTGGAAATTGATATTGAGTTCATTCATATTCTAATCAACTTGGATACTCTCTTGGCATTGCTAGATTATAAATGTGTTGTCCACCAAACTACAGATTTAACATTTCAGAATTCAGTGCTCTGGCTGTGATAGATATCAAGATGTGATGTTTGATGTTGGTGGTGAATGAAAATGTATTTCTAGGGCTGCTTGACATTGATTGGTTGGCTAATCAGCCATTCACATGAAACTTGTGTGGCTTAGTCATGATGTTTACTTGGCTATACCAGTGATCTGGTTTTGAATTTGCTACAAATCCTTTATAACCTTTATTACCAGTGATAATGGTGGACCTACAGTTATTTCTTCCACTTGACATTTTGCTTCTTTTGAATACAATGCCACATTTGAAATGTCTTTCAACTGTTGTTCTTTATCCACAATGGAAGCTTCATTTCTGAACAAGACATATTTCTTTCTCACACCACACCTGTTTTTAGAAAGTCTTCATTTTTATATTCTTCCTTCTTTCATTTTTATACTATTCCTTCTTTTGAATACAATGCCACATTTCCATGGTATCTATCTTCTTGTCTTTTCTTGAAATCTCTATTTGCTTCCAGTCTTGCTCTTTGAACAAACAAAGATTTTGTGATTGCAACATGACTGACTACATATTAGCTGGAAAATGACTCTGATAATGACGTGTAGAGTATTTATTGATGATAATTAGTGCAACCTTGATTAGGATGAATATCATATTGTGTATGTGTGCCAAGTTATAATGGCATTACATAAATCTTCTGCTGTTTTTGTTTAGTCCCATTTCAACCCTACCAGAGCAGCCCTCTTATCATCAAAGTTATTCCAGCTATGATCATCCTGTTTTATTTCTTCTTTAATATAGGAGTGCATGCATAACTATATTATTCATTAGTCAATGTGTCCATTTATTCCCCAAGGTAGCAGAGTGTGGTTTAAGGAAGAGTTAGCTGTTATTTCCAGCGGATCAGGAGACCATTTAGGGGCTTTTTTTTTATTAGGTCATAAACCTCTCACATTGACTGTCTGTGAAATATATTTTGTTTTTCATTAAAAGGACATTTTTTCTTTCTGCCTTCATTTATAATAGTTATGAATTCATTATTGCAGTCTACTTTGTCCCTTCTAATAATAACACCTACCCATTAAGTGACCTGATGTTATGATTACTCTGGAGTGTCTTCATTCATTTGTATTTTCCTTTTTAGAGATATCTGGCAAGGCATTGTAGAATTCTTCAATACTTTTGGATAATCCTTTTCTGCTCATATTCTTCAGATTCTTCAAGCTAAAAATTTAGTCATGAGATGTACAGTTTAAATAACATCTATAATACCGCAGGTATTTTTAAAAGTAGATGATGCTTAAAACTTGGAACAGAAAAAGATATTGAAAAGTCCTAATGGAAGGAATAAAATAAAAATGAAGACTTGCTAAAAATAGGTGTGGTGTGAGAAAGGAAATACGTCTTATTCAGGGATGAAGCTTCCGTTGTGGATAATGAACCATAGTTGAAATAAATTTTACATCAGAACATGTAGAAGTTACAAAATGCTTAATCAAGAAATCTGATTTTGATTTTGGCTCAATATAGATACAATGTTGAACTTAAGTATCCTAAAGCTGTATTAGTAATTGTTAATCTGAAGCTAGCTTCAGGGATTAGGATGTTAATAATGTTATCTTAGAAATAAAACTTGTGGCAGTATATATATATTCAGGAATAGAATACTTAATGCAAGCCAATTTTAATTTTCATTCCAGTAGGTTCTGATTTCAAATTCTCCCGATGGTCAACCTTCTGGGGTCAGTAGTTGTATAAAAGCTAGTAAAACACTGGTGGTGACTTGGTTGAATGTGAAAGAAACTCTAAAAAAAAAAAATGCTTAAAAGATTGTTCTTACAAAAAAGCAGAACAAATTGATATTTATTTACACCACTATAAACATTCATCAAACTCAACTATATGGACATACACAGACATTGAATGTATTGAGCATGTATGTGTGTCCTTTATTGTATGTTTAGTATATTGTAGATCATTTTATAGTTAGTATAATTTTACATCTATGTATATATGTGCATGTATAGCAGATCAGTAATCCAAAAGTGTAAAGCACTTTCTCACTATATCTTTTTCAGATTATTCAGAGATTCAGTTTCAGTTAACAGAGCAGAATAAAGGTGGATTTTTGGCTATATATATATATATCTGTTTGTGAAGTTTTTGTGTGTGTATTTGTTTATTTCATGTTGTTTTTGTTGTAGTAGTATTTATTAAAAGAAATCAATGAAAGTAGTCTTCTATAGTATAGCAATTATATTGTATTACATGTGATGTTGTCTGTTTTGTTTATATATTCACTGTTTACAATTAAGATATATTATTATTTTTATTTAGTCCTAGGTCAACCCTGATTGTGTAGACTTATAAATAAAAGCTTTCTATCGATAACCAACCTGTCATATTTTTAGGAATAGTGTATTTACAACTACGTTATTTCAGTGTGCTTTTTGAAGATTTCTGTGGTGTATATTGAATGATATTTAGCAGTTAATTATAAAGGTTGTGCATTTGTGTAGATGCTTCCTCATTTGCTCAAATGGAAATATTGTGTTATGTATCTTGTAACAACCTGAAGAAAATTAAACTAATTTTAACAATAACAAAATACTATAATATTACCTCTGACAATAAACATTAAACATATTAACAGCTGTTGTTCTTTATTGGATATCACCTGTTAATATTTGTAATTATTTGTCACGTTTGTAACTGAATCCAGTATTTATGAACTAATCATGGTAATATAAAACCATGTCCTAACTAAATTACTTTCCACATATATTGGTTGTCACTAAATCTTATCCAGAAATTCTAAAAATACTCACAACTTTTATCTCAGAGTGTCACATTGTTGAACATTTGTAATGTATATAAATTAAATGTTAGAAGCACAGAACAGTATTTTTTCAATACAGTTTTGAGTAAAGGTTAGTGCTGCTCACTTACTTTTCTCTATCTTTATTCTTATCATAATTATCATGTAAATTCCCATATGTTCATAATGGTTTTATTAATGTGTTTTACATTTTAAAACAGAGATTCCACATTTAAATTTATGTCAATGAAAATATGTTAGCAGGCTGTGATTGATTTGTCCAAGTGTCCCTTTATTATACACATCTACTGTTGAATACTCAAAATCTACTGATACAACACAAATACCTGTATATTTACACACAACTGCATACTAAAAATACAACTAGACACATGTAATTGTTAAAACCACTGAAACAATATCTAAACGTCCCTCAGTTCATAATCTGTAAAGGAGGAAAACTCATTGGATAAAGGAATCTAAGAGATACCATTTATGGAAAAAAAAATAAATAAAGGGGGATCATGGTTAATAGATCTTTGACAGGGGGCTGAATTACTACTAAATGTACAACTACATAAATACAGACACACAAGCAGCACATACCATGTGAAACTATCTATACATAATTGACTGATACTGTTTTTGCCAACCCTAGAAATATGAAAGGCAAAGTTGACCTTAGCAGGATTTGAACTCAGAATGTAAAGTGTCAGGAAAATAAAACGTCAATGTATTTTGAACAACACATTAATGATTCTATCAAATAATTTGCAAGTAGAGAGTACTCAATACTTATATAGATTACAGTTATTGATCAATAGTGGTGAAAGTTGAATACTTGTCCATAAGTTAAAACTTTACGGTGGCTTTGAGCATCATTCATAAAGGCAATTATTTGTATTACTAATTATTAAGGAATTTTATTGAAAAAAAAACAAAAAAAAACAATTAGTAACTTTGATTTATTAAAATTTTGCTTACTGGGCTCACTTTATATGATATCACCTTTTTATATCAATTTTTCCATACTGGTGTACGTTGGATGATCTTGTTGCCAATCCTTTCAGCTGTGACTCAAAAAATGCAGAGAAAGAATGAACTTGTTCAACAACCCATGCACAAATACATTCACACATATGTGTGTATATACATGTGTGTGTGTGTATGCACACACACACACATATATATATGCGTGTGTATATATATATATATATATATATATATATATATACACACGCACACACGAATACACACATATACAGATATTTCTACATTTAGCCTGCCATGTATCACTGGCAGGCTAAATGTAGCCTGCCTGTCAAGGACCTTTCTTCAATAAAAAATATATCGCTGTCCTTTAACCCCAGGTCAGCCCCAAATAAGTAGATCTCTTTTACTTGTTTCAGTAATTTGACTGTGGCCATGCTAAAGCACCACCTTTAATTGAGCAAATCGACCCCAGGGCTTATTTTTGTGAGCCTAGTAATTATTCTATTGGTTCCCTTTCGCCAAACCACTAAGTTATGGTGACGTAAACACACGATCATCGGTTGTCAAGCGATGTTGGTGGGGACAAACACAGACACACAAACACACACACACACATACACACACACACACACACACACACACATATATATATACGACAGGCTTCTTTCAGTTTTCGTCTACCAAATCCACTCACAAGGCTTTGGTTGGCCCGAGGCTATAGTAGAAGACACTTGCCCAAGGTGCCACACAGTGGGACTGAACCTGGAACCATGTGGTTGGTAGATCTATGTACAAAAGTTTTCAAACTATAGCCATCCTGTCATATTTTTAGGAATTGTTTTTAGAACAATAGTATTTTAATGTGTTGATATGCAAAATAGTGTATATTAAAGGAAATTTAGTGGCTAATTGTAACAGGCTGTACTCTAGTGTGGTAGCTTCCCCACTTGCTGAAATGAAAATATTATGTGTTATTGTACCTAGTAATTACCCCACAGAAAAAAAAGAAAATGAAACCAATTTTGACAATAATAAGATAAATAAACTAATCGTACCTCTGACAATAAACATTAAGAATCTTAACAGCTGTTGTGCACTATTGGACACCAGCTGTTAATATTAATAATTATTATGGCCACACATTCTATATTACCTGAACCAAACTGACTGTGGACTAGTTATAGTAATATAAAACAATGTGTGAACTCAATCACTAATAGTATATGCTGGTTGTTATCAAATCCTCCCAGTGAATTCTAAGGAAACCCATAGCATTTTTCTCAAAGTGCCACATTGTTGAACAATTGTAGTAAATATGAATTCAATGTTAAACAACCAGATCATTTTTTTAAAATGCAGTTTCGATTAAAGGCAAGTGCAGCTCTGCTACTTTTCCCCCATTTTCGTTTTTATTATTTTCATTGTATTCATAACTATTATGTAAATTCCAATATGTTTTTAATGGTTTTTTACTGTATTTTACATCTTTAGATATTGATGCCATACTTTAATCTCCATCAGAGAAAACATGTCAGTGGAATACGCTTTGTTATTCCTTTATTACGTACACGTCCTCCTTAGACATGCTTCTACACATACACTCTTGCACACACACACAAACACAAACAGCTGTACTGATTCACCAATACATACATTACATATATATAAAACTACACACTCAAACTCATAAACTAATACAACACTTAAGGGCTACTGATATGGTACCTAAATTTCCCTCAGTTCACAATCTAAAGTTTTACATATGCGACCTGTTAGTAGATTAGGAAAAAAATAGGCTAGTCATGGTTAATACATCATTGTGGTTAGTATGATTGCACATATACAAACACACAAGTAGTAGATACATACATGAATGTGTAGCTAACTATACATAACACCAATAAGAAAAACACACGCATACACGCACGTCACGCGCGCACACACACACACACACATATTTTGCTACATTTAGCCTGCCCTGTAACAATGGTTTTCAACTCTTTCACTTGCAGAATTCCCTTTTTATTTAAATAAACTTTTCAATAAAATCCAGGCTTTTGGAAGGTTTGTTTACTCTGCAAATTTTTGACTTCAGCTTACAAATCATCTGTCCTATCTTCATGGACTCTCAGGGTTTCATTGATCTCCACGTAGGGTAACACTACTCAATAGTGATGCATACATATTAAAAGATCTTAGAAAATGAATGTCATTCTAATCATATCTGCATTGTCCAGAAGGATAATTTGAGGAGATTTTATGTAGAGCTGTATAAACTATGTTACATTTCTATTTCTTTGGACACTTCATTATTATCATTATTATTATATGTTTGCCTTTTGCTCTGTATTTGTACAAGTTGACTCCAAGTCTCACCCAGAGACCTCAAGAGACAAGTTAGAAGTTTATGTTGGTGTTATGCCTCGAGTGTCATATATTTGATTTTGCACATAGTATTGTTCTAGAGAATGTTTAAGAAAACAGAAGAAAATTATGAGTTTGTTTTAAAATTTGAGATTACTTAGACAGTATTTTACGTTGGATATGGGCAGTTCCCATGAGCACTATCTTTTAAATTTCTGTAATCTTGGGGTTTCCTGGTATCTGAGCTAGGTAGCAATCAGCCCCTTTTGCTATCATTCCTAGGACACCTATGACAACAGGTATTGTTTTAGTTGTGAGGTTCCACATTTTGCCAATTTCTATTTCAACTTCTTTATACTTGCTCAGTTTTTGGTAGGTCTTAACAGATACATTTATATCGATTGGGACAGTCATATCAATGAGGATGCATGATTTTTGCTGAAGTCTTTCAGTATAATGTCTGGCCTATTTGCACCTACCTTACTGTCAGTTTGAATGGTGAAATTTCCAAGGTGTGAGATGTGATCATTTTCAAGCACCAGTTTTTTTCCATGGGGCAAATCCAAGTTTTCCATGGGGCAAATCCAAGTTTTTGCAGATTACTCAGTGAATATATTGTGCTTCTATGTAGGTGCAGTCTGCACATGGAGACATGATCAATGGTTTCATTTTGTTGTTGACATACACAACATGTTGGGCAGCTGCTGTTCTTTAATATGCTGGCCTGGTAGTTTCTTGTAGGTAGGCATTGATCTTGGGCTGCTATGATAAACCCTTCTGTTTCTGAGTTTAAGCTGGAAGCCACTAACCATTGATGGGTAAGGGCTTTGTCAACATTGGTACTATTAGCTCTCTTTGGGTATTTGCCATTGAGAGGTTTTTCTTGCCATTTTTCAGTAAGAATGTCTAAGGCAGCAGTTTTAGCATGGGCTTTCACACTCTTAGTTTTTCTGTGCTTGTTTCTAGTATGTCTAATTCTGAAATTTGTTGTATTTGGAATTCACTTCGATATTCCTTTGCCTGTTTTGTTACTGAGTATGATGCTTTCTTGTTTTCAAGCTTTGAGACAAGTTTTAACATCCAGTCATCAGAGTGTTTCGGGTAGGTGTCTAGGCCAATTGTGGCAATATTCATTGTTAAGTTCGATTGTAAAAGTCCATGGCCTCTCTCTCTTTTCTTGGCAGATAAAGTCATTCTATATATGCCTTAGGGTGGTGCATTCTCTGCATTGTCAAGAATTTTCATATTTTTCTGTCAAGATTACATATTTCAGTAATTGAAGTCATGACTAGTACGGCTAAAGTATTGATTGCTTTGATTCTGTTTCTTGCATTCAGCTCTGTCTTGAGTATTGCTCTCACTCTGTGATAACATTCTCTTCTGATCCTTTCCCTCATCACTGAATGTTAGATTCCATCCCCTTCAAATATCCCTAGGTATTTGTAGCTCTCTGCTGGTTCTAATTCCTTTATGGCATTCTGCTGGTGAAGATTAACATTGGATGTTTCTGTCATTTTGCCTTTGATAAAGGTAGCTTTTGCATATTTATCGAGGTCAAATTGCATTCTGATGTCATCACTGAATTGTTTAACAATCGCTAGTAAGCCCTTGAGTTGTTGGTCATTTTTTGCAAAGAGCTTTGAATCATCCATGTAAATGAGATGATTTATACTTTTATCAAACATTTTATAAATGTATTGTACATCTTTGAGCAATTTTGAGTGAGGTATTAAGGCTAGACAAAAGAAGAGTGATAATAGAGAGTCACCTTGGAAAATGCCACATGAAATTCTTACATCTCCAGCATTAAGAGATTCATTTTCACTGTTCAAAGTCAGTGTGGTTCCCCATGATCTCATACTTACAGACAAGAAGTTTCGCAGAGTAGGTGCTGTTTGATACATTTCCAGACATTTCTTAATCCAGCTATTATCATTATTATTGTTATCATCATCATCATCATTATTATTATTATTATTATTATTATTATTATTATTATTATTATTATTATTATTATTCTATGTTTGACTTTTGCTTTATATTTGTACAAGTTGGCTCCAAGTCTCACCCAGAGACCTCAGAGACAACAGGTTGGAAGTTCATGTTGTTGTTATGCCTAGTGTGCCATATATTTGGGGGGGTGGGTGGGGATGTTGTACTAATGAATGTCTAAAAAAAAAAAAAAGTTTTTTTTTTTTTTTTTTAAACCGAAAATTATGGTTGTTATTATTATTATTATTATTATTATTATTATCATTATTATTATTATTATTATCATCATTATTATTATTATTATTATTATTATTATTATTATTATTATTATTATTATTAAGGCAGCAAGCTGGCAGAATTGTTAGCACACTGGGAAAATGCATAATAGCATTTTGAATGTCATTACATTCTGAGTTCAAATTCTGCTGAGGTCAACTTTGCCTTTTACCCTTTCAGAGTCATTGAAATAAGTACCAGTTAATCACTGGAGTTGATGTAATCAACTAGCCCCTCACCCAAATTTGAGGCTTTGTGCCTTTAGTAGAAGGGATTATTATTATTATTATTAATATTTCTTCTTTCAATTTTGTTTCCATTTCTTGCTGAGTATCTTTCCAACACCTGGTACAAGAAACTGACTGCATATATTGACAGGTCATTGAAATAAACACAGCAGATTGTTCAGTTACAAAATCAATTGAAGTTGACAAAAATCATCATCATCATCACCACCAAAAAGTCATTAGCAAAATTAGAAATATTTTAGATTAAAGGAGCTACATTATGTAACTTAGCCTCTTTGCCTTTAGATTATAAGACCTTCCTGAGAGGATATTGTAAGCACCAGTGTAGTATTTGAGTCAAGTTAATTGTGTAACCTGAAATTTTAAAGAAGCAGGTTAATCAGTTAAACTGATACTAGTACTTGATTAGTGACTTATTTTCTAACCCAGAAGAACTGAGGGCCAAAGTTGTCCTTGACTAGATTTGAAATCAGGTAATAAAACCCTGGAACAAATACTACAAGACATTTATTCCTATACTGACCCTGCTAATTTACTGCCCCTCTAATAATTTTTTTCACATAGTTCCAAAATAAATATCAAATGGAAATTGTAGTTGTGATACTGGTGGCACGTACAAAGCACGATCCGAATGTAGCCGATGCCAGCTCTGCCTTGACTGGCTTGTGTGCCAGTGGCACATAAAAAGTACCAACCGATTGTGGCCGCTGCTAGCCTCCCCTGGCACCTGTGCCGGTGGCACGTAAAAAGCACCCACTACACTCACAGAGTGGTTGGCGTTAGGAAAGACATCCAGCTGTAGAAACACTGCCAGATCAGACTGGAGCCTGGTGCAGCCTCCTGGCTTCCCAGACCCCGGTCGAACCATCCAACCCATGCTAGCACGGAAAACGGACGTTAAACGATGATGATGATGAGTTCCAAGAGCAGCAATTTGCGAGGAGTAAAGTGAGTTATATAGGCCCCAGTAAATAATGATAATGTTCAATTAATTTATCCATTATCTATTTTAATATACTTGTATTGATTTAAACTGTAATAAAGGTAGTGAGTTGTAGAAACTGGGTAAAGTGTTTGCCTGCATTTGGTTTTGTTCTTTTATATACTGTATTTACCAGAATAAAATTTACACATTAAAAAAAAAATTCTTTATGTATAAACAAAAGAAAAATGGTCTTGCATCTCATGCAACTCTATTACAGATGGGAGACCTGGCTCCATAGACTAGGGAGCTGGATGAGCATAAGTCTACGATATCCAATAATTGTTACTAATTAAATAATATTGAAAACATACCAAAACGACACAGTCTGTTAGCATGAATTTATGCAAAATTGCTTAAGGTATGTGAGTAGTTATATGGGAAAGGCACATCATCTCATTAAACCTCCTTCCTCAACATACATAACCCACACCTGATATATATATTACATTATTTAACTCTTTCGTTACTGTATTCATTTTGAGATGCTCTGTGTTTCTTTCAATTATTTTAAATATAACAAAGAATTTAGTAAAATAACTTAGTTACCATTCAGTTAGTGTTAGGAGCATAAATTGGGACTAAGGTTTGGTGGAAGATTTTAATTCAAAACTTATGAAAACAAGACATTTATACTACAGAGCCAGAGCTGTTTTGGCTGGGTTGGTAATGAAAGGGTTAATGATTATTATTTATCTTAACTCTGTTACCTTTAAGTAACTTTTTAATTATCTGAATGAAAAATTTTAGAAAGAGGAATGAAATGTTAAATTTTCATCCACCTGTCAGCTGTTTGCAATGAGTGGATGACAGCAAAACCATAATGGGGTGTACAAAACTGGTGGTTGATCGCAGTAACACAAAATATCACTCAGAAATACAAGTATTACATCCAGTACAGCAATTCTCTTGACCAAATTATAAACAACTACACAGTTGATCTGAAAGATGATAATGTTGAAATATAGTACTCACGGAATGTATTTTATTTATGATAAATATATGGTTTCATACATTACTCCAATGTTCTCAAACAATGTGTTATTTACATTTTCCCCTTACAACATCTCTTTAAGAAAGCTTTCAATAAGTGTGTAATGAAACCTACTCAATATGTTTTTCCTAATATATAATTGTAAAATAGGGGTCCATCTTTTTGCAAGAACGCATTTTATATGCTGCCAAATATGATATATAAGTTCAGATCTTACCATGACAGATTATGTTTTTTTTATTTTTATTTTCTGTAGATTCATTAAGTAAATAACCATTTATATAATGCATGAATTTCTGCATCATTGTATGGTAAACAGCACACCTAGATGTCTTAATGTTCAATACATTTTTGGATATTTAGATTAAAAATATTTTAATATTTTAATAGATTTTCCTGATTATACATCAATTTATCTGTATTATTTTCTTTTATATTTTTTCCTAGAGATTGTTGCTCATTGATGTCTATTGGGAGTAATATCTGTCAGGAGACAACCTTTTGTCTGACAGTCCTTTAGAAATTATATCAAATAATGTCATTATGTTTCTGTGAGAGAGAAGCAGCCTATCCTGTAGTACTTAGTGGGGCTTAGCATATGTTAAACAGCTTTGATGCATGCATGCACGCACACATATATGTACAAATAGTACTGCACTAAATGACTTTTAAATATATTATCAGATAGGAAATTTTCTATTACTCTTTTTATGTGTCTTCATTCAATATTTATCAATAATATGCTTTAATATATTTACTGAAGTGCACTAAATGCTACTGGGTTTGTTGTTCTGTGACAATTCAGAAATGTTAATTTCCAATTCTTTCTACATGACTCTTTGATCAAATTACTTTGTTCAGATTTTATGATATTAAAAAAACCAGCATAGTTTTTTTTTTCTTATCTTAGTTCCTTAATATGGTCACTCTGTTGTATTTAATTTTATATTCCACTAACTTTCTTTCACCTAGTCCTTTCTTTGTTGGAATTCCTGTCAGAACCATCAATATCTTGTGTTGTCTTGAGAATTGCCATTAATTTTTGTATGAAAATGTCATTCCACAAGTTTTCTTTTACAGCTCTTTGTACAATTTTACTGCTTTTTACTGTTCAAGAATTTTCTCCACAAATGTTTCTTAGGGTCAAATGTCTCTTGATTTCTCTATCCAGTTTCATCTTCGAAGTGAATGTTATTTTCCATAGCTGTGTAGTTAAGAAGTTCACTTTGCAACCACATTATTTTGAATTCAGTTCTACCATATGGCACCTTAGGCAAGTATCTTGTACTATTGCCCTGAGCCTACTAATGCCTTGTAAATGGAATTGGTTGACTGAAAATGTATGGAAGCCCATCATATATATATGTGTATATATATATCTTCATATATATGTGTGTATATATATATATCTTCTTGTAAGTGTGTATATGAGCACTATTGTTGAGATAAAAACAACTTGTTTTTTGCTTTTGAAGAAATGAAGTATAAAAAAATTTCACTTACTTGTGAAACAGGTAACAGTTTGCAACCAGAATTGGTGTTCATCTGTAAAATGCTGCTTAAATAACTCACTGTCCAGCCTAGCATGGAAAAATGGACATTAAATGGACAAATGAATTTATATTGGACCAGTAGTTGCTTTCATCCCATATTATGGAGCAACTGTTCATCATCATTATCATCATCATCATCATTGTTTAACGTCCGCTTTCCATGCTAGCATGGGTTGGACAATTTTGACTTAGGGCTGGCAAACCAGATGGCTGCACCAGGCTCCAATCTTGATTTGGCTGAGTTTCTACAGCTGGATGCCCTTCCTAACGCCAACCACTTCGAGAGTGTAGTGGGTGCCTTTTACGTGCCACCGGCACGGGGGCCAGTCAGGCAGTACTGGCAATGACCTCGTTTGAATCTTTTTACACATGCCACCAGCACAGGTGCCAGTAAGGCGATGTTGGTAATGACCACACTCGAATGGTGCCCTTTTATGTGTCACCGGCACGAAAGCCAGTTGGCTGCTCTGGCAATGATCACACTCGGTTAGTGCTCTTGGCACCCTACTAGCAGGAGCACAATTACCAGTAAGGCGATGCTGGTAACGATCACACTCGAATGGTGCCTTTTATGTGCCACTGGCATGGAAGCTGGTTAAGCCACTCTGTCAATGATCACGCTCGTATGATGCTCTTTGCACTCCGCTAGTATGGATGCCAGTCATCGAATGTGATTTTGATTTTTGATTTCACTTGCCTCAACAGGTCTTCGCAAGCAGAGTTTAGTGTCCAAGGAAGGAAGAGGTGCGCATAAGTGGGCTGGTTATACTCCTGGCATGGGCCACAGGTTATGGTCTCATTTGGCTTGCCAAAATCTGTGAGCAGTATCTGTCATGTACTGAGCAGGTATATGATGGCACTTTGGGAATGCTTACTCTCATATCTATTCTAATTTAGTCGTATATCCTCTGCCATTTGTGTAAAGCATTTCTATTTGAACACACCAATAGTACTTTTATGTCCATTTAGTTGTGTTTTTCACTGTCGCAGCTTATCCATTAGACTTTGTATCATTTATAAGTTTCTCTTCGTAGGCTCCATCTATTCTATATTGTTGTGGAACTTGTTTCATTGTTTCTGGTGTTATTTTAGATTTTGTGTTTATTGTGCCTTCGAACAAAAATTGAGTATAAGATGCATCAGATGTAGTGTGCAAGGGAGAACATTGTGCTAATATGGCCATGTGTAAAGAAGTGAAAATCTGGGTAGACCCAGGAAGTCATGGGATGAAGTGGAGAAATATGGCCTTTGGATATTGAGAGCAAGACCTTTGGCAATTTGCTGTGGTTGAGAAGACATGTCAAGTCAAGTTAAATCATAATCATGGCCAGTGCTGGTGAAACATAGAAGGACCCTGTGCTGGTGACACATAAAAGGACCCTGTGCTGGCTATGTGTAGAAGGCACCCTTGCTGGTGACGTGTTAAAGGCACCATGTAAACTATGTGGAGTGACTGGCATTAGGAAGGGCATCCAGCTGTAGAAACCAAACTAAAACAGACCAGAGCCTGGTGCAGCTCTCTTACTTAAAAGTTCCAGCCAAACCATCTAATCTATGCCAGCATAGAAAAGAGACACTAAATGATGGTGATGATGTGCTAAGTATATTTTGTGTGGATTATGTTATTTTATTGATGAGTGTTTTGTGTGTCATGTGTTATAAAAGTCAGGTGGTGACTGGTAGAGTGTGGATTTTGTGGGTTGTTTGGTTATTGGGTAGCATTTCAACTTGTGTAGAATATTAGTTGTTGGTTGTGTCTGGAATGTATTATGACATTGGTGATGAATATATATGATAGT
Organism: Octopus sinensis; assembly: GCF_006345805.1. Classification (NCBI taxonomy): domain Eukaryota; kingdom Metazoa; phylum Mollusca; class Cephalopoda; order Octopoda; family Octopodidae; genus Octopus; species Octopus sinensis. The sequence continues at coordinate 87,508,450 of NC_043006.1, read as the reverse complement.
GTGTTGTATTATTTATTGGATGGTGATTGAGTAAAGATGGTGCTTGTTTCATAGAGTATGTATTTTGAAACTTGTTCAGGAAGCATACTGTATATGCTGTGTTATTGAATGGTATCTTGCACATGGGAAATTCTTATTAATATTGTTTTTATTATTACTTGTAATATATGTGCTTTGGGTAACAATATACTTTGTGTAGCTTTTTTATGGTTTAAATAATTGTATGATATCAGTGACCATATTCTTTCTTCTTTTTTTTTTGCTTTTAATTGCCCTATAACACCTGTTATTACAGAGATTATGTTTCCCAAACCTATATTGTAGTTATTTCCAAGTCCTTCCACTTACAGAGTTCTGCTATTTATTTAAGATGATTTGTATCAGTTAGAATGAAATCATTTGTTTTTAAGTGATTTTCTTTTCTCTTTGTAGTTCTCAGCAATAAAGCTGGATAGTTTATTGATAGCTCTTAGTCAGTGTGTACAGCAATGTCTCACAGTGTCACTTCTTCATCATCCCCATATCACTGTGTGGTGTGTATTTGTATCACCTATTTTCTCAGCTATTACTCTGTATTAAGCACAAATATAATGTGCTGATAATATTCAAGTGTATTTTTTCTCATTTATTGTATAAAATTGTATCAAATGTTAATATTTTCCAGGCTATGTGTAATCTCTCTTACACAAATGCATTGCTCTCAATGTCTTTATTTAAGAATGGTCTTTACAGGTTTCCTCATGGTTATCGTTTTATGTTTCTTCATTGCAAGGGGGGTTATCATCATCATCATTATAATTATTATTGTAGTTGTTGTTGTCGTTAATTTCATTTTCATTATTGTTGTTGTTGTTGTTATTATTATTATTATTATTACTATTATTATTATTATTATATGCTTCCACTGCACATATGAGTGCATACAAGCAATGTCTTAATTTTTTTACTATTGTAGTCAAATTATTCTATGGAATATGTGTAGTATAACATGCAGTGTGCTGTTTTCTTCAGTATTATAATTATTTGGTTGTAGATTGACTGAACAGGTAGTGATAGGAACCACGTCTGGCTGTATTTGTTCTGGCTCTTTGCATTCTGAGTTCAAATCCTTTGCCCGCCAACCTTTTGAGCTTGGTAAAATTAAGTACTAGTCAGGTACTGAGGATGTTGGAATCGACTTATCACCTCCTCCCAAAAGTGATGGCTTTTTCCCTAAATCAGAAATCATCACACCATTATTCTCCTCCTCATCATCATGTATGTCTTTTACACTTTTATGCAATTTCTTACTGCATTTCTTGTTGCATTTCTGTCTTTTGGTGGTGTAGAGGTGTTTTTGGATACTGTAGCAACTTTGCTCTGTTGTGGGATTTTTTTGTTGTTGTTGTTGTTGTTTTAGTGTTTCATCTATTGGGAATATTATGTCCAATGTGAGTTGTGATACATGTTTTAGTGTCAATGGTGGATGTGTTTGATGTATACTGCATGAGTCATATCATATTAGTGGGTGGCAACTGGGCAGCATTTACTTTATCACTCATCATCATCATTTAACATCAGTTTTCCATGCTGGCATGGCTTGGACTGCTTGACTGGAACTGGAAAGGCCAGGGAGCACACCAGGTTCCACAACCTGTTTTAGCTTGGTTTCTATGGCTGGATACCCCTCCAAATGCCAATCTCTCCACAAAGTGTACCACATGCTTTTTATGTGGCACCATCACCAGCACCCACACCAATGCTTTTTACTTGGAACCTTGATTTCAGTGTTGTGCATATTGGTATCAGTGTCATGTATAGTGTGTGTAGTGGTGCTAGTTTATTGAATGGTGGTTGCATATAGTACATGTTGTGTCATATTGCTTGATGGTGTTCCATTGGACATGTATTGTGTTAGTTGTGTCAGTGGGTGGTGATTATACAAGGTATTTGTTGTGTTATATTGTTTGGTTGGGTTCCACGGAACATGTGTTTTATTATTGGTGGTAGTTGTCATCATATAACGTCCTCTTTCCCTACTGGCATGGGCAGGATGGTTTGATAGGGAACTGCTGAGTTGAAGGAGTGCATCAAGTTCCAATGTAATCTCAGGCATAATTTCTATGACTGGATGCCCTGTCTGATGCCAACCACTTTACATAGTGCTTTTTTTTTCATATCACTGGTACTAGTGAGGTTGCCATGTAACTTGCAAGACTGCAAAGAAAAGATAAAAAGGAAATGGAAAAAGCTTACACTCCTAAAAAGGAGTATTTGGGAAGGAAAGGTGTTGGTGGGTGGTTGTATGCCAGGTGTTAAAAGACAAGCACAGGTGTTTTGCTGTAGAAGAGATACATGGCTATATTAGATAAGAGGAATGTAGTGATAATGTGTTATATTGTTAGGTGGTATTCCATAAAACATGTGTGAGTTGTATTATTAATGTTGATTGTATAGTTATGTGTTGCTGCATTGTTTAGTGGTATTCTATAGGATGTGTGTTGAGTGAATTTTGTTATTTTATATGGTGGTGATTGTATAGGTATATGTGGTATGTCTATTTTAGTTTGTGCTGTTAAACTGAAAATGTCTTGCATAGGATGTTGAGTGTGCCATATAGGGTTGTTGTCTGGATTGCATAATGTTGTGAGACCTGATATAGATTGTATACTGTTATTTACATACAAAGTTGTTAGCAGTTCAAATATGCTTGAGGCATATTTGAACTTGTAAGAAAGCCATTTGAACTGGTAATAACTTTGTAATTATATAAATCTCTGCTTAGCACTGTCTTCCCATATTTTGTTTATGGTAAACAACTGATTAGTGTTACCAGTCATTGAACAATGATGGGAATATCATGAGAGAGACAATCTCTCTCACATTAGCTCACAGCACATCCTGTCAGGTTTCTGTGGCTGAAGAGGATGTAACCATTCCAGAATGCATGTATTCCACAGTCTGGTTAGGTGGCACTGTGAGCTGTTTGTCTGCAGCAATAAATTTTCTTCGTGACAAAATACAGTGAATAGATTTCTTACAAGTTTGAGTATGCCTCAAGCATATTTGAATGGGTAACAACTTTGTATCTATACATATCACTTCTTAGCACTGTCACCCCATATACTGTTATTTATATATTTTTTTTACTCTACCTAGCGCTTCACTTATTAACAGTTCTATTTCAACTTTCCTACCCTGCACTTACATATTTTACTTTCCAGATCCTTCTGCACTGACAGTTTCTCTACATCCTTCCAGATGATATTTCAGCAAGGTTTACAATTTCTTATTTTATTTCTTTACTACCCACAAGGAGCTACACACAGAGGGGATAAACAAGGACAGACAAACGGATTAAGTCGATTATATCGACCCCAATGCGTAACTGACCCCGAAAGGATGAAAGGCAAAGTTGACCTTGACGGAATCTGAACTCAGAACGTAACCGCAGACGAAATACTGCTAAGCATTTCGCCCCGCATGCTAACGTTTCTGCCAGCTCGCTGCCTTTACAATTTCTATCCAAATACTGATATTTTTGTTCCCATGTTGGATTATTTTATCTCTGGATGGTATGCCTTGATGTCCATCTCAGTCTGGATAAGCACGTCCCCAATGACTATGATCAACTACTTTTCATAAACATTGTCAGCTACACATTTATACTATTTACCAGTTGTTCCATCAGAGTACCAACATATTGCCCACAAAATAAAGCTACTGGTTCAGTCATATTTGTGAAGTTACCCAAACTTGGCAAAAATTGGGTAATCACAAGTAATATGGCTAGGTATCTCATTGAGCTGGTAGTCTATACTTGTTAGGGTAAAGGCAAGGTATTGGTTCTGTGCTGCTAAAATTAGATGTTATGCCTTAGTCTGATTTCCTTTTATTTCATGGTCAATGTACACAGAAATTTTCCTATTATGTAGTTACTTCATTCATATTGGATCTGGATTGTTTTATTGTTGTATTCGTACCGTGTGTTTGTGTGTGAAATGTTCCAAATTACTTGGAGATTTTCTTGTTGAAAAATCAACCAACCATATTGTACTCATATCATCATAAACTATCAACAACTAGATTTTTTCTTTCATCTTAGCTATAGAACACATATATGGAATTTGCATTTATTTTGACCCTTTGCAACTGGAATGGATCTCACTTTTTATCAAATTTCTGATGTTGGTCTCAAACTTTGTAATCTTACACTCTGAAAAAATTACTTTTCTGACCCTTTTCTTTCATGGCTTCAGCTTGATTTCCATCAACTTCATTGATTCGAAGGAATTTGCTTGTAATCTTCTCTTGATTTGGCTCCTTCATGATTATAATTAAGGAAACCTCATTGCTGAATTTTCCATCTTTTGAAAGTTACTCTCACATAATTTCCATACCAAATGATATTCTCATAAAATCACTAAACCTTTCTATAATCTCAGAATTAAATTATTGAGTCAAATTCTATAATTAATTAAAGAGTCAACATCTAAATGCAGAGCTGGTTCACTGAAGACCAAATTTCACTGAGAGCCAACGAAATAAGTAACCTTGGGAAATATTGCATAAGTATTCTGTATGACTATATATATATATATATATATATATATATATATATATATATGATGAATAAAATTCTGCTCCACATATTCATGATGACTTTTAGAAGCTGAACAAATTTTATAGAACTCAAGAACATCCAAGATTCATTTCATGAATTGGTTGGTTTTTACATATATTTGCATGAGATTTTTACTACACAATCAAGTATCTCTATATTTTTAAGGTGTATGTAAAATTATAATCTACTGACCCAAAAAACAATAGTTCAGGTAGTTTAACCTGGAGATTTTTGTACCAGGCATTAACAAATGCTTTGTTAATTTCAAATGTAACAACACTATTTATGCTTAACATCTCAAAAGCAAGGGAAGATTAATGGGTGGTATAGAGAACAACTTTCCAAGTAGATCAGACTCTATGGAATATATATACTTGTAGTTACTGTGAGGGAAGAAGAACCAAGAGTGTTGGAAGTGGTTGTTGACAGCTATGCACATCGCCTTTCAGATATTTAATGGGAGCAGTATAGGTCAATAGTTAGCAGTATTGGAAAGGTTGCTCTTCTTGAGGGATGGCATACATATTAAAGATTAGGATGTAAAGAGAACAAGGTTGATAGTTTAGGCAGGTATAAAGGCTAATTCTAGGTATATATTTTGATACCAAATATATAATAAAGGTAACATTGTCAGGGCTGACAACTTTCTTGATTTGAAGTAAACTATTGTGTTCTCACACTTGGTTTATATGTAAAATGTTGGAGAAAATTAGTGGATTGAGAAAGGGAAATGTCACTGATTGTTGAGTATGAGCAGTACGAAACTGGATATTAATTTGACACCAAATATAGAAGCTTACTGATTGTGGAGCTATCAAAGTTGAGGTGTATCAGTTGGGTTGAAGAATTCCAAAACATCAGTAAAAATTGGCTTGGCAAGGAACCAAAAATACATAGTTGTGGGTGAAAGCAATTCTATTTGTATGGATGTGGGCTTTTCTCTGGATGTAGAGTTGTTTTTGTAGTACTTTTACCTATAGCAATACGGAGGCTTTTGAAGTATGAGATTCTGTGATGTGTGGGATGTAACAAGACACATAAAAGGATGGTTTCAGTCATTTTGGAAGATTCAACAGTAGAGCCTATTTGCTGGCACAATTAGCATAAAAATATGGGAGCTCCATCTAGTGAGCTGACATGAAGGACCATCGGTTGAGTAATGTAATGTTGATTACACCACTGATAGGTTATGGTTGGTTGTGGTTAGAACATAGTTTGAAGATTTGATAAGTGCAGGGATGGTGAATTCATAGCAATAAACTGGCATGCAGTTTTGGCAATGCTATCTAGGTTGTTTTTATATTTCGTCAAAGCACTAGCCCAAGTGTAGAATCAGAACTCAATTGTCAGTCTCAGTTGAGCTTTGTAGTGAATCAACAACTGTTGGGAGCTGAATTATTTTGAGACTTTGAACTTTGAAGAAGATAGTGTTTAGAATTATTGATATATATATATATAATATATATATATATATATATATATATATCAGTGGATTATTGATATATATATATTTTTGTATTAATGGAAAACCTCTATAATTGGCTAATGAGTACTCAGCATCTTAAATCTGTTGTAATACTTACAACATTTAATAAAATGATGTAGTACGAAACGATCGTACCAAATTACCGGAGTCATTCTTGTTGCTTATTTTGATTATATATATATATATATATATCAGTGGATTATTGATATATATATATTTTTGTATTAATGGAAAACCTCTATAATTGGCTAATGAGTACTCAGCATCTTAAATCTGTTGTAATACTTACAACATTTAATAAAATGATGTAGTACGAAACGATCGTACCAAATTACCGGAGTCATTCTTGTTGCTTATTTTGATTATATATATATATATATATATATAGTGATTGCATATTTTGAGGTGCCAGTTTATGAAGACAAGGCAACTTTGGTATGAGGTGTCTAGGCTGATTCATGTGTGAAAAGTTAATGAGAAGAGAAGTGTAATGTTACCTATGCAGATGTGAGTTTTGTTGGAAGAGATTTAGAGTAGTTTGTTATTATACACACAAAAGTGTGTTGTGGAGGCACAATCAACTATCGATAGTGTAAGTCAGGTAGAACTGCATTAGCATACACTGCAATAGGGGAATCTGTGAGAAAGTTTTTGGTCCAAGAATGAGAGACAGATGGAACCTCTATCTAAACAAGCAAATTAAGAAAAAGATTTTTGTAACAGACATAACCAGATGTTTTTGCTGATGTCAAGCATAATAATGTTGTTTAGTTAGGTAAATGATGTGGAGTGAGATTCTTAAGAAGATGACTTCAGTAACTCATTTAGCTGGGTTTTTTTTATGGGAGCAGTGAAGTACATTTGCTAACAAAAATAATTGGTACATAGCATATGAATGCTTGGTGAGTAGCTGTGATTAGTGGCCAAGTGATACAATAGTTACAAAGGTGGGGATGGCTTAGGATTGAGATTAGAAAGAAACCAAGGGTGTGGAGGGATCAGAAATATGTATATAACTGTTATAACTGTATAAAGCTGAGACTAGTGTAAGATTAAACTTCTATACCAACACTGTTGGTATGGGATGAGTGTGAGAGCTAGAAGGTGTCGTGACTACTAAAGTTGCCTGCGATGATGACTTCTAAGAGGAATGAAGTGGGGGTAGATATCCTTGATGCAAGTTAAGAGATAGTCAGACAATCGTTGGTGGGTGGAGTTATTAACAGTGCAGTAGAAGTATCCAATATAATTAGGGGAGTAAGGAAAGAAGATACTGAGCTCTTTACTCTTTTACTTGTTTTGGTTATTTGATTGTGGCCATGCTGGAGCACTGCCTTTAGTCGAGCAAATCGACCCCAGGACTTATTCTTTGTAAGCCTAGTACTTATTCTATCAGTCTCTTTTGCCAAACCGCTTAGTTACAGGGATGCAACACACCAGCATGTCAAGCAATGTTGGGGGGACAAACACAGACACACAAACGTATACACACACACACACACACACACACACACACACATATATATATATATATATATATATATACACACATATATACGATGAACTTCTTTCAGTTTTCGTCTATCAAATCCACTCACAAGGCTTTGGTTGGCCTGAGGTTATAGTAGAAGACACTTGCCCAAGGTGCCACGCAGTGGGACTGAATTCGTAACCATGTGGTTGGTAAGCAAGCTACTTACCACACAGCAACTCCTACGCCTATAAAGCTATTCAATTTTTCTATAAAAGTCATGACAATGGAAGCGAAATATGATGTCTATATCTTGGTATGGAACCCCTAGCTTGGACTTGGTTTTCTAGATTACTTTCTACTTTCGGCAACTATCCTTCCTCCCCATAACAAATTCTCCAACTCTTCTCTTTCTTAATAACTCACAAATTTCTAATATCTAACTAAATATGTTGCTTTACAACTATGAAATGATCAACTAAAAATAAAGTATAATAAATGAGATAGATATTAAAATTTACTAAAGAGTGGAACTTGAAAATATCAATAATATCATAGAACTGGCAGAGTCTGATGTGAGTCATTGGAAAATTGCCTTGAAATAACACCAACTTGCTCGTTTGCGGTTGTGTTGAGCATGGCTGCAGTTCTTCTATAAAAAGAATGTATATTATATCAATGATTGGTTGGAAGTGTAAAAGTAAAATATATAGACAAATGGATGTACTAATTGTCATGATATATTGCCATGTTATTAAAGTTTCATATTTTTAGTCACAACTGATGATTTATGTTTTTCTTTTTTTAAGAATTCACTGGAAAGTTTTGAACGGTAGCAGTGAAGATAGCTGGATATATTTAGCTAGTTATTTGATTTTAAACTGCACAATATATATATATCTGTGTGTGTGTGTGTGTGTGTGTGTGTATGTATGTATATATATAAATATGTGTGTGTGTGTATATATATATATATATAAAAATTAAATTAGAGATAAAACCACTATTAGGCAAATCAAACAGTGAAAAACATAAACCGAAACATAAAAATAAAAATAATTATATATATATATATATAATATATATATATATATATATTATATATATATATATATAATCCTAACACATATTATAGGATGAAAATTGGGTTACTCCAGTTCCATGATTGTTGTTAATTACCAGCCAAGTAATTTTAGTATGGTTTTTGTTTATTTGCTACAACTTTTAGACTTGGTTACTAATTACTCAAAGGGAGTGTTGTTGTTGCTGTTATATGTTATCAGTTGCAGTTTCATTGGGACAAGTCTTAGTGTTTTGACATTTTCCATTTCTTGGTTTTATAACAATGAAAGCAGTAAAGGAAATTTACAATATGGAGTGTTAACCCAGCCAAGAACTTCATGTGAATCACACCCAACTATTGATACGCATCAGCAAGTCTGAAATTTTACGTTATTTTAATGTGGCATGACAATGTGTGTGTGTGCATGCGTGTGTGTATGTGTGCATGCGTGTGTGTA
>NC_043006.1:87481870-87491870 GCF_006345805.1 Octopus sinensis | reverse complement strand
GGTGTTGGTTTGTTTATGTTCCCATAACTTAATAGTTCAGGAAAAGAAACTGACAGAATAAGTACCAGGCTTTACAAAAAATAACTACTGGGGTTGATTTGTTTGAGTAAAATTCTTCAAGGTTTTAACCTGTATGGTAGGAGTCTAATGACTGAAACAAGCAAAATATGAAAAATGAAAGATACATTTATATCATCATCATCATTTAATCTCCATTGTCCATGCTGATATGGGTCGATCATTTGACAAGAAGTAGCAAACTGAGGAGCTCTGATTTGGCATGGTTTCTATAGCTGGATGCCTTTTCTGATGCCAACCACTTGACAGAGTTTGCTGAGTGCTTTTATGTGGTGCCACATGGGCAGGGCATCCAGCCATAGAAAACCATGCCATATCAGACTGGAGTCTGGTGCAGCCTTCCAGCTTACAAGCTCCAGTCAAGCCTTCCAACCCATGCCAGCATGGACAACAGACGTTAAATGATGATGATTATGATGACTGGTGCTTTTATGTGGTGCTGCATAGGTGCTTTCCCATAGCACTTCATGGACGTTTTTTTTTATGTGGTATAGGTTCAGGTCTCTTGCAGGTCAATCCTCACCACCGGGGAGACTGACCTTGGGAGGAGAGCTAATCTTAAAGGCCAGGAGAAACAGACAGGCTGTAATTTAGCTATGATTCTCAACTGGCCTACAGAAGGCTGTTATGGTTGAAGGTCAAAATACCCTATGAATTTTGGTCACTATCCAATGAATTCAACTTCCCCTGGTCACAACCTGCTTCACCAAAGAAGGAAGCACCTGCTTATAAAAGTTAACATTCTTGTATATATGACAGACCACCACATAGTTTTCCTCTACCAATTTTCATTCATAAAGTATAAGTTAACCTGAGGTTATGACAAAAGATACTTTCCTAAAATGTCAATACATTAGACTCAAACCTTGACCGACATGACTGCAAAAGAATCTTCTTAACCAGACAGCTATGCTTATACTCATCTTTTACCCACTTCAGTTATTAGACTGTGGTCATGCTGGGGCACCACCCTGAAGAACCCCAGAACTTCTTTTCTTTTTTTTTAAATCCTGGTACTCATTCTATCAGTCTCTTTTTGTCAAATTGGTAAGTTATGGGGATGTAAACAAACCAACACCATTTGTCAAATGGTGGTGGAGTTCAAACACTGAGCCACAGACACAAACACATACATAGATATATACAGATATATATCACAAGCTTCTTTCAGTTTCTGTCTACCAAATCCACTAACAAGGCTTTAGTTGGCTTGAGGTTGCAGTAAAAGACTCTTGTTCAAAGTGCCATGCAATGGGGATGAACCTGGAACCATGTGGTTGTGAAGTAAGCTTCTTATCATACAGCCACACCTGCACTTGTGCTTATTCAGTCAACCAACCACAATCCTTCCTCTAATTTTGCTGTTGTACCATTTTAAGACATTATTCTTTCTAATGAAGTTATTAAATCTCACATTTAGAGAATAGGTATCATTAGTTAAATAGAAACCACTGCTTGACTAATACTTATTTAACTGACCCTTAAGGACTGGTTGAGCAAATCATACTTGGTAGTATTTCATAAACCCATAAATGAGTGCCATACAGCATACATAAGCTTCTTCCTGACTTACTCTATCTCTTGTTTTAACCTTTTATTTTAACATCCTTTGCTATATTCCACTGTCTGCTCACCTGATTGACTGTCTTACCAACATTTTTTGATGGCTGACTGCACTTTGTTTTCCTCTTTCATGTCCACTCCATCAATCTACAACTTATCTATATATCTATTTATTCCACTTCTCTTTATAACACCTTCTTCATCTCACTTCTACCTTTCGCAGAACAGCTGTTGTCCTTTCATCCTTCAAAAGACTTGTGTGATTTAGACACTTGAAAGAAAGGTCTTGTATGCATGTATTTTTGTGCATATTTATTTACATATGTATGTCCGTATGTATATTTGTGAATTTAAGACCATGTGAGACCATCTGCCAACTCTTCCCTTCATCCATTACTCCATTTCTACAGCATGACAGAAACTAATGAACAAAAAGCAGTCACTAGGTTCCCTCTTTGTATCAAGGCACTCTGTTGGTTACGATGATGATGTTTCCAGTTGATCTAATTGACAGAAAGCCTGCTTGTGAAATTAACGTGCAAGTGACTGAGCACTCCACAGACACATGTTCCCTTAATGTAGTATCTTGGGGAGATACAGTGTTACACAGAGTGTGACAAGGCTGGCCCTTTGAAATGCAGGTACAAGAGAAACAGGAAGAAAGAGTGAGAGAAAGTTGTGGTGAAAGAGTACGACAGGGTTCACCACCACCCCCTGCCAGAGCCTCATAGAACTTTAGGTGTTTTCGCTCAATAAACACTCACAGTGCCTGGTCTGGGAATCGAAACCATGATCCTACCACCACAAGTTGGCTGCCCTAGCAACTGGGCCATTGTGCCTTCACTCTGTGTGTGTATGTGTGTGTGTGTGTATATATATACACACGCACACACACACGCACACACACACGCACACACACACGCACACACACACACCACACACACACACACACACACACACACATATAATTCAGTCAGGTTTCGTGAAGATAATGTAAAGCAATTACTGTCATCGATGTAAACATCAGCCTGATTTAGGCCAGCCTCACCTGAGTGAAAATATGATTAAATGCATTCCAGCCAAGACCACCTTGTCTTGTTTTAGAAACAGTGTGTATAACACATTACACATTTTCTAATATGTTCATTTTAAGGATAGTATAAAGCATGATTTAAGTGAAGTTTAGCTGCTATTTCTCACAGATCATGTGATTGCATTGTGGTCTCTCTAGTTGACTCTCTCAGCCATTACTGGAGTTGGGATGGGTTGAGAAGTGCAGAGTTTTAAGTCAAAGACATTTATTAACTTTCTGGAGGTTCCTCTTGAAGCAGTTATATTTGAATGCAATACTTTACATTTGGTGACATTTATTAATTTCCAGTTGATTTTTGTAAGTTTTTGTTAATAAATCATCATCACCACCAGCAGCAGCAACTGTATGACAAGTATGTAGTGGCAGCTGAACATATAATAAATCATTTATGTACCATTAGATTGAGATTTATTAATGTGGATAGTGCAGGCATACCTCAACTTAATTGTTTCTGTCAGCTGTTTGAGAATTGTTAGAAAGGGAAGGGTGGAAGTTTATCAATCAGCTGACCTTAATATGTATGTAGTAAGGGATGCTGTGGGATATTTAGATGTAAAGTGAGATGTAAAGACAGAGCAATGGTCAGAACACTGTATAGGGAAGTAGAGTAACATCCAAAAAGAGATTACTGTCTGTTTTGTAGTTTAGCTTCATTGAACAGCAGAATGACCAAAGGTATTCCAGCCATAACGAAATTATCTTTGTTGTTTCTTTTATTGTGGTTTTAGTGTTTTCTGGACTACATTAGGAAATGAGGTGTTCCTTTTTTTAAAAGCATAAGTTATGATTTAAGACTTCACTGTTATTCTTAACAGCTCTAGGAAATATGTGATGGCCCAGTTGCTGGATCAGCTAAATAGAACTTGGATTTAGACTTAAAGAAAAATCAGTTTTCCTTGGTGAGTAAGTATATTTATCTAATGAAAAAGATTACTGAGTTTGGGACTTGTATAAGAATGAGTACTGAAGTTGTGTGGTTTACAGAGCCTTAAGAATAAAAATCTCAAAAGAAGAGGAGTTGACAAGATTACCATTGACAAGGAGTAATCAAATATGAATTAATTCTGAGAGAAAGTAATTGAATAACAGTTAATTATTAGAGGAAGTAATTGAATAACAGTTAATTACGAGAGAAAGTAATTAAATAGATGATAATTATGGAAGGAAGTAATTAAATAGCTCATAATTATGAGAGGAAGTAATCAAATAACTGTTAATTATAAGAGAAAATAATTAAATACCTGTTAATTATGGGAGGAGTTTTTAGATCAGTCAGTGGAGGAGTTTAGAGTAGAAGTGCTTAATGTGTAGCCATTGTTGAAAACAATGAAAGGAAGGAGATAGGTGGAAAGATGATCAGATTTATACAAGTTTAATCTTTATATTTGAGAAATAATTTGGACAGCAGAGCACGAAGAGGAAAATGAATAAATTTTGATGGTGGCTGCAGACATTTGGACAGAGAAATGAGTATTCATTGGAATTAGTATGATTTTAATTTTTACTCTTTGAAATATCTTCTTGAATAATTAAATTAAACTGTTCAGTTCATAAGTTTTCCCATACTAAAATGATTTCCTTGGCATTGTAACAAATGAAATAGCTGAGTGATATATATGTATGTGTAAATTTAATATACCAATTTTTCCACGCTTACATAGTTCAGGTAGAATTCATTTAAACAGATCTTCTTTATCTGGATGCCCTCCCTGTTGCAAACTTCACGAAGCATGGTAATATTTTACTATGGCCAGGCATGTTTCCATGGAAGATTAGAAATGAAAACCACTACTTGTATGACAGACAGTGCTCTTTTTTATCTATCACAAGATAAGAAAACAAGAAGTTAAGGGGATTGCAGTAGGTGAGTTGAAAGTGCAAATGTTAGGTGCAGTGTGATCAGAGAAATTCTATGACTGCCAGGCCTGGGTCTTTCAGCTGGTGCAGTAGGGTGCAGAGTTTTTCCCCCTCAAGTATGACCTCTGGTGACACCAAAGACTATGACTGTCGCTGGAAATTTTTCTCTGCATAAATCTGGGCAAGTTCTTGGGTGAAACAGCAAACCACCTTTTGTTCTGGTAGTTGACCTGCTGGTCTTGGCAGAAATTCTTTTTATTGGAGAAGAACCACAGCATGTCTGACTCCAGCGCCCCGACTGGCCTCGTGCCGGTGGCACATAAAAAGCACCATCCGATCGTGGTCGTTGCCAGCTTCGTCTGGTCTCCGTGCCGGTGGCAGGTAAAAAGCACCATCCGATCGTGGCCGTTGCCAGCTTCGTCTGGTCTCCATGCTGGTGACACGTAAAAAGCACCCACTACACTCATGGAGTGGTTGGCGTTAAGAAGGGCATCCAGCCGTAGAAACATTGCCAGATCAAACTGGGCCTGGTGCAGCCTTCTGGCTTCCCAGACCCCAGTTGAACCGTCCAACCCATGCTAGCATGGAAAGCGAACGCTAAACAATGATGATGATGATGATCACCTTTTTAGTGTGCTTGAGTTACTTTCTCTGCATTGCCTTAGACACAGATTGTCCTGTAGCAAAAGTTGTAAATGTCTTCATGCACCCCTAGCCTGATGAGCTTTTCATCCACACTTTTCTCTGGTGCAATGACATGCATTGATTTGCTGGGATCATCGATGAATATGGAATTCTGATGGCATTGCATTGCTGATCATGAGTTTTCCTCTCTGCTCTCATTTCATAGTCAGATCTTGAATCTTCCAGCTCCTTTCTGACCTTTTCCACCATCTTTCTGGTGTTGTTGAAGAAGTTTGAAACCTCCTTGTTTGTCCTTCTGGCACAGATTCCAAAGAGGACTTCCTGCCTCTTCCACAAATTGGGTGAGTGGGGGTTCAAAATTTTCCATAGTCAATTATTCTCCAAAAGATAAAGCAAAAGTGGTAGTTGTTTTTATGAAAAAGACCAACAAAGAAAGTAATTAAAAAAAACGTGTGTAAAATTAGCTGTTGAAAATTGTGAGCAAAATCTGTCCACACCCTGTATGTATGTGCATGCATGTGTGTATGCTATCTGAATCTCAATCTAGCCTCCGATCCAGTAGCGGGACAATGGATATAATTTTCATAGCAAGACAGATGCAGGAGTGCTATGAGCAGAATATGGATCTTGTCCAGGTATTCATTGATTTAACCAAGGCCTTTGGTACTGTGAATAAGGTTTTGCTATGGAAAATACTTGGCAAACTTGGATGTCCAAATCACTTTGTATCTATAATTAAATCCTTTCATGATGGGATGGAGGCTTGGGTCAATGTTGGTGGTGCCATGGCGGGACCCATTCTTGTAGAGAATGGTATCAAGCAGGGTAACATTTTACCTCAACTCTCTTTTCTTTGTACTTTGCTGCTACTTTTACTTATGCTTTTGCTAAGCTCTCTGAGAATATATGTTGGGTATTGATCTTCTGGCTGCCTCTTTAATCTGCGTCGGTTTGCTGCCAATTCAAAAGTTTTCCAGTCTCTTATTTGTGATCTCCTTTATGCAGATGATTGTGACTTAGTCACTCATACAGTGGATGACATGCAAATACTCATGAATTACATTTCTGTTTTTTGCAAGGCATTTGGACTCAGCATTAGCCTGGACAAGACTTGTAATGTTCCATCCTGCACCAGGAAATCCATATGTGGAACCAGCTATCTTGGTTGAAGAAACAATATTGAAAGTGGTAGACAAGTTTGTCTACCTGAGCAGCACATTCAGCCATTCTTGCTCCCTGGATGATGAAATATCTTTCAGGCTGCAGAAAGCAACTGATTCCTTCCAGTCTCTTGAGTCTCGTGTCTAGTCCCAGCATGGCATCACAAGGCAAGCAAAAGTTGCTGTGTACTGTGCATGTGTACTGGCATCACTCCTTTATTCATGTGAAACATGAACCCTTTACAAACATCATTTAAGGGTCCTTGAACGCCTTCATCAGAGATGCTTGAGACAAATTCTTAATGTTGGCTGGACTTTAAAAACTCCAGATGCACAGGTCCTGAGAAAAGCTGATATCTTGGGTATTGAGGTGATGGTGCACAGGCACCAGTTATGGACACCTTATTAGAATGAAGGATAGCAGGATCCCTAAACAGATCCTATATGGGGAACATGTTAGTGGAAAGAAACACCAGCAGAAAAAAAGGCTGTGATTTAAGGACTGTGTCAAGTCCTCATTAAAGGCTTGTGATAGTAGGAGACTGACTAGGAGAGCAGTGCCTGTCATCACCACAGATGGAGAAGCAGGTTAAGGAGGGGGGTCAACACCTTTGAAAGAACACTATTCTGCATGAAGAATTTAAGTGTGTTGCTCAAAAGTGCACTGCTAGTGTAGTGAATAGGGCAAACTTGGTTTGCAATATTTGCAGTTGTGTATGCTTGCCAAGAGCAGGCCTCATTAGCCACCAACAGAGCCACAAATGCAAAATATAAGTTAGTCCTAGAGCGTGCAATGTTCTTAAAGGTTAGCAATGGTCTTCCTTGGTCACAAGTGGATGACCATCATGTGTGTATGCATGCATTTAAAACTCAACCACTGCGATGATTTGAATTAGTCTATCAATGGTGGCGATTGAGAAAAGTTAAGAATTTCTGAAGTAACTACATAACAATTTCTCAGCCATATTCTTTATTCCATTGCTATTTCATTAGTGCCAGCTCACCCACACAGAACACGCATATGCACAAGCACACATATATATATACTTCAGGTGGCGAGCTGGCAGAAATGTTAGCACGCCGGGCGAAATGCGTAGCCGTATATCGTCTGTCGTTACATCCCGAGTTCAAATTCCGCTGAGGTCGACTTTGCCTTTCATCCTTTCGGGATCGATAAATTAAGTACCAGTAACACACTGGGGTCGATGTAATCGACTTAATCCCTTTGTTTGTCCTTATTTGTCCCCTCTATGTTTAGCTCCTTGTGGGTAGTAAAGAAATATATATATACTTCATATTAACAATACTGTTCCCTATTTTCTATAAAAGAGAGCCATTATTTGATGTTTAAGTATTTATTACAAGTTTATACTCCTAAATCACACAATCAATTTTTCCTTTTAACCTTATTGCCATTTTCTCACCTATTCTCTATTTTGTTTGCAAGTGGATAACTCAAGAACTGAGTCTTTCAATGCCAATTCCATACTTCATAAGATATTTTTACTTGATTTCCCAAGAAATATATTATGATTTAAAAATTGATAACACCTATGTGATCTATTTCCATTTTCTGTCATGACTTCTCCAACTATTCTCTTAACATTTGATTTACATAATTTGCAAACTGAAATTACAAAACTGACCTCTTATCAATAGCTTTGGGCACTCTGAGTTTAGTTATTTTGATTTCCTTTGGGTCATCAGATGCATAAGTTAAATTAGTTGTAATAATTAACTAAAAATTAAATATAGAATGATTAACATACATAGTAGATACATGTTTAACTATTAGCACACTGTAGGTGCATCATGTCACCATATAAGTTTTTTCCCCAGTAGTAACAGGGCAGTGGCAGGGGAAACATTTCTAGAGCAAATGCAGTGGTTTAAGGTTAATGTCCTGAATTTCTGATGACATGGTCATTACAGAATTACTATTATTTTAATAATTTCTCTAGCATCACAGTAGAAAATATCAACCAGACCTGTATAATATACCTACAATGATATTAAATAAATTTTCAGTAATTTAGCTATATAGTAAACTCTTCTTTGCCAGAGGATACCTTTAAAGTGGGCTATTGAATGGTTATTAGTCAATGCATCATTCCTCAAAATTTGTTGTGGTATAGAAACAAGGAACCTGATAAAAGAAGTAACAAACAAACTAGAACCAACTGAACATGCACTTAAAGATATTATTGTTTGGATTATGTGGATGGACCAGAAAACAATGAAATGGGTTTAAAAATAAGCAAAACTGCCACAATAAAATGGGTTTAACAATAAGTGAAACTGTCATTGACAAATTTGAAAAGTACTTGAAATGGATTTGGAAATAGTGAGAGGTATGAAATAGGTAATGCAATAGATTCTAAGAGATCACAAAAGAAACCAAGGATGTCAGGAGAAATTGGATATATTTCACATAAAACCAAAGCTTATGGAGAAATATAAAGAAGGTCTTCACCTAGCACTGGGAATGTACTTTCATTGATTAAACGTTACATTGTTATTTATTTTCAATATTATCCATTTCATCTATAAAATTATTGTGTACCATCCTTTAAATATATATCAAATTTACCTGATGATAAAAAGAATATTTTTAATCTTATACTTGATGTTATAATCCCTAGATGTAAAACAAAAATGCAAGATCTCAGCTTCAACCTGTTAAGTTGCAATCATCTTTGGTGTGGATAGATCCATAACATATTCTCGTAATCAGACTATTTTATTAGTCAATATCAAGAATAAATCATATGATCATGTAGATTTGGCAGTTAGAATGCCTTGGTTTTCAGATGTTTAATCCACATACTCTCTGATATAACCCTAATATTATAACCTTAATATTATTTGGAGTTATTGGAACCTGAATACTATTTGAAGAGAAGTAAGATTTATTCACTGCTTCCCTTGAAGAAAGGCTGCAGTCTAAATGAAGCATGACATATTTCAATGGATTGGGGAAAGGAACTCTAAGCACGAATCAAAGTTTGTGTTATTCTTGTTGCAGCTATTGCTATGGTTATTTATGATAATGATAATTATGATGATAATTTGGGATATATATACTTTATTGTTTCCATATAATCTCTGAGATATTGATCCCAAAGCAAGAACAGAGAACAGAACAAAAATGAGTAAAGTGGCAATATCATATATTTTATGTATGTGTATATATATATATATATATATATATATATATATATATATTATATATGTAAATGTGTGTGTGTATGTGTATGTATATATATATATGCATATATATATATATATGTATATATATATGCATGTATGTATATATACATGTATATATATGTGTGTGTATATATATATATATATATATGAATATATATGTATATATGTGTATATATATATATGTATATATATATATATATATATATATATATATATATATGCATGTACATATATATATACATATGTATATATATATATGCATGTATATATATATGTATGTATATGTATGTGTGTTTATATATATATGTGTGTACATACATATATGTGTATATATATATCTGTATATATATATGTATACATATATATATGTATATAAGTGTGTACATATATATGT
>NC_043006.1:87439370-87479370 GCF_006345805.1 Octopus sinensis | reverse complement strand
GTATAAATATGTTTAAGTGTGATTATATATGTGGGTATATATATATGTGTGTGTGTGTGTGTGTGTATTTATATATATATATATATATGTGTGTGTGTGTGTGTGTGTGTGTGTGTGTGTGTGTGTGTATATATATACATATATGTATACACACACACACACACACATATATGTATGTACATGTGTGTGTGTGTGTTTATATACTGAGCCATAGATAATTACTTCATTTTGTTTTTATAGCCATATACTGAGGCTTCTGACATATTTTAGTGTTTTCTTTTTAAGCCGCTTAGATTTTTCTAGGAAACATTTATTAGTGCCAAAGAACTTGACTTAGGTACTGAATTCCTGTGGACGTGGTTGTTGGCTGAGTTAAATAACAACTGATGTAAATTGCTTTCTGAAGTCACCAGATTCCATTTTTGCTTGATTAATCAAGGAAAACTGTAATTCACAATAATAATGGGTTTCAAGTTTTGGCACAAGGCCAGCAAGTTAAAGGGAGAGGTTAAGTCAATTATATCGATCCCAGTGCTCCACTGGTACTTATTTCATTGACCCTGAAAGCATGAAAAGCAAAGTCGACTTCAGCAGAATTTGAACTCAGAACATAAAGACGGACAAAATACTGCTGATCATTTTCCTGAAGTGCTAATGATTCTGCCAACTCTCTGCCTTAATAATAATAATAATAATAATAATAATGATAATGGACAAAAAAAGATAAGGCAAAAATACTCAGGGACTTTGATTTCCAAACAGACAAAGTATTAGAGCACCAAAGGCCGGATATAGTAACCTTTAGGTGAGACAAACAAGAGTGCCTAATCGAAGAAGCAGTGCCAGGAGATCAACAAATCATCATGAAAGAAAAGAGAAAAAGTTAATGAATACGGATACCTGAGAATTGAGATAACTAAGATGTGGCAGCCACAAGAGTCAAAGATAACGGTTATCTCTTATTGTCATTGGAACATTGGGTTCAATATCACTCAATCTGAAAAATCATCTAAAAACCTTAGAAATATCCTATGATCTAGATGTATTGCAAAAGTTGGCATTACTTGAAACTTCATGCGTATTGCGTAAAGTATTGTATGTCTGAGGTCTTTGTGTCTTGACAAACAGTACAAACCCCTGGTAGACACATCTTCAATCAACAACCTCACAATATTGTATACTGTGTAACATCTATAATAATAATAATAATAATAAGCTGGAAACACTACTACAGACAGTACATGGATTCACCAAAGAAGCAAATATGAAATTTGGCTTAGAGAAATGTGCCAAAGCCACTTTGAAAAGAGGAAAACTAGTTAAGAGTAGCAACATCACATTAGATAAAGCCAATGAAATAAGAGAATTAGACCAAAGCCAAACTTACAAATATTTAGGAATCACTGAACTAGATACGATATAACACACACAAATGAAAGATAAAATAAAGAAAGAATGCTATAGACAAGTTAGACCAATACTGAAAGTAGAGCTCAATGCTAAAAACAAGATAATAGGTATCAACACTCTAGCTGTCCCAGCTATAAGTTACAGCTACAATATCCTTAACTTGACACTAAATGAACTAACCAAAGTAGACAGGAAAACAAGAAAAATAATGACAAGATCTAGGATGCACCACCCAAAATCTGACATAGAAAGGCTATATTTACAATGTATAGAAGCTGGAAAACTATTATAAAATAACCACCATATGACTGCAAAAATACCTTCTTTAGAAGCAAGGAAAACTTATACAAATAGCGGCAAAACACGAGCAAAACAAAAAACTGTTTTCAATATTTAAGGAAGTTGACAAATACGAACAAGAAGTCATACTATCTAACAAATATGAAGAAGAAGAAACAACAAAAGCTATAAAACACATGAAATCCAAACTAAATCTAGAACAGCAATAGACCTTGATAAAACGATGGCAAAAAAAGCCCCTTCATAGAAAGTACTGGGCTAAACTAAATGCAAAAGAAATAGAGAAATAGAGAAAAATCCCAGCAATGGTTGAGAAGCTCAGGACTCAAAGCAGAGACTGAATGATTTTTGATTGCAGCCCAAGACCAAGGCCTCCCCACCAGAAATTACCAAAAACATATATTGAAAAGAAACATAACAAGTAACTGCAGAATAAGTGGAGGTGGACAAGAAACAATAAATCAAATTATCTCTGGCTGCCCAGTCCTGGCTAAGAAGGAATATATTCACAGATATGACAGAGTTGAGACCTACATTCACTGGATGCTATGCCAACACTATGGAATAACAACAGAAAAAAGATGATATATGCATATGCCAGAAAAGGTCATAGAAAATGAGAAAGCAACCATACTCTGGGATATGCCAATATACACAGATAGAGAAATTAAGGCCAATAGGCTTGATATAGTTGTCAGAGATCATGAAGGAAAAAAATGCTTTCTAATTGATGTATCAGTACCAGCAGATGACAATGTTTCTCTAAAAGAAATGAAGAAACTTTCAAAATATGAAGACCTGGAAATAGAGGTAACTCGAAAGTGGAATCTAAAAACACAAACAATTCCTATCATAGTTGATGCATTAGATATGATAAAAAAAGTATTCAGACAAATACATAACAAAAACACTAGGACTTACAAATATATATAACACAGAAAATTACACTACTGGGCACTGCCCACATCCTATGAAAAACACTTTCAATACAGTAACCATCAGAGCATCACAGCAAACCACAGCACATACCCAAGGTGCGCACAGCTGCACTCAGTAGTGAAGTGAGAGCACGTTATAAAATTATAACTACTGAAGAATAATAAAAATAATAAGAATAAGGATAATACTTTTTCGAAATTTGATTTCCGAATACATATAGAACCACAAGTATGTAAAGAGTTTTTTTACCCTAATATTTACATTCTATCATTTATAGCTTTATATTTACTTTGAAATCCAATTTCAAAAAAAGATTTATTCAACATTCTCATGAAAGTTCATACATTCTTATGACTTCAATAAAAAAAATGTTTCTAATCTAGGCACAAAGTGTGAAATTTTCTGGGAAGGGTTAGTTGATTTAATAAAATACAGTATTTTATTTCTAATTTTTTTTCTTCTTACCAACCTCAGTAGAAAAAACCCAAAGATGACATTGGTAGGTTTTGAGCTCAGAATGTAAAGATCTGGAACAAATACTGCAAGACATTCTGCTTATTGCTCAAAATAATAATGATGATGATGATGATTTCAAATTTTGGCTCAAGGCCAGCAATTTTGAGGGAGTGGTTAAGTCAATTATATTGGCCTCAATGCTCAACAAGTACATATTTTATCAACTGTGACAGGATAAAATGCAAAGTTGACTTCAGCGGAATTTGAACTCAGAGCATAAAGATGGATGAAATGCTGCTAAGCATTTTGACACCTTAATAATAATAATAATAATGATAATATTTTTAATAATTTTTTTTTGCTTGACCTTAACCAGTTGAGTATGTCCCTTAGTGGCTGATGATATGTGCATTTCTGATCACGAGCAGAAGTAGTGGGGGAGCATCATAGCCATGTGTTGAGAGGGATTCTTTGGGGTTTGAATAATTCACCTCTGGTAACATGGATATTTCGTTCAACATCCTTAAACAACCCTTATTCAGGGATCTTTTGAGTGGGATGGGCTACTCGACCAGAAGAAAATTCTAACTGGGCCCCACCTGCAAGGTCATGTGCTGTTTATCTTGATATGAGATCACCATGTCGCGCGCATATGGTTGTGATGCATGTGCCTAGTGTACCCTTATCTGATGGGTAGTCATGATGGGTATACTGGGCTTTGTATATTTTACCCCAGTGTCACTTTGATAGCATGCACTGCTCTCTCACTCCATAATAATAATAATAATAATAATAATAATAATAATGTTGATGATATGACTAAAGCAACAATGATCGCTAATACTGGCACAAGGGCAGAAATCCCAATAGAAGTGAATAGAGTCAATAGAAAAATATTCAGGGTATGAGTGGAATTAATTTCATTGATCTCAGGATGATGGTAGAAAAACTCGGCTGTAATATGATCTGAACTCAGAACCTCACTTGTCTCCAGCTCCTGAGTGATAGTAATATTATTTTGTGAAATCTTTAAAAATGCAAAAATTACTTCAGGAAGGATTGAACTTGGAAAATAATGGTATGTAATTAATTATTGCAAGGTACTTTCTCTCATGTTCCATGGAATCTACCATTCACCATCATTGCAATCTTAATTGTATCCAGTTTTTGATATGGCCACAGGGCCAACAATTTTGTGGAGAGATGTTTAGTTAATAGCATCAAGGGCCAGTTCTCGGCTGGTATTTTAATGATTCTGGAGGATGAAAGGCAAAGTTGACCCTAGAAAGATTTCATTTGAACTCAAATTGCAGAGAAGAAAGAAATACTGCAAGGCATACCCTCAAAGTATGCCCTCATCATTTCTCCCTCACTCTCTCACAAAGGATGCTATGTATTGTCCCGTCAGCAAAATATCTGTTCCTGTTCTTCTATCAGACTTTCACCTTCTCAATACTACACCCCTACTAGATTGAAAGGTCTTGTCTTGTCTTGTGAGTTATCTGGTGACCTCACTAGTGTTGGTGCTACTAAAAAGGGACCTGGCGCACCCTCTAAAACCCATCTCAGTAATATATGTGTTAAAGAAAGACAGACAACACTATTCTTTTCGTTTGGGATTTGGTTTGCAAGATTCTTTATGTGAGGTCGTGTGTTGAAGCATATTTTGTTGTGTGCAGGGAGAGTCATTACCTTTTAGGGCCTCATTATTTAACACACTCACCGGTAAAGTTTCCACTCATTTACTTATTGAAAGGCAGATAACACTATTCTTTTCATTTGGGATTTGGTTTGCAAGATTCTTTATGGGAGTTCGTGTGTTGAAGCATATTTTGTTGTGTGCAGGGAGAGTCATTATCTTTTAGGGCCTCATTATTTAACACACTCACCGGTAAAGTTTCCACTCATTTACTTATTTGTTTTTCCTAAAATTTTCGTTGTCTTGCAACCTTTTCAATAGTCATTGACTCTGTTTGTTATTCAAGTTGTGTTCTTTTTGATTGCTTGTGCACATGTGTGTGGGTTAGTGTGTGTGTATATACACATGTATGTATGTATGTGTTTATGTATGCAAGTATGTGTGTGTATGCATGTATGTGTGTGTGCGTATGTATATATGTATGTATTCTGCATATTTATGTGTTTGTGTGTGTGTTTGCATGTGTGTGTACCTGTGTGTGTATGGGTTTTTGTGACTATGTACTGTGTCTGTATGTATAGCTGTCTATCTCCATATGTGTAGATGTGTGTCTCCATGTGCGAGGTGAAGTATGTGTATGTATATGGTCATGTGTTTTAGTTTTTATTTGCATATGTGTGTGTATATGTGTGCTTGCCTGTATCACCTCTTCAGCAAAACATCTGCTTCTCTTGTACTTTCACCTCCTTCATTTGTAGGGTCTTGCAAGCTACTTGGTTACCTCATTAGTGCTGGTGCCATCAAAAAGCACACATTACACTCTGTAAAGTGACTGGCATTTGGAAATGTATCCAGTTGTAGAATCTATGCCAAGGCAGACATTGGGGCTTGGCACACTCCTCCACCTTGTTGGTTTCTGTTAAATGATGATGATGATGACACCGTGTAAGTATTTAGGCTAGGTTTCTGGTTTGAAGATAACTCCCCATCAACCATCTTAGAAGATTTGATAAAATAAAAGGCCATGAATGTTGCCTCTCTCTACTTATCTAAGCAGTTAAAAACAAAAACAATAACATTGATGTGGCACGGAATTTTGTCAGTAAACAGGTCACGGTCTCAAAGCAATGAAAATATTTTGACAAATTAAATTTAAATGTTGAAGTGAATCTAACGGTTTTCATGTGTTTCTTAAATGGCTTATGAACACCTTCCACGCTGCAATTGTTTTTGTTCCAGCATACAATCTCAAATCAGGTCACTTGCTATGCAAGTACATCTCCGTAATAACATTAATGTAATGCAAAGTATTATCATAAGAACCAGGATTACATAACAATTAAAATAACAACAATTATAATTTTTATCATCATTATCAAGGAGATGAGCTGGCAGAAATGTTAGTATGCTGGACAAAATGCTTAGCAGCATTTCGTCCGTCATTAGTTCCTGAGCTCAAATTCTGCTGAGCTCTTTTTCTCTTGTATCTTTTCCATTCATACGTTCAGGGTTGATAAAATAAGTACCAGTTGAGCACTGGGGTTGATGTAATCGACTTACCACTTCCCTCAAAATTTCTGGTCTTGTTCCTATAAAAGAAAGGATTATTATTATTAGTAGTAGTAGTATGATATTATTGCGATGATGATAAAATATATTAAGGCAGTAACTAGAAAAAGAAACAAATATATTACATTTTCCTTTGTTCTGCTTTTTTTTTTTTTGTAATGGCTTTAGAATTCCATTATATTAGTTTGGGAGGTAGAATGAATTGATGGTGAGATTGAGAGATCATCATCACCATCATCATCATCATCATCTTCTTTGTTTTTCTATGCTGGAATAAATTTAATGGTAGGATAGACAAAGAAAAAGGAGTGAGTACCATTATAGAAAGAGCAACAGTCAGAAAAAGAAGTGAGAGAGAGAAAAAAAAGAGAGAGAAATCTAACTGTTGAAAACAAAAAAGAAGTTTTGAAGAGTATCAAAGATTTTAAGAAGTCGGTGTTTATTTTATGTTTTACCATTATTTGGTTCTGTGTAAGTTTTACGCTAAGACTTTTGTTTGTTTCAAAATCTGTTAATTTTTAGGTGTGTAGTTTTGAACTGATTTACTACTTTCATGGTTGGTTATAACACCAGGGGTGATTTATTCTGATCTTTTTCTTCCTAAATCTTTACTGCTTGATAAATTCATTCATCTTAACATCCATAAATATTGATGTTGGAATTCTTTTATAAATGCATTTTTGTATATGTGTGTGCCTGTGTGTGTGTGTATATATATATATTTATATATATATGTGTGTGTATATATATATATATATATATATATATAAACAACACTCACATGCTTTTTTTCTCTTGTATCTTTGTCTGTCCATGTCAACCTACCTCCAAACCTACCTACCATCTGGCATGTGCACACACAAAGGCACACACATACATATGTGTGTGCATACACTCACATGCACACACACAAGACAGGCTTCTTTTTGTTTCGTCTTCTGAATCCACTTACAAAGCGTTTGTCGGCCTCAGGCTATAGTAAAAAAACACTTGGCCAAGGTGCCATGCAGAGGAACTCAACCCCAAATCAGGTTATTCCAAAGCTTATTTCTTAACCACACACCCATACTTGAGCATATGTGTGTATGTTCATGTGCATAAACTAGTTTTGTATTTTGGAGTAAATTTGGTCACAGACATGAAAACACAAACAAGGAAGTACAGTTATTTAGTTATTGATATGCGCATGCACACACACACACACATACGTAGATGGATAGTGAGTAGATAGGTAGGTGGATGTGTAGGTCGGGTTGGGTAGGGTAGGTTTTTGAAAGAGTAGGTTGGGGGGGGGACTTGTAAGTGAATTAGTAGTTCACCCAATAGATATTTACAGTTCATCCAAATCTATAATACCCATACCAAAAAATATATCAACTTCAAAACCTTCAATTTAATTCTCATTGACATTCTCTTTACTCTTTTACTTGTTTCAGTCATTTTACTGCAGCCATGCTAGAGTACTGCCTTTTAGTCGAGTAAATCGACCCCAGGACTTATTCTTTGTAAGCCTAGTACTTATTCTATCAGTCTCTTTTGCTGAACCGCTAAGTTACGGGGATGTAAACACACCACCGTCGGTTGTCAAGCAATGGTGGGGGGACAAACACAGACACACAACCATATACACACACATACATATATATATACATATATACGACGGGCTTCTTTCAGTTTCCATCTACCAAATCCACTCACAAGGCTTTGGTCGGCCCGAGGCTATAGTAGAAGACACTTGCCCAAGGTGTCACGCAATGGGAATGAACCCGGAACCATGTGGTTGGTAAGCAAGCTACTTACCACACAGCCACTCCTGCACCTTGAGAAAATTTTTAATATACTCCTGATATACATGCAGCTACTCATATATTTATATCCTCACCTTCCAATAAGTATGAACATCTAACTTGTGTAAAAAAAATCATCATAACATTTTCGATAGACTTTTTTTGTGACTGTGAAACTCACATGACTGTTGTAAAAGTGAAAGTCATTGTATGTATGTTATCACAAGTTTGATGGAGATAAAATGTACAAATATTTGTATTATATTTTCCTGAAACTCATTCGCCATGCATTTTATACTCCTCCATCAAATGTTTGCACAACACATGCATAATTCACATCAATTTTAATTTAATTTTTGATATAATATTTAAAATTCTAATTACCGTCTTAATAATATTTCTTATCTTTTAAGTCTTGTAGTTAATATAATTTTTAAATTTATATTTTATTAATACCATTACGATAATATTTCTTATCTTTCAAGTTGCTGTGCATTTGTGTGTTTTGTCTTTTGTTTGTTTTTTAATTGAAGAGAGGACAAACTGCAAATACTGACTAGACAGCCATTCACAAGAAACCAACGAAATGACAAAGATATATTATATCTTGCTTTTTTCCTTTTTCCTTCATTCTTTCCATTCCTTTTTTTCTTCTTTATTTCTGCAAGTGGGTACTCATAATGTTCACTTTAGATTTCATTGTTATTGGGTATGTATTCATCAATAACAATAAAGAAATAAACAACCTTTAACTCTTAATGCTTAACCAACCTTCCTCTGCTATATTTTCAATATACAAACCTACTATGTATGACTGCTTGCTTTTTGGCCCTTTATGTACGTGCTTTTCAGGTCACTACATCCTCAAAATGGTATTGGAAAGTAGGAAGAGATAAACAAAGCTAGATTAGTATAGAGGCAAGCTGTGTAATACAGAGGAATTTGGATATGACTGTATATTTATCTGTGTTGAAAAATTATCCAGATGAACAATATGCTTCCATAATTTTGATAATTTGGAAGGAATTTATAAAAAAACTGTGAAGGCATACAAACTTTGTGACCCTAGAGTTTAAACCATCACTTTTACTTTGTCAGTCTGCATTCAGAATCCTTTTTCAGGCAACTGACAATGATTTTTAAACATCTTTTGTAGTAAGAAGCACCTTTTACAAAAGTAATATGTAGCGCATAAACAAGAAGTCTATTTATCTCCCTGTGTCGCACTGTCTCCATAAACTTTGCAAAATAACTGTGGAATTTTCACAAGTATTTCCAGCGTCATATGCCTGCACAAACACACACAGACACACACATGTGTGCACGCACACGCACACACACACAGATCATCTTTTAACATCCGTTGTCCATGCTGGCATGGGTTGGATGGTTTGACCAGGCTAACTTGCTGGAATGACATGATTTGGCATGGTTTTCTATGGTTGGATGCCCTTCCTAATGCCAACCACTCTGATAATGTAATGGGTGCTTTTATATGCTATGAGCACAGGTGCCATTTGCACGACACCAGGGTACTTTTAAGTTCCACTGGCACAGGTACCAATTTGCATGACACCAGTATCTGTCACAACTGCAATTTTGCTCAGATTGATGAGTCTTCTTCTCAAGCACGATGTAATGCCAAAGGTCTTGGTCAATGACTCCGTGAGGCCCAACACTCAAAAGGAACTCAGCCACTTTGCCTCTGTGAGGCCTAATGCTTGACAGAAATTCCGCCACTTTGCCTCCATGAGGCTCAACACTCGATATGTACTCAGCCACTCAAAAGGTGTTCTTTACATACTACCAGCATATCTGTCTGTTTGTCTGCCTGTCTGTCTGTCTGTTTCTCTCTCTCTCTCTCTCTCTCTCTCTCTCTCTCTCTATATATATATATATATATATATATATATATTTATCAATATAGGGTGGCAAAAAAATTTCGCAGAATTTTTTTGCCACCAGCGGCCTAGTGGGAAAAAATTAAATAGTCATAGACCATTTATAAATTCAACAGCAAAATCAAGGAACGGCCATAATAGGCCATTCACCCACTAGAAATAACAGCCAAGGCTTCAACCGCAAAACAACATTAATTCCGTAAACCAGGAGAAAATTAAAAAAACATTTACCCTGTAATTCTTTATACGATGCACCGTTTCTTCTATTGTTTAATGGTAAACTAACCTGATTAAATTAAATCAAGCTAGTCTTCCATAGGCCGATAGATTCATCAGTAAAGAACGGCCAGGTCGGAGCAGATATTTACACGAGGCACTTTCACCACTGTCTCAGCAATATCTGACCTAAAATTTTCAAATCATCGCACTCGCGCCAAATTTATCGGCAGCAGATAAATATAAGCCGCCAATTCCATTACGGAATTAACCAGAAAATTCATAATTAATCAATATAGGGTGGCAAAAAAATTTCGCAGAATTTTTTTGCCACCAGCGGCCTAGTGGGAAATGGTCATAGACCATTTATAAATTCAACAGCAAAATCAAGGAACGGCCATAATATTTTGGCCATAAATTTGGCGCGAGTGCGATGATTTGAAAATTTTAGGTCAGATATTGCTGAGACAGTGGTGAAAGTGCCTCGTGTAAATATCTGCTCCGACCTGGCCGTTCTTTACTGATGAATCTATCGGCCTATGGAAGACTAGCTTAATTTAATTTAATCAGGTTAGTTTACCATTAAACAATAGAAGAAACGGTGCATCGTATAAAGAATTACAGGGTAAATGTTTTTTTAATTTTCTCCTGGTTTACGGAATTAATGTTGTTTTGCGGTTGAAGCCTTGGCTGTTATTTCTAGTGGGTGAATGGCCTATTATGGCCGTTCCTTGATTTTGCTATATATATATATATATATATATATTGGACGTTTCTAGAAGACAACTGGACGTTTCTAAGGGACAACCTGCTGGGATCCACTGACCAGATCTGTGGCTGGTGCAAAGTCCCCTCTTGACCTAGAATAACATGGTGGTGGAACAATGTTGTAGACAGGGCTATTAGAGAAAAGAGACAGGCCTGGAAGGACTGGAAAAATGGGGGTAGCAGGGAATTGTATCAGACTGCCAAAAGAGAAGCTAGGAGACAGGTTTATTTAGCCAGATAAGAAAAAATTATTTAGCAGATAAGAAAAAATTTGCCAATGTTCTGCGCCTTGAGGAGCAAAGTCTTGAGGTAGTTCATGTTGCAAGACAGTATGTGGGAGAGAAATGTGTTCGCATGGATGATGGTTCCCTTGCACTAAATGAGGATGCAGAGAGAGAGGTGAGGAGACGCCACTATGAAAGGTTGCTGAATAAGGAAAATGAATGGGATAAAGAGAGTCTGCCGAATGTCGACCCAACAGAGGGACCAGCTATCCGAGTTGACAGTTCCTTGGTAATTAAGGCAATTAGAAGCATGAAGACAGGTAAAGCCCCAGGCCCATCAGGAATTACTGCAGAGATGCTCAAAATATCTGGTAGTGTCGGCTATAGCCTAGTCACCCGTATAGTTAACCAGGTTATACACGAAGGAGTCATACCCAATGACTGGTGTAGCAGCATAATAGTCAACTGCTACAAAGGTAATGGTGACGCCCTAGATACAAATAATTACAGAGGTATCAAGCTGTTGGATCAGGTAATGAAGGTTACGGAGAGGGTCATAGCCCAACTAATTAGAGAGAGAGTTAGTTTAGATGAGATGCAGTTTGGATTCGATGCCATATTCCTGGTAAGACAGCTGCAGGAGAAATATCTAGCCAAAGATAAGCCCCTGTACCTGGCTTTCATTGACATGGAGAAAGCCTTCGACAGGGTCCCTCAATCCCTTATCTGGTGGTCAATGAGGAAACTAGGGATAGATGAATGGTTAGTGAGAGCTGTGCAAGCCATGTACAGGGACGCTGCTAGTAAGGTGAGGGTTGGCAACGAGTACAGTGAAGAATTCCGGGTAGAGGTAGGGGTCCACCAAGGTTCAGCCCTCAGCCCCCTCCTATTTATCGTAGTCCTCCAGGCAATAACGGAGGAATTCAAGACAGGATGCCCCTGGGAGCTCCTCTATGCTGATGACCTTGCTCTAATTGCTGAGTCACTATCAGAACTGGAGGAGAAGTTTCAGGTGTGGAAGCAAGGATTAGAATCGAAGGGCCTTAGAATCAATCTAGCTAAAACCAAAGTCCTAATAAGTAGGAAGGTAGACAAGTCACAAATGCCTTCAGGTAGATGGCCCTGCTCGATCTGTAGAAAAGGTGTAGGTAGAAACTCTATAAGATGCACCAAGTGTAAGCTATGGACACATAAGAGGTGCAGCAATGTCAAAAGAAGGCTAACTAGGAAGATGGTTTTTGTATGTGGCAGATGCTCAGGAGCAATAAACACTGAAAATGCGCAGAGAGCAACTTCCGCCACATTCCAGGGAGAAAAACTAGAAATAGTTGATAGCTTCCGTTACCTAGGTGACCAAGTAAGTAGCGGGGGCGGGTGTGTTGAAAGTCTAACTGCTAGAGTAAGAATAGCTTGGGCAAAGTTCAGAGAGCTCTTACCTCTGCTGGTGACAAAAGGCCTCTCGCTCAGAGTAAAAGGTAGACTGTATGATGCTTGTGTACGAACAGCCATGTTACATGGCAGTGAAACATGGGCCGTGACTGCTGAGGATATGTGTAAGCTCGCAAGAAATGAAGCCAGTATGCTCCGATGGATGTGTAATGTCAGTGTTCATACTCGACAGAGTGAGAGTACCTTGAGAGAGAAGTTGGACCTAAGAAGCATCAGTTGCGGTGTGCAAGAGAGACATTTGCACTGGTATGGCCATGTGGCAAGAATGGATGAAGATAGTTGTGTGAAAAGTGCCACACCCTAGCTGTTGAGGGAACCTGTGGAAAAGGCAGACCCAGGAAAACCTGGGACGAGGTGGTGAAGCACAATCTTCGAACTTTAGGTCTCACCGAGGAAATGACTTGAGACCGAGGCCATTGGATATATGCTGTGTGTGAGAAGATCTGGCAGGACAAGTGAGACCATCACCTATGGCCTCAGTCTACTTATGCATACCTTTCCTTCTTGAGACACAAAACCCTACTTGTGAAGACCTGTTGAGGCAAGTGAAAATCAAAAATCAAAATTGATCAACATGAATGGAAATTGTCGCTGTGATATCAGTGCTGGTGGCACATAAGAGAACCATCTGAACGTGGCCGTTGCCAGTGCCGCCCTGACTGGCTTCCGTGCCGGTGGCACATAAAAAGCACCATCTGATCGTGGCCGTTTGCCAGCCTCGCCTGGCCTCCGTGCCAGTGACACGTAAAAAGCACCATCTGACCATGGCCGTATGCCAGCCTCGTCTGGCACCTGTGCCAGTAGCATGTAAAAAGCACCCACTACACTCATGGAGTGGTTGACGTTAGGAAGGGCATCCAGCCATAGAAACTTTGCCAGATCAGACTGGGCCTGGTGCAGCCTTCTGGCTTCCCAGAACCCAGTTGCACCATCCAACCCATGCCAGCATGGAAAGCGGACGCTAAACGATGATGATGATGATATGTGTGTGTGTGTGAAAGAGAGAGAGTGTGTTGTTGTTAGCAAGAAGTCAGATAAGACTCTCTTTCCATCAGGTAAATGACCCTGCTCAATATGTAGGAAAGATGTTGGAAGAGGTTATATTTGTTGCACCCAGCACAAGCTATGTAAGAGGTGCAGCAGAATCATAGGTAGGTTAATACAGAAAGTCTTTTTCCTATGAGACAGATGTGCAGAAACAAAAAGCAACGAAGGACTCCCAGGAATTAGACTCTCTCAAATGCTCTGGTGACTCTCTTCGGGTTGTAGATAGTTTCTGTTACCTAGGTGAGCAAATAAGCAGTGGTGGAGGATGTTCTGAAAGTATTACTGCTAGAATAAGAATAGGATGGAGGAAGTTCAAAGAGATATTACTTCTGTTGGCAACAAAAGGATTCTCTCTCAGAGAGAAAGGCAGATTTTATGATGCTTACTTCATGGTTATGAGACATGGGGTCTGAATGCAGAAGACAAACATAGACTAAAGAGGAAAGAAGCTAATATGCTCCAATAGATACACAATATCTGTAGGCATGTCAGACAAAGTGCTTATGTGTTGAGAGAAAAGTTGAGCATAAGCAGAATCAAATGCAGCATGCAAAAGAGAAGTGCTGATGGGAAGAAGTAGTGAGGACTGATCTCAGGATGCTGGGCCTCATGGAGGAGAGGACAATGGACTAAGATGTCTGGCTATATGAGCTTCTTGAGAAGACCTGCCTCACTCAGCAAAACTAAGGTCTGTGAGTGTTGTGTAACATTAAGTTTACACACACTGTACCCAGACAAACCAAATTATATCTTCCTTTCTCCTCTTCCTCATATTTCCCCTTTTCCATGTTCTATGCTTATCCCTCACTCCCCACTCTTGCAACTCAATCCTGTCATCACTGTCTTACCTACTGCATCATTGTTATCCTGTTGTTCTCACCTCCATATACCTAGGTTTCACCAGTCACTACATTCTCTCCCTTCCTACCTTATTGCATTCACATGAATTCCTTACTGATGCTCCCTTAGCAGTGATTTACCATCTAATTCACATTTTCATCTCTCTACCTTGATAGTATGCCCTGGCACATTGCTACCATCTATCTCACTCTTGTGCTCTCTCACTCACTCTTACTCTCTTTCATTCATGCTCTTTCATTTTTGCTCTCTTCCACTCTCACTCACTCATTCTTGATCTCTCTTCTTCTTCTTCTTCTTCCTCTAGACGCCCCTACAAAAACGGTCCCATACACTAACTCAGAGACATGTATAAACATATACAAACTTACAAATGGGTACATCTCCTTTCAATCGTTTATATTAACCATGTTCCTCCTGCAAGGAAGACACCTGTTTCTGTCCTTCTGTCATACTCTAATTCTCATCACTTGGCACAAAGTCACTGCCTCCAGTACCCCCCTCCCTCTCAAAGGATCTTAGTCTTGCAAGTTACTTGGTGACCATACCAGTGCTGGTGCCATGTAAAAACTATCCGGTCCATACTGTAAAGAGATTTGCATTTGGAAGGGCATCCAACTGTAAAAACCATGCCAAAGCAGACTTTGTTGATGCTGGTGGTATGTAAAATGCACCCAGCCCACTCTGTTGGCATTAGGAAGAATATCCAGCTGTAAAAACCGTGTCAAAACAGACAGTGGAGCATGGGGCAGACCCTGATTTGCCAGCTTCTGTTAAATTGCCCAACCCATGCCCATATGGAAAACAAGCATTTGATGATGATGATGATGATATGAGTGCTTGGGTTTAGGGATGCCAATATGTCCATTTTGGTGGGAATGTCAATGTGAAATATACTCGTTTAAGATTTTCGTTATTTTATTTGGATTCATTATAATTATATTTATTTAAAACTTTTGATGTCTCATTTTTTGCAACAGTCAATTTTGTAAATCATTTTTTAATGTTTCTGCGAATGTTTTTCTTGTTGGCTTTTTGTTAGTAGGCTTTTAGCCCTGAGTATACCTTGATCAATCAGACCTGTGATTAAAGGCTTTCTTCTTCTTCTTCTTCTTCTTCTTCTTCTTCTTCTTCTTCTTCTTCTTCTTCTTCTTCTTCTTCTTCTTCTTCTTCTTCTTCTTCTTCTTCTTCTAGTGTTTAGAACCATCTTTTCTGGGGGTATATCAAATTACATTACCTAGCATATGCCTTTTGTTTCATTAGATACAACAATGTGATCTGATAGTTTGGCTGCTATTTTTAACAGGGTGAATGACCATGTACAAGTTCTCTTATTGGCTCAAGTTCTCTCGATTGTTTTAATCTTTCAAAATAACTCTCTTTTACTAGTTCCAACATTCAGGCTAGCTGGCGGCATTCTGGATGTAATATTTCATATTAATTTTAGTGTTTGCCAATCATTTGCCAATTTTAGTTATTCTGTGTGTATTGTTGCAGAGAATATATTGGAACAGTAATTATTTCTTTTCAAATATAATTTATAGTTGAATTGTCTATATTTTACTCTGATATTTATATCTCAAGATATAAACTGATAACTTTTTTTTTATTATTTATTTTTCTTTGTTATTTACTTTTTTTTAAAATTCTTAATCTGTTAAATATATTTCTTTACAAAACTTGTATGTTTTTTTAAGAAAATTCCTGAGAGCATTATAATTTTTGTTGTTGTTAATTAATTGGAAATATCTTTGTTGAATCTCTCAAAATCATGTGTGATAATATTCACTTTGTATTTTCATAAGCAAGAAAGGATACAGTTTGGGTGAGATTTGATTAGATGAAATACATCGCTTAAAATCTAGAAGTGAGACACTGTAGCAGAGATGTAAGTAGAGAGACAAGTGCCACAAATAGTTCATTTGCTAAAGAAAAGGAAAGAAACAGCACATATATGATTTAGCTTCTTAGTGTAAATTCTGCTAATGATTTTTTTGGATGCTGCCATATCTGTGTGATTAAGAAGTTTGCTTCAAAACCATGTGGCTTTTGGTTTGATCCTAATGTGTGGCACTTTGGGTTTTTTTCTACTACAGCCATAAGCTGAGCAGTACCTTGCAACTGGACTTTAATAAATAGAAACAATGCAAAATTTGTCATATATCATCATCATCATCAGGCATCATCCCATCATCATCACAACCACTGTTTTATGTTTACTTTCCATGCTAGTGTGGGTCAAAGGGGTTATGATCTGCATGAGTTCTTATCCAGAGATATTGGCCTGCAAAATGTGTTAGAGTATCATGGCACTTTTGTACCTATCTTTTTTAGTTTGTTTGTTATGGTTGTTGCCTTTCCTCACACAAATCTTTTTACAGAGTGCACTGGGTGCATTTTATCAAGGCACCAGTACTAAACATGTGGTTATGTCTTCAGCAAGACAGAAGTGTCCTTCTGGCCCTGCATTATCTCTGCTTATTAGCCAAACAGTTTACAGCAGTTATAATATGCATTTTATCTTAGCACCAACCTTGTGGGATTGCCTTGTACCCAATAATATTGAAGTATTCTTGCCATTTTATTTTCATTTATTCAAGAGGAGTAATAGAGGGATTGATGACAATGAAGAAATAAAATTCATGGATGAGATGGGTGACAAAATGATAGTAGAAACAGAGTATAGTAGTAGGAGAGTAGCAGTGGGCAGGGGCATACCGTCTTTAGTTACACAAGCATAATAAAGTGGATAGGGGAGTGAGAGTAAGAGATAAAAGATGAGCAGAAGCAGAATGAGAGGGTATCAAAAGGCAGGCAAGACAGTACATATAGACTTAGCTGGAACTATTGGACTAGAGAATGGGTTGTTGCCATTTCTTATATGAAGCTCAACATCATGAGATCAGTTTTCACCTGTTTGTTCTGTGACTTTTTAAGTTTCTCTCTTCCACTACTTCCATAAATTTTGAGTTCCACACACTTCTTTATTCAACGTTCGTTTTCTACACACATAACTTGGTTGGACCAACACAGTCCTCTCCTGTGTATTACATCTGATTTTTCTTATTCCTAATTTCCCTCTCAGCTCATTCATAGACCTACTTTTATGCACACTGACATTACACAACCAACAAAGTATGCTCATTTACTTGCATTCTAGTTTTCAAAAATCATTTGCATGCAGAGCCTACATCTTATCATCACGCAGCATCATAGTCCATACACAAGTGTCATTCAAATTGTCTGTCACCCTCATCGAAAATCCTATATAGCCAGCAAAACTAATGACTCCTTGAACTTCTTCCAGCCTGTTGTTATTTGACTACAAAAGTTTTGGAACACCTACTCCACTGTAAATTAGATAACCAAGGTAACAGAAACTATCAAATGCTTTTAAGTGCCTTCAGTCCAGTTAAGAGAATCGGTTTCTCAAGTAAACTCAGCGTTTATTGCCTATGTCCACCCCTTAGCATTCAAAGTCAACCACCTCTGTAGATTACTTGTAAGTCTGCTATATCATACATGCATTAATACTCTAAACTAGGTACAGCAAAAGGATTGCTATCTATTCCATTTCAGCATTTTCAGCATGGCAGTTTTCCTGATGCAGTCAGCATTCTGTCTGCTTATTCATCACTAATACTTAAGTCTTTGCTAAGTTTCCTTTGGGATTCCTTGATTCTAAGTTTCACTTCCAGATCTGAAAATTTTCTTTTAATTTTAATACTGACTCAGCTATGAGATTTATCTCATGACTCTAGTTTCATGCCATGGTGATCTGCAGGGGTGAACTGTTACAACACAGCTTTGTCATTCATTTATATTCAATAGTGATGGTGTGATGTCTTTTTAGTGACTGTAGATTGGTTTCTTTTTTGCAAAAGATTTTGTGCTCTATATTAGCTATTTTTATGGCAAATGTTTATTTATATTTGTTGGTTAGGAGTGTATTTAACTGTTTATATTGCAATTTGCTTATTTCTTTTGAGGTTTTGGAGAAATTTGTCTCTTGTTGGATTTATTTGTGAAATTCATTAATGCTATTTGTTTGCAAAGAATGTTTATTTATTGTTATATTTGTCAAGTCTATGTTTTCATTAGAGAAGGTATTCATTTATAGAAAACTTTGTGAAGCATTTCATGTGTACTGGTATTAGGATTCCTGCTTGAGTGATTTTTCTTCTGTGGATATCTTTGTTGATGCTTGTGAGTGTGTGTTCATGTCTTTTGTATGTAGTTCAATTTTGTGGATGATATTTTTTTTATCAAGGCATATATTTATTTGTTTCTTTGAAATTGCCAGTATGTATTTATGGGAGAGTATATATAATATATATATATATATTTAGCTGGGGTATGATAGTTTTGGCTTTTTGTGATTGTTTTATCCTGATTCACGTTCACAATATAATTTTTCAAAATGAATTTATTTTGGTGTCTATAGTGTGAGAAGTTTCATTTGGTGTGTTTTCATGCTGTATTTCCTTATGATGCACGTGGGGAAATTTTTGAAAACTATTTATATGTGATGGTACACAGTTTATTATTTCCCTTTTCATGTTTGTGGTTATTTCTTTTCTATAAACTTGCAAATATATCTGGATGGAGAAGTTATGTGTTTTGTGTTTATATCCCACTATGAATGTGTGCATGGTGTATGTGTCTTTGAGGGCTCCAGTGAATGTGCTGAGGTTGCTTTGTTTATTGGCTTGTCCTTATTTTAACATTGTTGCTTTGTGAGCTATTTTTTGGAAGCTTTTGCATTATGAACATGTTTGTGCTTTTGTGCAGTTGCATAGGTTTGTGCTTGTGTGTGTATTTTTTGATCTTTTTGGCTTATGAGGCCAGAATTTGTTTGATTTTCAAAGCATTTAGGCTGTGAGTACAAGACTCCCCACTGAATGGAATATCAGTCACAATATTAATCCCACAAAATTGTTTTGGTATACATTTTCAGCTGAGTGTATGGGCTAACCATTAAATGAAATACCTTTCTCAAGAACACAATGCACTCCCCAATCCACAGCCTAATGCATTTGAGCCCAATACCATTAACTTACCTTCACAGTGGGTTCCCATGTTGTTATTAGATTATTGTATATTATGTTTTATGCATCTTGTTCAGCTTCAGCTAACTTTTGTATTGTTCCTATTGCATGGTTTGTTGCATTTGTGTTGTTAGGATGTGTTTAGTGATTGGTGCTGGAAGGCATATATACTACACCTATTTTTGCATTTAATCTGAAGAGTGTATTATCCCTATCACACAGTATCACTGGTATTGCAAAACAGCTTAAAATATAATCTCTACCATATTCCTATTACGAGTGTAATGAATAATCATAGAAAAAGAAGATAAAATACTAAAATTAGACAACTGACCATGATGCTTTGCAGTCAAGTGTGGTTATTATTCATTGTTAATGATGTCCCCCATAGCTGTTACTTATTTTTGCTTTTAAATGAAAAAATTGTTTTTGTGATGAAACAAGCATATGATGAGCCCAATACTTTGTCTGGCAAATGAGCAAAGCCTGGACTTTTTACAGTTGTGGAAATTGTTGATGATATTTATTCTGTGGATGAAGAGTTTACCCCTATGCAGACAATGAGAGTAATTCAGACAAACTAGTAAAAGTGATGAAGAAAGAAGCAATTTGGGTGAACAAGTGTGGTAGTTGAGAGATAGGTCTATTATTGTTATTCTCCTAATTCTTTTTGTAATTCTATTCATTTAGCAATCGCTATTCTTGTGTTATGTATGCAACTATTTTTGTTTTTACTCAAGAACCCAAATGGAGGTCAAAGTTAGACACAGGGGCCCAGGCCAGAGAGAGTTAAGAGTATTAAACAAATGGTGTTGTTATTGTTTTTGTTTAGCTTGTTTGTGAATTTTGAGGTATATATTTTAGTTTGTCTTTGAATCAACTAGGTTTTATGGCTTATTTATAGAATGGTGTAGCTTTATTAAATCATTTTGTGTGATGAAATTGAAGAGATTCTCTGGCTTATACTGCTAAGGTTTTCATTATCAAAGGTGGGGTATTATTATATGATATTATGTCAAGATAATTGGTTAGGTTTGCTTTGCTGATTGTTTTAGGTTGCAATTTTTAAGGTGCTAATTATATTTTTCCTGAGCTTATCTCATATTTTGGGAGATGGCTAGGCTGTTACCCCAAGTACACCTCTAATGGATTTCATAGGTATTTGAATTCCTCACTCAAGCTCTAATAGTTTGCTAATCTCCACTCCATAGTAGCATACCCTTGTGATGCCAAAGAGTTCATTTACCATTTTTTAACCTAAGATATATTGTGGAACTGGAGAAATTTGTGTTCATAGACAACTATATGTAGTTGCTGTTCACTGATAGAAATGAATGTCTCAGCAAATTTTGATGCATTTTTATAATAAGAGTTTGCCAACGAAAGGGAAAAGGTCAGTGATGTTAAATGCATATGTAAGCACATATACTTAACAAAATACTTTAGCAACATTATCTACTCATAAATAATTGATATAGTAGGTCTTATTAAATACAAAATACATACACAAAAATATATTTAGAAACATTTCAATCATGATCAAAGCATATTTCAAACTCACAAATATATGCACACAGAAACACTAACAAAGAAGCCCACCTAAAAAAATTCTCTCCAGCAGGAATCCTAATACCAAGACACATGAAATTCTTCCTAAATTATTCCATAAGAAAAGTCTTCACTAATGACAAAAACGACGCTTGATCAAAGATCATGCAGGCAGATTGTTCACAAAAATGTAATTTTTATCAGACACTCTATAAAGACATTCTAAGGTTTTCAGTGAAAAAAAGAAAAACAGATTGAAGGGATGCTATCATTTTCACCATCAACAAAAGTAAAATCTGCAAAACTTATTGCTTTAGCATTAGTGGGTCCATTGATGGGAAGGTCCTGGGTAAGGCCATGTTTAAAAGAGTTGTCCAGACAATACATCATACATACAGACATGCACATAGGTGCAGGCTAGGCTGCATGGTTAAGAAGTTTATTTTCTAACTACGTGACTTTGGGTTCAATCCCATGAGATAGCACCTTGTGCAAGAGAGCATTCTACTGTAGCTCCAGGCTGACCAAGTAGATTTTGGAATATGAAAACTAAAAGAAACCCATTGTAAATATATATGTTTGTGTGTATACACTTCTCTTGACATCACATAATTGTTGTTAATAAGCATTTCTGTTATACAAACTATGTTGTGTCTTATGAGTCTTCCAATGAAAACATGCCAGACCATGCTTAGAAACAGGTGAAAGCTGATGACAGGAAGGACATCTAGCTGTAGAAAATTTGCCTCAACAAGCATGGAAACGTAAGCATAGGAATGTGGAGAGTAAATGATTACATATATATATATACAGGGAGCGGTGAATAAACTGCTGTCTAAATTATGCAAAAATGAAGATAACACTGATATCTCATTTTAACTGATATATTTACCAAAATTATATAAAAATATGTTAAAATACTAAAAAGTAAATTTATTCAATAAAATTACTATTGGCTTCAACCATGGCCTCCAGATGGCTTTGGAATCTCCAGCAACTCATCTGGATGGTCTCCTTGTTTAAGTTGGTGAATGCTGCCATAATCCTTGCCTTCAATTCATCTTCAGTGTTACATGGAGTTTTGTTGGTCTGTCGCTCAACTACATTCCACACATAACAATCAAGGAGGTTGCAGTCTGAGGAGTTAGGTGGCTATATGTTAGGGGTGATGTGATCACAGAAATTGTTTGACAGCCACGACTGGGTTCTCCTGCTTGTGTGACATCCTGTAGAGACCTTTTGCCAGACAGGGTCTTCTAGCACCAACCTTCTTGACCCAGGGTAGCACTACCTCTTCCAGGCACTTGATGCAGG
This sequence comes from Octopus sinensis, assembly GCF_006345805.1. Taxonomy (NCBI): domain Eukaryota; kingdom Metazoa; phylum Mollusca; class Cephalopoda; order Octopoda; family Octopodidae; genus Octopus; species Octopus sinensis. The sequence continues at coordinate 87,456,897 of NC_043006.1, read as the reverse complement.
CCTTCGTGTTGAGACTGAGGCCTTGTGGGAATATGAATAGAGGCATAACGTCACCATCACTAGTGATCACTCCATGATATTGACTGGATGTTTGATTTTTATCACTTGTGGTACATCTGAGATTACACCCAACCACTCTGAAATATTTGAATTAATGCCAAACAACACAACATGTCCTTTCCAAATTTCTGGCAGAGTGAATTGTGTGATGGTGCAGTTTTTCTCACAAGCAGTGTTCAACTGACCCTACTATATAGTGTAGTCAACAAAATCAAATCCAATGTGCATGTAAGAAATTAACAATATAAAATGGCACATATATAAATACAATATGTATCTATATATGTGTATATATAAGTATATATATATATATATATATATATATATATACATATATATATATATATATATATATATATAATGTATATGTATATATGTGTGTATGTTAAATATGTGTGTATATTAAATATTGATCTTATCAAGTGGCCAGCATGGGAATAAAAACCTTATATATATATATAATATAATATATAGGATAAAATTTTCAAAAAATTTTATCAGTGGCCAGCATTTAAAAAAATACATTTTAAGGTGAATATAATAAGCAACTTATAAATAAAGGCAAAAGAAAAAATTTTCTATGCCAAATATGCCGAGAATAGACTTTAAATTGTCAAGAACCACATATAAAAAATTTTTAGAAATTTCTGTCAGCTTGCTTCGAGACATGTGCTTATAGTGATGAATTAATTATATGTGGTTATTGACGATTTAAAGTCTATTCTTGGCATATTTGGCATAAAAATTTTTCCTTTGCTCTTATTTAAAAGTTATATATATATATATGTGTGTGTGTGTGTGTGTGTGTGTGTGTATACATATATATCATTATCATCATCATCGTTTAACGTCTGCTTTCCATGCTGGCATGGGCTGGATGGTTTGACTGAGGCCTGGCAAGCCAGCAGGCTGCACAAGTCTTCAGTCTGATCTGGCAGTTTCTACAGCTAGATGCCCTTCCTAATGCCAACCACTCTCAGAATGTAGTGGGTGCTTTTATGTGCCACTGGCACAAGGCCTAGTCAGGTGGTAATGGCATTGGCCATGTTCAAATGGTACTTTTTATGTGCCACCTGCACAGGAGCCAGTCCAGCAGCACTGGCAATGACCACAGTCGAATGGTGCCTTTTTTATGTGCCACCAGCAGGGGAACCAGTCAGCAGCTCTAACTTCTAGCTGTTTTGCAATGTCAGAAGCTTTTGAATGGGGTATTTTCCACAATTCTCTTCAAACAGTGAAGTTTCCTTTCCCAGAGCCCAGGTTGGCTGGAATGAGAATCTGTTGATTCTTTTCCTTGGCTTTTGAATTGTACTATAATTTTATTAACAGTAGCAAGAGGAATTTGAAGATTTTCAGCAATTTTTCACTAGCTAAGACCAGCCTCAGATTGCCCAACAATATGACCTCTTTGAAAATTTGACAGTTTTGCTGAATTTTTTGTACGTGGCATGGTTACTCTTCGCAAATGTTTAATATTAGGTTGTCAAGAAAGTTCTTGCGGAATTTTAAATTTTGGTTTTAAATGACATTTTTCAAATTAATTTTCATTAAATTACTTTGACTTTATATATCATTTTAAAGTCCTACTCTTTTTCTTTTTGAATAATTAGACCATTTTTTCCAGAACGTTGACTACAACATGGACTTAAAGCAAATTAGCACAATTTTCTTATTCCAGTTCAAGCTAGGCCAAAAAGCTACTGAAACAGCTCATGATATCAACAAAGTGTTTGGCCCAGGAACCACTAATGAGCGTACAGCACAATGGTGGTTCAAGAAATTTCGTAGCAGTGAAGAGAATCTTGAAGATGATAAATGTAGTGGTCGGCCATTGGATGTTGACAACGATCAACTAAGAGCCTTAGTCGAAGCCAATCCATGCATAACTGTTCGAGAGCTTGCTTCTGAATTAGACGTAATGTATACAACAATTTCCAACCACTTGAAAGAGATTGGAAAATCAAAAACACTTGAGAAATGGGTGCCCCATGAATTGGATGACAACCAAAAATATGCTGTTTTGAAGTGTCATCTTCCCTTCTTTTACACAACAAGAATGACCCGTTTCTTGACTGGATTGTGACTTGCAATGAAAAGTGGATTCTTTACAACAATCAGCGATGCTCAGCTCAGTGGCTGGAGGCTGACGAAGCTCCACATTACTTCCTGAAGCCAAAGTTGCACCAAAAGAAGGTCATGGTGACTGTTTGGTGGTCTACAGTCAGTCTCATCCATCACAGCTTTTTGGATTCAGGTGAAACCATTACAGCGGAGAAGTAGTGTCAGCAAATGGATGAAACTCCGACAACAACAGCCAGCATTGGTCAATAGAAAAGGACCAATTCTTCTCCACGCCAACACTCAGCTACATGTTGCACAACTGACCCTGCAGAAGTTGAACGAATTGGGCTACAAAACTCTCCCTCATCTGCCATACTTACCAGACCTCTCGCCTACTGACTACCACTTTTTAAAGCATCTCAAGAACTTCCTGCGTGAGAAATGCTTCAAAAATCAAGACGATGCCAAATATGCCTTCAATGACTTCATCACCACCAGAATGCAAAATTTTTACACTACTGGTATAAACAAACTTGTTTCACGTTGGCAAAAGTGTGTTGATTTTGATGATGTTTATTTTCGATTAATAAAGTTTTGTTTGAGCCAAGATAGGTGCATCTGAATTTAAAGGTTAAAAACCGCAAGAACTTTCTTGACAACCTAATATAATGGCACTTGGAATGAAAAAGAATAATTACATTGTAAATTTTACACTGCTGAAAACATATTAAGACACTTAGATCAGAAATTTTGAAAATTAATGGTGTCTATTTGCTTCCGCTTGTCTATGTATATATATATATATATATATATGTGTGTATGTGTGTGTATGTGTGTGTGTGTGTGTATCTATATATATGTATATATGTATGTGTATACATATATGTATATATATATATATATATATATATACCTACACACACACACACACACACACACACATATATATATATATATATATGTATATATTCATACACAAACATGTGGGTTATGTGTGTGTGTGTATGTTTACATGCATATATATATATGTATTGTATACATACATGTATGATCTGCTTGCTGACCAATGAAGGCCATGGGAGCCTTATCTTTATTTTAGTTATTGATTATTGCTATTACTTTTTTAATCTTAGAAACATTTCAATTTCCTTTACTTTATCCTTGACTAATAACGAACAATTTTTTACACTCTTTTATCTCCTTATTTCCTTCTCTCCCTCCTTCACTTCAGAGAATGAGAGGGCTTGAATAACAAAGAAATAGGGTGAAGGTATAAGATAGTGTAAGAAATAGACTGTGTAGACAAAGAAAGAAAAGTGAAAGGGAGCTGAAGGATGTAAAAAAAATATGAGTGATACTTTCCCTTCTGCACAATATTTTCAATTCAGATGCTACCCCACCACACACACATGTGCACCCTGCCACACACACACAGGTGTTTTAATTGCATTTGTAATAATGTCTTCATCTTGAATAAATTGAAACGAATGACATCACAATTCCTTAAAAAAAATGAAATGGCAGTTTTACTTTGACTTTCTTATTTTGTAACGGAACCCAATGTGCAATTTTCAAATATAATTTTATAAGAACACCTGACTTTTCATAGTTCCAATTTTCTTTGCTTTCTCTGTTTTGTTATTCAAACTATAACAAGTTTATTTTTTGACTGTTTACTAACAATTACAAAAACTATTACAAGAAGAATGATTAAACAGTATACTCCATCCTCAAATGCTGTAAAATGTAGTCAAATACATCATCTCTGTTCTTTTCAAATGAATATCAAACCATAAATCATTCTAAATTGCTTACTCTTTTACTTGTTTCAGTTATCTGACTGTGGCCATGCTGGAGCACCGCCTTTAGTCGAGCAAATCGACCCTGGGACTTATTCTTTGTAAGCCCAGTACTTATTCTATCGGTCTCTTTTGCTGAACTGTTAAGTGACGGGGACGTAAACACACCAGCATCGGTTGTCAAACAATGCTAGGGGGACAAACACAAAAATATACACACACATACCTACATATATCATCATCATCATCATCATCATTTAGCGTCCGTTTTCCATGCTAGCATGGGTTGGACGGTTTAACTGGGGTCTGTGAAGCCGGAAGGCTTCATCAGGCCCAGTCAGATTTGGCAGTGTTTCTACGGCTGGATGCCCTTCCTAACGCCAACCACTCCGTGAGTGTAGTGGGTGCTTTTTATGTGCCACCTGCACAGGTGCCAGACAGAGCTGGCAAACGGCCACGAACGGATGGTGTTTTTACGTGCCACCGGCACGGGGGCCAGGCGAGACTGGCAACAGACACGAATGGATGGTGCTTTTACATGCTACCGGCACGGGGGCCAGGCGAGGCTGGCAACGGACACGAGCGGATGGTGCTTTTACCTGTATATATATATATATATATATACATATATACGACAAGCTTCTTTCAGTTTCCATCTACCAAATCCACTCACAAGGCATTGGTCGGCCCAAGGCTATAGCAGAAGACATTTGCCCAAGATGCCACGCAATGGGACTGAACCCGGAACCATGTGGTTGGTAAGCAAGCTACTTGCCACACAGCCACTCCTAACAGTTATATGAACTGTGCTACAATAACATTTGCTGGAATAATGTTATTTGACCGCTGTAATTTGATAGAGATATATGTAGCAGATTGGCATTCTGTTTTATATATTACTTCAAAAAGTCAAATAATGATTCAAAGTTTTCCGCACAAGTCATTAAATTCAACACCAGTATTTGTAAATAAAAAAAAGCTAAAATGTAGTTTAAATAATGAAACAGACAAGTCATTAAAATCAGCAGCATTATTTCCAATAATAAACCAAAAAAAAAATGTTTAAAACAATTTGGGACCATGAAAAGTCAATAGTGCCCAGAAACCAATAACTTATATAATTTATTTAGTGTTTGTTTAGTGAGATTTAGTAAAAATTCGCTTTTAATACATTTTATAATATACTGCTCTGTTCTGTTCAAAATGGAATCTTCAATGAAAATAGAAAAGTTTAATGAAAATATTAAAGATAATCTAACTGTAAACACACACACACACACACACACACACACACACACACACACACACATAAATACTGTAATATATATGTTTTAATACTATATGATAAACATACCTTAATACCATATTGTATGCATTTTATATCAGATTAAATATTAATGTATGATTTCAGTTGAAGGCCTATACAATAAGTGTGGTCTATAGGTGCATAGTTGCAAGTGTGGCTGTGTAGTAAGAAGTTTGTATCCTAACTGCAAGGTTCTGGGTTCAGTTCTACTTTGTGGTGCCTTAGGCAAATACTTCTAACTATCGTCTTAGGCTGACCATACTATGTAAGTAAATTTTGTTAATGGAAACTGAAAGAAGCCCTAGTGATTTATTTATGTCACAATAACTTAGCAGTTTGGCAAAAGCGACCAACAGAATAAGTACCAAGCTTAAAAATAAGTGCTGGGATCGATTTATTTGACTAAAATCCTTTAATGTGTTTCCCCAGCATGGCTGCTGTTTGAGGAGTGAAAAAAGTAAAAGATAAAGAAGAATCACAAAATTGTGTATATTTTGTATCACTAACATGTACATTTTAGTTTGATAAGATCAATGTAATTTAATTTTAGAAAGTTGATTTGTGTTTTTTAGTTTTGTAGGGTTCATTAAGTTATTCCAAACCTTCTTTTGAAATCCTTTTGAAATGCTTAACATATTCCACATGTGACATGTATTATTGAAAATATTAGAATAAAATATCATCATTATCACTATCGTCGTCACCACCATCATCATCGTCGTCATCATCATCATCATCATCATTTTAATGCCCATGTTTTCATGCTTGCACTGATTGGATGGGTCTTCTCAAGGAAAATATCCTGCAACTGATTGCTTTCCTTCGAGATTCAACATCCAGTGATTAGACTTCACCATTTCTTTCTCTGTCTTCCTTAGTCTCCCTCTTCTACTGGTGCCTTTCTACCCTTTTTCTACTCATCTGTCTTCATCTATATGCATAGCATGTCCATATTAGCATAGCTATCTCTGTTGCACTCTAAAACAACTCCTCTTATATACAGTATTTCTTACAGCTGTGCCTCATTGTTCATGCACACTAACATTATACATTCAGAGGGTCATGCCTGATTTGTTTCTTTCCAAGCTTCACACATCTTCTGTGTTTTTAGCGCCCTTATCTCACTGTTTGTACTTTTCTATTTATAACCATAGTCGATGTAAAACATTTGTAGATTAATCATCTAAAAATTAAATTTCACTAATCAACTTGGATAATAGTCACTTTGTGTTTTTCCTGATGAATTCACCTATGTCCAAAGTTCCACTGATATAACGAGAAAGAAAGAATATGCTAGGATCTTTAAGGGGGTAACTTTTTTCATTTTCCTCATGCACTATGCTTATCTCTCCCTCCCAACTCCTGCTATCCAGTCCTATTCTCCCTGCTCTATCAACTGTATTGTTATTATTCTGTTGTTCCTCTGTGCAAATCCTCAGGTTTCACCAGTTACTGCATTCCCCAATTTCCAGCCTTCTACATTCAGGTGAACTCCCTATCATACACCCTGGGCAATCCTCTATCGTCACATCCTTAAACTTTGAGAGTATGACATAGCACATTGCTACCATTTCTTTCACTCTTGCTTTCTTTCATTCTTGTGCTCTCTTCCCCTTGCTCTCTCTCACCCTCTCATTAGGGTAACGATGTATCACCTCTACAGTAAGACACCTATTTCTGTCTATATATCACCTCTCCTCACTTGGCACAAAGCAACAACCTTCAGTACCAACCCCTCTTAATGAATCTTTGTCTTGCAGCTTGGTGACCTTTCTGGTGCTGGTCCCATATAAAAAGCAACCAGTTCATACTGCAAGGTTATTGGCATTAGGAAAGGCATCCAACCATAAAGATTATGCCAAAGAAGATCTCACTGGTACTGGTGCCATGTACAAAGCACCCAGTCCACTCTGTAAAGTGGTTGGCATTAGAAAGAGTATCCAGCTATAAAAGCCATCCCAAAACATACAGTAGGGCTTATCAGCTCCAGTCAAACTATCCAACCCATGCTAGCATAGAAGTTGGACATGAAATGATGATGATGTTGATGATATATTTGTGCCCACTTTTACAGTACTGGCATGGGTTTAGGGAACCTCTTGAGGCTATATTCTATAGCCATATGCCTTTCTTGGTGTCTGTCCTCATTGTGTTTTCAACCTACTTTGTTCCACAGCTTCACATAAACCACTGAACAGGTGGACTTTATGTTCATGAGGCATATAGACAATGTCATGACAAGCTAAATAGCATCAATTGGAAGATGTGGATATAAATGTATGCACATGCATGCACACACATGCATACACTAACACAAACATACAATAGGAGTCCTTACAGTTTCCATCTATTGTATTTTACTCATGAGGCATTAGTCAACTTCAGACTGTAGACCCCATATGCTCATGAACAGACTTCTTAATCAAGCAGCCATGGCTGTACCTTATGATATGCCCCTGTACAAACCTACCCATGCACAAATAAACATGCACTTATATATATATCCATATGCATGCCACTATGTGCACATAGTTGTGCAAATATACCAGAAAATTCACATGCATATAATTTTTCCCATCTGTATGAATAATATTTGTCTAGTACATATAAATATGAAATCAATAAACAATTGAATTTTCCCATTTAACCATTATATGTCTCATTAGATTTATCTCCAATGAATTACAATAATTTATTTCTGTTTTTCTTCCATTGTAGGTGCTAATGCTAAGAATAAAAGAGCTGTTTATGAACCTTCTGGAACACAGCGCTGTCGACAAGTAATCTGCAGCAAAGAAATGGCTCTCACAGTTGGTGTATTACTAGGTATTGTCATCCTAGCTGTTGCTTTTATTGCTTCATTTGCTCGTCCAGATAGCCAAAAATGTAGCATAGCTCCAGTTCAGGCACCACGAAATGATCTTTTGTCTAACAGCAGTGATAGTGAGAAAACAGAAGATAGTAGTACAGAGGAAACTGATACAAACTTCCCATGGAGCAGTGTATGGCTTCCAAAATCTGTTTCTCCATTACATTATTCAATATTTATCCATCCTAACCTTACCACAAGTCTGGTAACTGGGAATGTCTCAATTACCTGCAGAGCAGTCTCTTCTACAAACTTCATTATTTTGCACAACACACAAAACATAACTGAACTGGTTATTCATTCGCACAACAATTCAAAATTAAGATCCACTGATTTGATTCAACAGAAGAATGGTAGTATGCTTTATATAAAGCTTGACCGCTTCCTTAAAGAGGAAGAAATATTTGATATCATCATTTATTTTCGGTCACGTCTGCAAACTGGAATGGTTGGATTTTATCTGAGCAGTTATACAGCAGAAGATGGATCAACAAGGTAAGATATTTCACTTATTGAAGAAATAACATTAAAATTTGCTGATATGTTTGTTCTCTTCATTTTTAGGGATATATCGAATTGCTACATCTAATTTGGCTTAAGGAGGTCATTGCCAGTGCCACTGGACTGGCTCCTGTGCAGGTGGCACATAAAAAGCACCATTTGAGCATGGCCGTTGCCAGTACCACCTGACTGGCCCCCGTGCCAGTGGAACGTGAAAGCACCCACTACACTCTCAGAGTGGTTGGCATTAGGAAGGGCATCCAGCTGTAGAAGCTCTGCCAGATCAATATTGGAGCCTGGTGCAGCCATCTGGTTCGCCAGTCCTCAGTCAAATCGTCCAACCCATGGAAAGCGGACGTTAAACAATGATGATAATGATTGTTTTTTTTTATTTTTCATGGTATTTGATTAGTTGATATAGAATTTTCAGAATTGTAAAGATGTGCATGAAGGGCAATACTGCATTCTAGAACAGGATGTATGTTACCAAATGAATTGCGACTTAACAGGTTGTTGCAGCATCTTAGTAATTGGTTGAAAAATTAAATGCACCTCACAGATCTCCAATCCAAAATATACTCTGCTCATTTGTAATCGAGGAGCAATCTTTACCTTTTTACATGCAATGGTTAATTAGTATGATGTTGAGAGTGACAGTTTTGACACACTATATTCTCTCTACTCACCAGTCCATTTCTATATATCAGTAAATTTTAGAGGTGGCTACAATAGAGGCAAGCATGTTGGGGTTACACTTATTTCTTGCTGTTGGTGAAAATATAAGACAGCAGTGGCTGATCAAGTGACTAAGTTATTGAACTAATTATTCATAATGAGTTTAAATTTGTCACTAATGTTTCTTTGTGTCTCTGGACAGAACAATTGTCAAACTTTTTCGACCATTGACCCCCTTTAGCTACTTCTCCTTTTGCATCAACCACTTTAAACACTTCTCCTTTTGCATTGACCCCTTTAACCACTTCTCCTTCTGCATCGACCACCCCCTCCTCATTTAAAATATTCTTAATACCCTACCCTACCATACCATATCTTAAACGCATGCCAAGTACTGATGCTGGCAATTAAAATGTCAACTAAAATATATATGTATGACAAGTTAAGAAATTCTGTTGATGATGACACACTTTTTACATTTAAAACTATATGTATGAGTATTAAACTTTCGATTTTTATGAAATTGTTTTCACATTTAGCAAATGTGAAAAACACTTATTGCTGGAATATCTTTTACTGAAACTGACAACATCAGTGTGAGGGATGAGCATGGCGCTGACTAAATATTTCAAGCAGTTCATCTGGGTGAGCTGGTCTTTCACATGAAGATCCCCATTTGACCCCTGTAATTCCTCACCGACCCCTAAAGGGTTCTTTGGACCCCCTTTGGTGACCCCTGCTTTAGATTGTCTCAATATACCTACCAGCCAGAAATAGATACTAAATCTAAACCATTTAGTTTCAATCTAGAGTCTATCGAATGTTTCAGTCTGTCTTGTTATTATTGTTTTGGCTATAGTCTGTGTCTGAGGATTGGTACGATGCTGCCTTTCTTACATTAAGTACCTCATCCACAGAGCATCTACCAATGAGTAGACAAATTCTTTGAGCATTGGAAATTTTAACCACAGCACAACAGGAAGACGGGCATGGCAGTGTGATTAAGAAGTTCATTTCTCAACTGCATGGTTTGACCTCAGTCCACTGTTCAGTACCTTGGCCAAGTATCTCTACTATAACCCTGGGCCTAGTGAAGGAATTTAATAGGCAGAAACCGAAAGGTTCCCATTCTATGCATGCATGCATGCATACATACATACATATATATGATGGGATTTTATACAGTTTCCATCTATTCATCTACAAGGCTATGGTCGACCTGAGTCTGTACCAGAAAACATTGCCCCAAAAAACATGTGGTTGGGCAGTGACCTTCTTAACCATACAGTGATGCCTGTATCTTTATTTTTATGTTGGATGTTTGTCTTTGAGTGTCATATTTTACATAAAGGTATTTTCTAGGAGGCGAGCTGGCAGAAACGTTAGCATGCCGGGTGAAATGCTTAGCGGTATTTTGTTTGCCGTTACGTTGTGAGTTCAAATTCCGCCGAGGTCGACTTTGCCTTTCATCCTTTCGGGGTCGATAAATTAAGTACCAGTTACGCACTGGGGTCGATGTAATCGACTTAATACCTATGTCTGTCCTTGTTTGTCCCCTCTGTGTATAGCCCCTTGTGGGTAATAAAGAAATAGGTATTTCCTAGGAGTATTGTGTGGCCTTCGAAAAATTTGCTGTAACTCAGTTTTAAATTGGCTATTTCAAAGTGTGAAGCTGAAGTTGTACTTTTTGTACTGACTTGTGCGATATATCAATTAGACACATCTATATTTTGCTGAATGTATACACACTCATACACACACACACACAGAATAATTGTGATGTTGTTGAATTCTGAACCCTGTGAGTTTATTTATAAGCAAAATTGATATGACTGGGCCCATTTGAAGTGTGCCAGAAGTTTTTGTGTGTGTGTGTGTGTGTGTGTGTGTGTGTGTGTGTGTTGAGATAAAAATAATTAGATTGTTGTCAAAGAGTTGAACAATTATGGAGCTAATCAGATGTGTGGTGCAGAGGTTGATATTTGAGAAGAGGATTTGTATTTAACTAGATGAAGTACATTTTGGTGAAAACTGTTTAAGATGTTTAGAGAGTTTAGTAGTGTTACTGTGATATTTGGATTATTTGCAAACCAGGATGCTGAGATGTCGTGTGTGCATCAAAGTTTCTTTTAATACTAGTGTTTGGGAAAATGTTGATATGCTTTAGTTGGTATGTGTAATAACTGGGTAGGTTATTTGAAGAAATCAACGGTAGTCATCATCATCATCATCATCATTTAGCATCCGCTTTCCATGCTAGCATGGGTTGGACGGTTCAACTGGGGTCTGTGAAGCTGGAAGGCTTCGTCAGGCCCAGTCAGATCTGGCAGTGTTTCTACAGCTGGATGCCCTTCCTAACGCCAACCACTCCGTGAGTGTAGCATGTATGTATATAAATAAATAAGGATAAGATCCTTAATTTAAATTAAATAGCAATCCTATCAAGTGGCCAACAATGGAAATAAAAACCTTCAAAGGTAATAATTATTGTTAAAATTATAATTTAGGGTATCTACGAGATTACGGCCATGCTAAAAATAGCAGCCAAAATCTGACTCTAAAACCACATTATATGTTCATACAGCACAAGGAGAGAAGACAAAGAGACAAAATAAAACTAGTAAAAAATGTGTGTATACATTATATATATATATATATATATATATATATATATATATATATATATATATATATATATATATATATATACACACACACACACAGAGCTTTTCTTTTAGACTTTATATCAAAAACAGGATTCTGTTCTAATTTATTCTTTTGTAAACCATATGGCTTCAGGTTCAATACCACTGCATGGAACTTTCGAAAAATGTCTTCTACGAGAGTCTCTGGGTGGCCAAAGCATTGAGTGGATTTTATAGGTGGAAACTGAGAGCCAGAACATATGTGTTGTCTGGAAACAAGTAAGGGTTGGTGATAGGAAGGGTATCTGATTATAGAAAAATTAGCTTCACCTAATTGTGATTCACCCTTGTAAGCAAGAAAGAGTGGATGTTAAAATGATGGCAATGATCATGCATACATACATGCAAACATTCACCCATACGCATACAAGCATGTGTACATGAATACACACAATCATTATCATCTGCAACAGGGCTAAGAAGTTCTGGGTATCCTCTATCAAGTTTTATTCATGAATATCATTGATGAGAGTGAATGACTTATTCTGCAGTTTGTGAACTCCTCATTTCCTGTATTGTTTCTTTTTTCGATATATATATATCAGAAAGCTTATATTGTATGAAACTTGAGCAGTGGCCAAGATACTTGTTTAAATAGATCAATGAATGACCTCATATATTAAGTGTTATTTTCCTCTTGTGTTTAAAAACCTTAATATGCTCATACATATACATACACATATATATTGATAGACATGGCTCTTTGCTATTGAATATTATATCAGAAAACATCATCATCCTGTAGACAAGGCATGTAAACAACACACATGTTCCAAAGGAAATAATTATACATTAGTGTTTCAGCATAATTTCCATTTCTTTAGCTGAGACACCAGCCAATCCCTTGGTGTTAGAAGCAACTGCTGCGATTTACAGAGATCAGAAAACTAAACATTTGGCTGATGCCTTCTGTGGCTTACCAAACCACTAACTGGGTGATGTGGGAAATTACAAAATCACTGTTTCTAGCTCAGGGAGTTTTGAAGAAGCGCAAATATAAACAAATACACATGTGCACATACATTATCATACATATGCACACACATGCCCGCACGCACACACACACGTTCATATATATATTTATACAGATATACGAGCAAAACGCCCCCCGTCCAATGGACAGTGCTGAGTTGTCAAATATTTCAACCAAATTTTCTCAAAACAACTTGTCCAACCGTCCCATAGGCCTCCCCTTTGAGAAACACTGATTTAACCTAAATTTGAGACACAAACAAAAGAAGAAATAAAGATAGACTTTTTTTCTATTCCAAGAAAAACGATTTTACAAATGCACGTTCCCACGGCTTTATCGACCACATTCTCACCTGGAATCGATTTTTGTAATTTTTTAAGACTTATACACACCCTGATACTGTTGGTATCTACATATCAAATTTGAGCGCAATCGGATGGAGGATGCCTGAGATCCTAGAAGACACACACTCAGACAGACAGAACGGATCTTGTATAATAGATATGTAGTGTATTGTTTAATTGTTGCTAAGATAAGAAACAATTTCTCAATCCAGTGAGAGATAAATATCATTTAATGAGTACAGGAACTATATGTAAAATGCTCAGCGCAGTAATCAGATGGGCTTGTATAGCATACCATGCACAATATGTTAATGATTCATATTTTTGAGCTTGAATGCTGTTTGGATCATGGTATGCTATACAAGCCTGTCTGATTACTGCACTGCCTGAACATGGAAATTGAATAGCTCTCATATAACTCCTATATTCATTAAATGATATATATATACTTATATGGTGGGCTTCTTTTAGTTTTGTCTACCAAATACATTTCCAAGATTTTGGTTGGCCTGGGGCTATAGTAGAAAACACCTAATGTACCTCTCAATGTCATTGGTACTACTGTATAATATATATATATATATATATATATATATATATATAATATATATATATATATATATATATATATATAGAATAACCAATTATTCTAAGTCTGTGTAACAAACTGCTGGTGACAATGGATGTAGTAGTGGTATTTATTCATGTTCACAATATTATAAATAGAATGTAATTTGCAATTATTTGACAAACATATGTTTTACAATTACAACACAATTACAGGAGAAGCACATATGCAAATCAATAACAGTTATATAGAAAATCAGCATGTGTTTACAAAGTTAGGATAGTTATAATTGAAATCATAACATGTACAACATATATGAGACAAGCAAAATAATATATACCTGCAGATTTTACATAGATAGGTATTTTCAACAAACAACATCACAGATGTTTTTCAAGGTGATAAAATGTACAGACTTGACATGCATATCATTATTAAAGGAAAGAAAGTTATGAACTAACAATAGTGTGTTTACTTTGATAAAGACAGGTTTGCTTAGCTTGTTGAAATTAATACATTCTCATCTGTAATTTTTAATGTCGTTCTAATGTTTCCAGTTTATCAGTAGTTTCCAAACATTTCATGCTGACCTTGAATACAATTAAATCTTGACCTAGCAATCCAAAATTCCCATTATATGACATATTAATAACCAGTTTTGTTTTATTTTTATTTTTGATTTCTGCATACTAAGATTAAGTTATGCAGTTTTATTGATTGCATTTCCAGTACAATAAATTTTCAGACCATTTTTGCTAACCTCACATATCATACTAACAGGTGTTTTGGGAGGAATTATCTGTCAACAGTGGCTTCAAATGTAACAATAAATACGTTGTATCTTTAAACAAACCAATTTATACTTATTGTATTATTTTCTTTAGATCTTAGCTGTTCATCATATGATGACATGGTAGCTGGAAGTAGCTTGATATAAGCCATATCTCATGGTCTTTATTTAATGCTAATAATTCACTTCAGATACAATCTGCTAAAAGGGTTAGTGGTGAACCACTCTATCCTTCTGCTTCATTTCAGAAAAAAAAAAGAAAAGGAAAAAAAATTAATTAATTAATCAAAATTACTCCTGCAGAGAGGAGCAAAACAATTAGCATTTATGATTAATTTTGTTTATGAAATAAAAATTAGACAACACCAAAATGCAAATTTATTAAAAATCAAATAGGGAAAATTTTTTTCCTTCACTATGGTGTTTTAATTATATTTATCTCTACTTAACTGCAAATTTTTGATGCAGAAAGCATCACTGGCATGCCTTTACCGAGTAGTGTGTTTGGTTAGCTATTTGGCTTCATGACCATTTTCATAGTCTTAGATACTTATGCAAATACTCTTTAATACTCTTGATATTGTTTAACATGGCACAAGGTGAATTTCTGAGGAAGACATCTGTTGTTGATTAAATTGATTTGAGTATCTTACTGGCTCTTATTGACCTCGGAAGAATGAAATGCAACACAAAATTGGCTCTAGCAAGATACAAATACAGAACTGTGTAATAAGTGAGTAGTTAGAGTAAATACGAAACCTAGTACTCATTTGTTTTCACAGCCACACAGCAAGATATTGCTGAAAAGCAGAAACAAAACTACTACACTTGAAATAGAAGAAACTCAAGTGAAGAAAAGAAGGAAAAAATATATAATACAGACAAATATTGTTTACGGGGGATTAAACAGTATTGAAAAGAAGGATTGGTTCCCAGAAATTAATTGAACATTAAAAGAGATGAACATTATTATTTTCATCAATATTTGCATTTGTGTTTTTCTTGCTTTCTTTTCTGTCTTTCTTGTCTTTTTATGTATTCTTTTCCTTTGTAAAAATTGCGAAAATAATGAAAATCAATTGCTTCTTTCTTCAACTCAACTTCTTCCTCTGCCCACCATGCTTCAACCAGCCACCTTCTCTTGGCCATTTAATTAGTTAAAATTTCATTCTAAGGTATATTTCCTCTAGCTAATTATTTGTATTCCGGAAAAAATTTTATCAGATTAGCCAGCCAATTTATCATTGTGAATTTTTCCAATAAGACAAATAAGAAAAGGAAAAATAAAAAACGAAATATAGTGATGGTGATGATGATATAGCAGTCGTTATTATAGGTGCATTCAATAATTCAAATAAAGACATTCTCCCAAATGTCTCCTTTGCTGCTGGGTGGGAGGTGTCTTCTTTGTATTCTATTTTTATTATCAACTGCACCAAAATGCATCATACTTTAGATTTTGATCTAGTACGCTTATTTCCAAGCTGCTAACTTTACTGGGGTGGGTGGCTTTTTTCACTGGGCAAGAGAGAGATGGGGTGTCATTTTATTTAATTTTCCTTCTCCTTTACTTCATTTTCATATTTTCATTTTATGTACATATATATTTGTTATTGCATGTATATATGTATATGTATGTGTGTGTATATATGTATATATATATATATAATATATATATATATATATATATATATATATATATATATATATATATATATATGTACACAATAATAAAAGGAAAATGGAGAGTTTAAACCGACACGTGTTATTTTATTAACATAGTATTATATTATTATTATTATTATTATTATAATAATATAAAAATAAATATAATCCCTACAATTGTTTCAATTCAACCCCCCAAACCAAAAATTCATATTATGGAAATATTTGAGTAAGAATCTCATCAGGGTAAACTGGATGAAAATCATAGATGAGATGTTTGAAATTGTAAAACATCTTCTATATGTGTTTGTTTGTGAGCAAAAATAATTAAATTTCTAAAAAATAAATAAGAAGATATAAAATAAAAACTAATGTAATGGTTATAAAATATGTGTGTATATTTAAGAATATTAATTTGAGTATATTTTTGCATGTTAGCATTTTAAGTAATAATAACATAATATTATGTCAATATATTAACATATGTCAGTTTAAACTCTCCATTTTCCTTTTATTATTGTATATTGTGTATGTATACACTTTTGTATTGGAGAAAATTTTACTACTATATTGGGTATTAAAGAGTTAACCAGTGAAAATTGGATGTTTTACATCCCTATAAGAGGAGCTTGTTTCCTTCTATTGGATTTTCTTGATATATATATAGGCGTAGGAGTGGCTGTGTGGTAAGTAGCTTGCTAACCAACCACATGGTTCCGGGTTCAGTCCCACTGCGTGGCATCTTGGGCAAGTGTCTTCTGCTATAGCCCCGGGCCGACCAATGCCTTGTGAGTGGATTTGGTAGACGGAAACTGAAAGAAGCCTGTCGTATATATGTATATATATGTATATATGTGTATGTGTGTGTGTGTGTGTTTGTCCCCGTAGCATTGCTTGACAACCGATGCTGGTGTGTTTACATCCCCGTCACTTAGCGGTTCGGCAAAAGAGACCGATAGAATAAGTACTGGGCTTACAAAGAATAAGTCCTGGGGTTGATTTGCTCGACTAAAAAGGCGGTGCTCCAGCCTGGCCGCAGTCAAATGACTGAAACAAGTAAAAGAGTAAAAGAGTAAAAGAGTAAAAGAGTATATATATATATATATATATATATATATATAATGGCCCGGTGGTTAGGGCACTGGACTCGCGGTTGTAGGATCACAGTTTTGATTCCCAGACCAGGCATTGAGTGTTTATTGAGCGAAAAC
>NC_043006.1:87389370-87436870 GCF_006345805.1 Octopus sinensis | reverse complement strand
GAGAGAATGAGTGAGAAAGAAAGAGAAAGAGTGTCGTGAGAGAGAATGCACTGGAAGAAAGAGAAAGAGAAAGAAAGAGAGAGAGAGAGAAAGGCAATAATTTGTAAGTAAAACAAATTACAGGCAATATAAACTGTTTACCAGGAATGTGAGGTATTTGGATGACTATAACATGTTAGGCTTCATTCATAAATGCATGTGTAATTTTATAATCTTTGTGTCATTGCACTTTTTCTCTCTTATCTGTGTACATACACATGCATGTATACATCATAACAACAGCATTTGAGTACATATAGAATTTCTAGATATATCATGTTTGTGACTATTGTTATAGTTTTATGTTTGCATACCTGTTTGAATCTGTACACTTATCCATCTGATGTCCCTCCCTTCATCTCAATTGCCCTTGAATTGCTTCATTAAAAAACAAAAACGTCATTAATTACTAGACCAATTTACTATCTACCTTTTGAATTGCATCATTTTATAATTACATATCAATTAAACATTGAGCCAATGAAGAAGCCTCTACAAAAAGCATTTAACCAGCTAAAAATAGCAGCAATGTATACCAGATATTTGTTGTCAAATGTACAGGACTTCTCTTGAGGACACTTGCTGAAAGAATTTTCAAAACCCTTACCATTCAGATCATATGGACTTGACACAGATACCACAAAGAGTTTCTTTTCATACTCTAACATTCTCTCAATTCACTGCCCTGAACTAGAACTTTATCAATGCCAAAAGCTGAGAGGTTTAGCTAACCTAGGCAAAAATTGAGCATAAAGCACCCTCTTTGATGCTCTAATGACTCTACTAATTTGATACTATTTACAATAGCTATGCTGTATATTGACTTATAACAGTTACATTCTTACACACACACACACACACACACACACACACACACCTCCTCATCATTATCATTTAGCATTTATGTTTGAAGTTCATGATTTTGCTTAGGCATAGTGATATTAAGAATCAGTTGTTTGAACTCAGTACATTTAATGCTTTAAAGTAAAGTATCAAGCAAACACATTAATATCAATTAATGATTAACGAAAGAACAGCAGTTACATAAAAAAAAATGTGCTTACATCATTCCTATTCTTTTGTCATTCATTATTCCCCATAGAATGTTACAGACCTTCCACCCACTTTTATTCATCTTTGTTGTGTTGATGGGCTACCTAAGCACTCATTGCCACTATCTACTGGCATTTCCTCCTGAGTATTTCTCTTTTCTCATTCTCTACCCCTACTACAAAGTGTTAATTGCTATTTAGACCCTCTACAAGGACCTGCTTTAATTTCCCCTTCTCTCACTCTTTAATCCCTCATGCCCTTACTCTTTACTCTTTTACTTGTTTCAGTCATTTGACTGTGGCCGTGCTGGAGCACCACCTTTAGTCGAGCAAATCGACCCCAGGACTTATTCTTTGTAAGCCTAGTATTTATTCTATCGGTCTCTATTGCCAAATCGCTAAGTTATGGGGACAAACACACCAGCATCAGTTGTCAAGCAATGTTGAGATAGGCGGGAATAAACACAGACACACAAACATATACACACTCACGTACACATTTATATACATATATACGACAGGCTCCTTTCAGTTTCCGTCTACCAAATCCACCCACATGGCTCTGGTCGGCCCGAGGCTATAGTAGAAGACACTTGCCCAAAGTGCCACGCAGTAGAACTGAACCCGGAATCATGTGGTTCGTAAGTAAGCTACTTACCACAGAGCCACTCCTATGCCCTTATGTAAAAATAACACCCATTTTCTTTCAGATTTCATAGTCTTGCAAGCTGCATGGCAATCTCAGTAGTGCCCATACATGCTGTAAAATGGTTGGTATTAGGAAAGGCAACCAGCTGTAGGAAACATGCCAAAGCAGGCATTGGTATACAGTGTTGTCCTTGGATGTCCAACTACCTCCCTCTCCTTTCTAGGTGGACAAGATACCTGCTCCTGTCCCTCTATTCTAGTTTCTTATCTCTCTATTTTGTACACACTCAGTTGAGGTGTCTTGTTGTATGGGGACTTGGTGCCTTGACTAGGGCTGGTACTATGTGAAAAACACCCAGTACACTCTATGAAGTGATTGGAATTAGGAAAGGGCATCCTGCTGTAGAAACTGTGTCCAAACAGACATAGAAACTGGTGCAGCCCTCTAACGCAACTCTTCTTGCTAAACTGACTAACCCATGCCAGCATGGAAGAATCGACATTAAATGATGATGATTATATAAATATATGTATGCACTAGATAAATATATGTATACACTAGATAAATTACACTCCAGCCCCCAACATTTCTCACCCTGCTAGAAGTAGACACCTTGTATGCTAGGTATACTATATAGATGTTATGGTATATATATAATTTGTAGATTATACTATACATATGAAATAGATTAGTATCTGTGTGATTGCTGGAATGCAACAAATCAGATTGTGCCAAATATTCTCTTTGTATTATATATATTAGGTATTTGAATTCATAATCTGCTGTGTATATCCTATATTAAATATACTGTATATATTATGTGAATCTTTCTCTCTCTCTCTCTGTCTTTCTCTCTCTCTATATATATATACACACACACACATATATATATATAGACAAATCACAAATCCCTTCAGGTAGATGGCCCTGCTTGATCAGTAGAAAAGGGGTAGGTAGAAACTCCATAAGATGTACCCAGTGTAAGTAATCAACATGTAAGAGGTACAGCGATATCAGAAGATTGTTGACAGGGAAAATAGTTTTGTTGTGTGGAAGATGCACAAGTACAATTAACCCTAAAAATGTACTGAAAATAGACTTCATCAAATGCCAGTGAGGAAAACTAGAAGTTGTTGATAGCTTCCATTGACCAAATCAGTAGTGGGAGTGAATACTAGAGTGTATCTGATAGAATAAGAATAAGCTGGGCAAAGTTCAGAGAGCTCCTACCTCTGTTGATATCAAAAGGCCTCTCTGTCAGAGTGAAAGGTAAATTGTATGATGTCTGTGTACAAACAGCCATGCTACATGGCAGTGAAACATGAGCTGTAACCACCAAGGACATGTGTAGGCCTGAAAGAAATGAAACTGGAATGTTTCACTGGATGTGTAATGTCAGTGTGCATGCACGACAGAGAGTAAGCATCTTGAGAGAAAAGTTGGGCATAAGAGGCATCAAATGTGGTGTGCAAGAGAGACAACTGTGCTGATATGGTCATGTGATGCATATGGATGAAGATATTTGTGTGAAGAAGTGCCAAACTCCAATGGTGGAGGGAACCTGTGGAAAAAGTAGACCCTAGAAGACATGGGACGAAGTGGTGAAGCATGATCTTCAAGCACTTAGCCTCACAAAGGCAATAACAAGTCACTGAGACCTTTGGCAATATGTCGTGGTTGAGAAGACCCACCCAGTCAAGTGAAATCCTAGTTGTGGCTGATGCCAGTGTTGCATAACTGGCATGTAAAGAGTACCCTTGACTGTTGGGTGATATGCTGTGCTTAAGAAGATTTGCCAATCCAAGTGAAATTGTAGCTGTGGCTTATACCTATATCTTTACTACCCACAAGGGGCTAAACACAGAGGGGACAAACAAGGACAGACATAGGTATTAAGTCGATTACATCGACCCCAGTGCATAACTGGTACTTAATTTATCGACCTCGAAAGGATGAAAGGCAAAGTCGACCTCAGCGGAATTTGAACTCACAACGCAACGCAGACGAAATACCGGCCTGCTATCGTTTCTGCCAGCTCGCAGCCTTATACTGTGGCTTATACCAGTCTTGCATTACTTGCACCCATGCTGGTGACACATAAAAAGCACCTTTCGAACACTGGGTATTATGGAGGCTTTGACAAGTGACTGAGACCTTTGGTGGCACACCATGCCTGAGAAGACCTGTTGAGCCAAGTGAGATCATAGTCATGGTTGATGCTGGCGCTGCATAACTGGCACCCATGCTTGTGGCACATTAAAAAGCACCCACTACACTCTTGGAATGGTTGGTGTTAGGAAGGGTATCCAGCTGTAGAAACCACGACAAATCAGACTGGGACTTGGTGCAGCTCCCCAGCTTACCAGTTTAAAGTCAAACCATCCAACCCATGCCAGCATGGAAAATGGACAGGATATGTTAAAGATGATATATATAAGCTCAAACAAACATACACACACTAGATAAGTGAGTCACATGAGTTATGATTCATGACCAGGCAGGCCAAGCTGCATTAAGATAAAGAATTCAATGTAATTTGTCATTAGGCATGCCATGTAGAAAGTCTTGTGGGCTACAGGATTTCATAAGGGGATGCTTTCACATACTCCCACCTACTTCCACCCCCATCCATGTGCACACAATTGATAGGTACAGTTTCTTTCAAATAAATTCCACTCACAGAGCGTTGGACATCTCCAGGCTCTGTTGGAAGGCATATAACCAAATTACTGAACAGCAGGATAAAGCTAGGAATTGTATGGTTGCAAACTAAACTTTTATTCCCATGGGTATACTTTGCCCTATGTTCAAAGCATTCCATGCATGACCAACATGTTTTTTTTTAGGACAATATTCCAAGACTACATTATCTAGTGTCTTTCTTTTTCTGCTTCTTTCTAGGCATGTTTTGGTGGAATTTGACTGTTATTTCTAGTTAACTGAGCTATCATACAAAAGGTTCCTCATTGACTTCAACATACATTTTGACTCTTTTGATACGTACCTGTCAGAAACCGCTTTAAAGTGATCTAAGTTTTAAAATGGCCACCAAAATTTCAGGTTAATTTATATTTCAAACATCTAAGTTAAATCAATACTGATTTCAAATTTTAACACATGGCCAGCAAGTTTGGCGGAGTGGATAAGTCAATGACATTAACCCCAGTGTTCAACTGGTATTTATTTTTTTGACCCTGGAAAAATGAAATGCAAAGTTGGCCTTAGTGGAATTTGAACTCAGAACACAATGACTAACAGAAATTAGTTAACGAGGACAGTTATTTTACAAAATTCATTATTTTCAAAATTTGCTGAAACAAAGTCAGTGCATTTCAAAAGAAATTTCATCACAAAAGGGTTATGCTGATACCTCACATTTCTCTATATCTAACTGTAATTATCTAAAAATATATGTCATGATAGAATATTACTTTTACTCTACATATATTTCCCACACTCTCTCTACCATACAATATATTTACATGTATCTCTTGATGCTTTGCTTGATATTATCTTTGTATTTTCGCTTACTCATTGTATTATTATTATTACTAACATCTACAGAAGTATGACACCCAATGGCTTAATATTAGCTTTACAGCTATCACAAAAGCTTTTACATAGATTACCTTTGCCATGTTTGTTCTGCATGTGCGTATGCTTTCAAATGTCCTTTTTAAAATTACTGCTGTGTTAATAGAATATAGTACATTATATAGGCTTGATGCTATTATATGTGTATCTATGATTTTGTGTGAATATGAAATAGACCTATGACACATTTACATGTCACATGTATGTGTGTAGAAAGGGATATATGTATGTCTATGTACTTACATTATAGACATACATTACATTATGTATGTGTGCATATATATATAAATATATATATATATATGCATATATATATATGCATATATATATATATATATATATATATGTATATATATGTGTATATATATATATGTAATATATATATGTGTGTATATATATATATATGTATATATATATATATGTATATATATATATATGTATATATATATATATATATATATGTATATATATATATATATATATATGTATATAATATATGTATATATATATATGTATTATATATATATATGTATATATATATATTATATATATATGTATATATGTATGTGTATATGTATATATGTATATATATATATATATATATATATATATGTACATGCACACACATACATGTATGTTATGTCTGTGTTTGTATGCATGTATGAATGTATGTATACATGATAGGGAGGAAGACACATGGGTGCTACAAAACATAAGCTTTTCCTTTCTTCATTAAGTTTACCTTGTTTTCCCATTGTGTGTTTTTTATGCAAAAAAAAAGATTTGTGTGTATATATGCATATATACATATGTACATGTACACTCAAAGTGCAGATATTATACATAAATATTACACACACAGAGACACACTCATACATGCACACACACACATGTTCTTCTAATCATCTAAGTTAAACATTACCTTCCTATTTATTTAGGTTTGCAGCAAATTTCATTGCAACTTCTGAGAACCAATCACACACAGCAAACAGTCTATGATTCAAAGATAGTTCTACAAACTAATCATGTTTTGTTTGCCAAGACTATTAAATTTCACTACTGTTTTTGTTGTTTTTCTTATCAACACACACATATGAATATATATTTGTATGTGTGTGTTTATGTTTTAATTCTTATTTTACCTTTGTTTTTCTGTTCACTTGTCTTATTCTTTTCTTCTGTATAGCTATATAGCAGTGGTTGATGGTAATGGTGCCGTGGATTATATATTGATGTTGATATTGTTGTTGAGCACCAGGTCAACCCTGAACAAGCAGACCTATAATGAAACATACATCCTGTACATGAACAGCATGTCTGTTTTCAAGTCTACACTGTCTCACATGTCTTTTCTTTTTTAATGACGCTAATGTGATGTGAAGCATATTTGGCTGCCCTTTCTAACAGGAGCTGTGACATTGCTGAGGCAACCCTTGTTGGCTCATTGATGTTTGTGCCATTGTTGTTTAGTTGGTTGGTTGTTTAATCTGAAACGACGTTGATGCCATGGCATTAGCTGGCTGGATGATTACATCAGTGGTTTTCACAGTGATGGATATAATCATCAAAATGAGGAATGAGCCGGTGTGTATGAGCATAGAGAGATGATGGTAATAATAATGATGGAGGTGATGATAATGATGGTTACAAAAATGCTGAATTTCTTGGTCTGTATAATGGTGAGTGTGGTGGTAACAGTGTTTTTGTGATGGTAATTATATGGCGGTAACCATAATGGCAAATCTGATTATGCATATGATGATGATGATGATAATTATAATGGTGAATCTGTTGATATGATATAGGATGGGGATGATGATGATGATGATGATGATGGTCTTAATAGTCAATATGATGTTTACATATGATGACAAGGATGTTGATGGTGATGACAATGATCATCATAATAGTAAATGTCTTTTTTAATGATATGATGGTATGAAGATGATGATGGTGTTGGTGATTGTGTAGTAATGATGATGATATTGGTGATAATGATGATGATGATGATGTTTAGATCTAAATTGACCCTCGCTGATATGATCAGTGACATTCCTATCATAACACTCTTGCCTTGTTCAAGACTTTTGTGACAACATTATTGAATGTGTCTTCCCTTTTTTTAACCATCTAGCACCTAAACTGACCAAAGCATTCTACACGTTTTTTTGCTCAAACTGGCCAGATCTAGCCTCTCACACCAATCCTACAATATCAGTCTAAAAATTAACAGTCAGCTCATCAAAATCTCAAAGCTACAAAAATAATGTTTGATTAATTAAAAACAATGTGAATAATTAAGCATTACTTTTCACAAATGATGTGAATGCAAACTGGTTAAGACAATCGGATGACAAATGAGTAAAATTTGGCTGCTATTTCTAATAGATTCCACAACCATATCAAACCTAACACTTCTTTGGCCCTAGAATAAATATAATTATCATTGTGATGAGAGAAATGGTTATGAGGTGGGTGAAGGGGTTATGATGATAAGTTCCCTCTTTATTTATTGGAAGAGGAGACTATGGGTTTGTATGGTTAACAGGGCTGTGTTTGCAGCACTGTTGGCAAAGCAATAGCCAGGGGCCATTACATACACAGCCACAACATATATAGATTATCATTGGGCCCCTTAGACATGAGGGAACTTTAAACCACTACTCAGAGTGCCCATATCTTATGACAACTCGGATGGTCAATATCTAGTTTTGATTTCTAAGTTTAAAAATTTAATGGGAATAACAATGATGATGAAAGTGATGATGGGAATAATAATAATGATGATAATAATAATAATAATAGTTTTTAATTTAGGATAACAGCTAGTAATTTTAAAGCTAAGGTGTAAGTTGATACCATTGACACTAATATTTAAATGGTACTTCATTTTATCAACCCCAGAAACATGAATGGCAGGATTTGAACTCAAAATAAATAGCAACATAAATACAAGGTATTTTGTTTAACAAAATCAACCATGCATTATTATTACTATCATAACAACAATAAGAACAACAACAACAAGTAACTGCAGAATATGTGGTGAAGAAACAATAAATTATATTGTCTCTGGCTGTCCAGTCCTGGCTAAAAGGAATACATTCACAGACACAACAGAGTTGGGACCTTTATACGTTGGAAGTTATGCCAACACTGTGGGATAACAACAGAAAAAAGATGGTGTAGGCATACCCCAGAAAAGGTCACAGGGAATGAGAAAGCAACCATACTCTGGAATATGTCAATACACACAGATAGCAAAATCAAGGTTAATAGGCCAGATATAGTTGTCAGAGATCACCAAGAAAAAAAATATTACTTTCTAGTCAATGTCTCAATACCAATAGCTGACAACTTTCAAAATACAAAGATCTGAAACTAGAAGTTATTCAAATGTGGAATCTAAAAGCAGAAACAATTCCTATTATAGCAGGCAGATTAGGCATGATAAAAAAACAAAACATTCAGACAAGTATATAACAAAATAACCAGGATTTACAAGTATATATAAAACATTAAAAAAATAGCACTACTAGGCACCGCACACATCATACATTAAACACTTTCAATGCAGTGAAATTAAGAGCACCACAACAAACCACAGCACATACCCCAGGCACACAGAGCTATGGTCAGTAGTTCAGTGGAAGCATATAATAAAGATAAGATTACTGAATAATAATAATGATGATGACGACGACAACGACGACGATCTATATATATATATATATATATAAAAAACTGAGGATGTGTGTGTGTAAGCCCACAGAACTTCTGAAGTTCGCAATTGGTTTTCTTCAAACTGGAAACATATATTACTTATGTTCTAGAGATCGTTTTAGACTCTTGAAAGTTTTGCATAATGAGTAATGGGGCCTGTGGAGGCAGAAAATCTCCTTTCCTAGTTAAACAATATGATCACATAACTTGGTTGCTTCGTTGGTTCAAGAGACATTACTCTTGATGACATACTTCTGTTAATTTCTCTATCTCTTATATATATATATATATATATATACACCTGAGGATGTGTGTGTGTGAGTAAATCTGCAAAACTTCTGAAGTTCACAACTGATTTTCTCCAAACTGGGAACATACATTACTTATGCTCCAGAGATGGTTTTAGACTCTTAAAATTTTTCACATAATTTCGTAGGGTACATACGACTGCTCCATGGTCCATGTATTGCTTCTTTTCAAGCTGGTAAAAAAAAACAGCTACTGAAATGATATAAGTAGGTTGTATTAAAAGGATGAACTGATGTAGCCTTCTAGCTGTGTTGTCGAAGTGGTAGCAATAATAGCCTGTTCCCGTATTACCATAGGTAGTAATTTGTTGGAATAAAAACCGTTTGGAATGCACTATGTTTAGTATGAAAAATATGCTAAAATAAATATGCTAAATCCTGAGCAACTTTTCAACTATTTTCTTTTAGCTTCAGTATCAAAGTTTTCCTTCTAAGAATAGATGAAGCTCATCCAAATATTCTTCAGCTATTGATTACAAACCGAAATATTGCATGTGCACTAACCTACTAATAAATAGTGTCTAAGACTCAACTACATTAGTTAGAGATTGTGCCCTTTATGTGAACTTGCGTGCTTGGATGCTGCATGCAGAATTGTTTACGTTTGGGAGCTGTGTTGTCCTCACAATAGTCGCATGTTGTTTATGTGAGGTGGTGCATGGTTGAACCACAACTATTGATTCCTAACCATGTCAGCAACCCAACATCACGTGACCCAACCACATTTGTTAGAGACCATGGCCTTAATATGACCTTGTGTATCCTGATACTGCATGCAGAACTGTTTTTGTTCGGAAGCTGAGTTGTTCTCTCAATGGTTGCACACTGTTTACACGAAGGAGTGCATGAGCCACGACTATTGATCCCAAACTGAAATATTGCATGACAGTGTTGTTTCAAGCACTTCCTTGCCACCCCACCACTTATCACGTCATTTCCTACATGTAGATTTCTCTCATGTCGTGCTGTTGAGCATGCTCACAGGGTTAATTTATCACATAGAAGTATTTCCTATGTCTACTGATTGTTCAGCGTGGCAGCAGCAGTGCCAACAGTTGCAAAGGAGAGTACAACCACTGAGAGCTTTTTAGTGCAATTAAAAAATCCCATCCACCCTCCCCCACCCACATTTCCATGACAGGGTTAGAGCCTGGAATCTTCCAAACAGATGCATGACATGTCACTTAGATGAATTAACCCTTCATTTACTCCACAAATCTTTTGTTGTCAATGCTGCACTTCCCCGTATCACAAGTCTCAAATTAACAGTACCATATACACAAATTATGCAATTTAAATCTATAGCAATGCTGGGTATGTCTGTAAGTAAATAATAATAATAATCCTTTCCACTACAGGTATAGACCTGAAACTTGGGTGGTGGGGTAGTTGATTATGCTGACCCCACTTCTCAATTGGTACTTATTTTATTGCCCTTGAAAGGATAAAAGGTTAAGTCGATCTCAGTGGAATTTGAACTAAGTATGTAAAGATGGATGAAGTGCTGCTCATTTTGCCTGGTGTGTTAACAGATCTGCCAGTTCACCATCTTAACAACAATAATAATAATAATAATAATAATAATAATAATGTGATGATGATAATGATAAGAACAATAATAACAACAACAATAATAATGATGGTCATTCCCATCAATTTCAACATATGAGTGTTCAAAGGAGATAATTTAAAGGAAAAAATGTGAAAAAGAGAACAAACAACTTTAAAAGTAAAAGAACAAAGAGAAGCTGCATCTACTTGTGATGGATGTGTGAGTGTAATTTGAATCCAGATATGGATTTTGCCATGAAGTCACAATGGGGACATTGATGATTTTGATTTTGCCTGGGATTAGGCAGACATGTTTATTGATTGAAGGATATCGTTCTTTTATTGTTCCATTTATTTAACTCAAAATGTTTTGAAGCATCATGACACATTTTATGCTATGCAGACATATCTAGGCAATGACTTTCCCAAGATGTCAAAGTAAGCTGCGGAGATTTTAGTAAGCTGTAGAGATAAACATCAACTTGTCCTTATACCAAAGAATGGGTCTTCCTTGGCTGCGGCATCCCTCTGTTTCTTGGCTATAATAATAATAATATAATAATAATAATAATAATAATGTGATGATGATAATGATAAGAACAATAATAACAACAACAATAATAATGATGGTCATTCCCATCAATTTCAACATATGAGTGTTCAAAGGAGATAATTTAAAGGAAAAAATGTGAAAAAGAGAACAAACAACTTTAAAAGTAAAAGAACAAAGAGAAGCTGCATCTACTTGTGATGGATGTGTGAGTGTAATTTGAATCCAGATATGGATTTTGCCATGAAGTCACAATGGGGACATTGATGATTTTGATTTTGCCTGGGATTAGGCAGACATGTTTATTGATTGAAGGATATCGTTCTTTTATTGTTCCATTTATTTAACTCAAAATGTTTTGAAGCATCATGACACATTTTATGCTATGCAGACATATCTAGGCAATGACTTTCCCAAGATGTCAAAGTAAGCTGCGGAGATTTTAGTAAGCTGTAGAGATAAACATCAACTTGTCCTTATACCAAAGAATGGGTCTTCCTTGGCTGCGGCATCCCTCTGTTTCTTGGCTATAATAATAATAATAATAATAATAATGATAATAATAATAATAATAATAGAACATGCCTCCTCATTGATATGACTGTCCCAATCGATATAAACGTATCTGTCAAGACCTACCAAAAACTGAGCAAATATAAAGATCTTGAAATAGAAATCAGCAAAATGTGGAAGCTGAAGACTAAAACAATACCTGTTGTCATAGGTGCCCTGGGAATGATAGCGAAAGGGACTGATTGCTACCTAACTCAGATACCAGGAAACCCCAAAATGGCAGAAATTCAAAAGATAGTGCTCATGGGAACTGCTCATATCCTACGCAAAATACTCTCTATGTAATCCCAAGGTTTAAAACAAACTTTTTATTTATTTATTTATTTATTTATTTATTTTTTATTTATTTTTTTATGTATTAGACATTCACTAGTACAACACCAAAAAAAAAAACCCAAATATATGGCACAGAACTTCCAACCTGTTGTCTCTTGAGGTCTCTGGGTGAGACTTGGAGCCAACTTATACAGACATAAAGTAAAAGTCAAACATAGAATAATAATAATAATAATAATGCAGTACCAGGCAGTGGCTCTCGTGGCTTCTGATCTTAACTGATTGGAAGTGTTATCATGTACATTGTTTTGTCTTTGTATAAAAGATGGGCTACAGCAAATATTCTGCTCAATACCACAGATTTGCTTGTCAGTTGTTTGATCTTAACCAGTTGAGCATGTCCCTTAGTGGCTGACGATATGTGCATCTCTGATCATGAGCAGAAGTAGTGGGGAAGCATCATAGCCATGTGTTGAGAGGAATTCTTGGGGGTTTGAATAATTCACCTTTGGAAACATGGGTGTTTCGTTCAACATCCTTAAACAACCCTTATTCAGGGACCTTTTGAGCAGGATGGGCTACTCGACCAGAAGAAAATTCTAACTGGGCCCCACCTGCAAGGTCATGTACTGTTTATCTTGATATGAGATCACTATGTTGTGCACATATGGTTGTGATGCATGTGCCTGGTGTTCTCTTATCAGACGGGTAGTCATGATGGGTATACTGGGCTTCGTATATTTTACCCCAGTGTCACTTTGATGGCATACACTGCTCTCAATAATAATAATAATAATATAATAATAATAATAATAAGAGTAATAATAATAATCAGGGATTGGGAAAAAACACCTACCTACTGACAGACACTGTGGCCCCTTCTGATTAAAATATTGTCTAAAAAGAAATGGAAAAATTGTCAAAGTACAAGACCTCAAAATTGAAATATTCAAGATGTGGGGCATGAAAGTAAAAACAATACCAAAATAACTGGAGCATTGGGCATGATAAAAAAAACATATGATCTATACCTGGATCCTCAACACTACACACTATCTGAAAAATACCCCTGCAAAAAACAGCCCACATCCTATACAAGACATTACCAATTCAGTAATACAACCTAAACAAAACAAACCACAAATACAAGATACACTATACAACAATTACCCAGTGAAATAATCTTCCACCAACAAGCTAGGTAACCAATGCATTACACACTCAACACACAATACAGGCAGTAATGAAACAAATGACTATACCACAACTCAAGAAAAAAAATCTAACTCAATACAATAGTGGGAAGAATTTGCACACTCCCAACAACAAAAGAGAAGACATAATGCTGCACCCCCCCCCAGCAATATGGAGGTGTAGCAGGTGACGCAGTAGAAATTTGCCTCAAACTACCAAATGTTAAACAATATATAATGACGCCGCTGACGAGAGCATTCAGAGAGCACAAACACCAATGTCCTCTCAACGATTAACTGAGGATTTTTAAAATGAGAATATCTGAAAGAATATTGGCTGCTCTCATAAACAAGAATACTAAAAGCGAACCCAGTCGCTCTCAAATGGAAAAATAATCCATATGCATTGTCTTGTACTTGATCGATCCTAATGGGAGTCATAGTATATGAAGGTGGGTGTGCGGGCCATGTTTGTAATGATGTGTGTGTGTTGTCTGCAGTGGGAACAGGGACAGTTTTCTCTGTGAACGCCTTTTTTAGTCTATCCACTGATATTGTGTCTTCACGACCATTAAGGTCTGTTGTGAAAAATTTATCTGTGCATGAAAGAAAATGGAAAGGACCTGCATACGGTGCTGTTAACAGAGGTTTAACAACATTGTTGTGCACAAAAACATGAGTCCAAGAAGTAAAGGTTCCTTCAAGGCAGAGCAAGAGATGCAATTGTCAAGTAGGTAAGAGGTTTTAAACAGGAGTGATATATCCAAAATTAGTAAGACTAAAAATTGTTGAGGATAAATTAATTTATTATTGTTACTAAATATGTTGGTGTTATTTAATTTCTGAATGGTTTTGCTGCCGTTTGTTTATGTAGTTTGATTTCTTTATCCATCAGTTTCTACTAAGATAAAGACGCGACTAAAACTAATAATAGAGCAACAAAAATAAAACTTTGGAAACAGCAACACCACCGTAACTTACGTGGAAACCACGAGCGTACTTTCAAGGGAGATAATTTGAGAAAGACTTGAAAGTCAATGTAAGATCGTAATACTTCATGTAAAGTAAAGTAAATATAACAAAAAATAATCCAGAATCCTTGTCTGGTACTGGATCGATCCCAAAATCTAATCAGTTTGTGCCAGTCATGAGGTCAAACAGCTCTGAAACTTTAATCCAAATTCATCCTGCAGTTCTTGAGATATCTTGTCCATGGACAAACAAACAAGCACAACTGAAAACAATACATCTGCCTTCATTAAGATGGAGGTAAAAATGCAAGAGAGGAGACTACTTTGGTTTGAAGATGTGATGCATATGAGCAAAGACAGCTGTACAAAGAAGTGCTGGTCATTGAAAGTGCTTGGCACCTGTGGAACAGGGAGGTCCAGGAAGCCATGGGAGGAAGTGGTGAGGAATGATCTCAGGATGTTGGGTCTCATGGAGAAAAGGACAATGGACTGAGAAGTCTGGCAATATGAGGTTCTAAAAATGACCCTCAATGATTATCTTGTGCTCCTCAGTCCTGTCCTCATTGTCCTGCTCACTAATACCTGGGTTCTCACCAGTCACAGCATTTCCTACCTTAACTCCCTAATTCCACCTTCTTGGTGATGCCCTGCCAGCACCTGCCACCATTTATCTCTCTCTTCCTTACTCTACTACTCCATCTATGCTTTGATCCCTGTTCCTTGTGAGTGTGCCCTGGCACTTCACTATCAGCTCTTTCTTACTCTTGTTGTCTCCCATTCTCTCTATCTTTCCCTTGCTCTTCTGGCTGGGTAACCATGTATCTCCTCTACAGAAGCACACTTGTTTCTGCCCTCATCCTTGATCAATCTCCCTCTCTCCTTCCTTCTCTTGCTCTTCTCTCAGGCTAGGTAATACTTGTTTCTGCCCTCTTTTTTGTTAACTCTCTCATCCCTCTTTGTGTGACCATGGGTCTCCACTCCAGAGGCATGTCTATTTCTGCCCTCATTCTTCTTCACTCTGTCTGTCTGTCTCTCTTTCTGCCCTCTTTCTTGTTAACACTCTCACTTTCTCTCTCTCTCTATCTCTGGCTGAGTAACCACATACCTTCTCTACAGCAAGACATCTGTTTCTGTCTCTCTGTCACACACCAACCTTGCTTTATCTAGCACAAGATCATCTTCTCCAATTCCCTCTTCCTTCTCAAAGATTCCTTTTCTTGTCAATTTACTTGGTGACCCTGGCAGTGCAGGTGCCACTTAAAAGGCATTCAATCCACATTGTAAAGAGTGGCTGGCATGTGGAAGGGGATCCAGCAGTAAAAACCATGCCAAAACTGACCTCATCTTTGCTGGTGTCATGTAAAAAGCATTCAGCCCACTCTGCAGAGTGGTTGGTGTTAGGAAGGGCATCCAGCCATAAAACCAAGCCAAAATAGACACAGAAATATGGTGCAGGCTTCTGCTCAGTAAGCTCCTGTCAAACTATCTAACCAATACCAGCATGGAAGAAGGATATTAGGCAATGATGATGATGAATAAAACTAATAATGATAATAATAATAATAGTTATTCTTTCTAATTTTGGGATAAGGTCAGCATTTTTAGTGGGATGTGGCCCAGTTGATTACATCTAGTACTTGACTGATATTTTATTTTATTAACCCCTGAAAGGAAAAAGTTGGAGTTTATTAAGAGTGGAAGAAATGCTACTGAAAGTTTTGTCCAGCTTTATAAATGATTCTGCCTGCTCACTTAATAATAACAAGAATGTTTTTTGCTTAAGGCCCAAAACCAAGAATTTTGAGGAGAGGATTTAGTTGATAATATTGAGCCCCAGTACATGATTGGTACTTTATTTTATTGACCCTGAAAGGATGAAAGGCAAAGTTGATCACAGCAGGATCTGAAT
Organism: Octopus sinensis; assembly: GCF_006345805.1. Classification (NCBI taxonomy): domain Eukaryota; kingdom Metazoa; phylum Mollusca; class Cephalopoda; order Octopoda; family Octopodidae; genus Octopus; species Octopus sinensis. Next base: position 87,420,482 of record NC_043006.1, on the reverse strand, counting down.
GTAAAGAGCCAGAAAAAATATTACAAAGCATTTTCCCAATTCTCTAGCAATTCCACCAGTTGAGGAACAAGGCCAGAAATATGAGGGGAGGGGCATAATCTGGTACTTGATTGGTACCTTATTTTGTCAACTCTGAAAAGACAAATAGTGAAGTTGGCCTTGGTGGAGTTTGAACTTAGGCAGTAAAGAGTCATAACTAAATGTAGTAAGGTATTTTGAGTATTGATCTAATGTTTCTGATAATCCAGTACCCTTTGATAATGATAATAACGATTTATGTTTGGTTGCCGCTTTAAAACAGCTGTGATAGTGTTTGTGATTGTGATGGCAAACAGCTGTCACTAAACACCTTTGATAATAATGATGATAATGATGGTTGTTGAGACAGCAAACTGCTGTCAGAAAATACTATGATGATGATGGTTGTGATAACTAATGACTGGTGATAATGATATTCTAACTGCAATAGCAAATAGCTGTAATAGCTGTCAATAAACAGTGCCAGTGTTGATAATGTTGATAATGATGATGATAATAATGCAATGATGAACCACAGTGAAAGTAATCTCTGTACTTGATCAGTTAAATTCAAATTTCTCCTCAAACCCAGCAGTCACCAGCCTATTGTCATACCATATATTTAATACCTATCTCTCTATCTCTTTCAACATACACAAACACACTACTACACAGTCATGCAAATACATACACACACACAGACACCACCACAAACACACTATCAGATTTTCTCCTCCAACTATCATTACCATATGTGGATTTCAGTGTAAACCTATTTAAGAGTTACTCCTCCCTAGATGATTCTGCCATGATAACCACTGATATAAACACCACATCATACCTAACCCAATGTCTCCTGCCATGACCCACTCTTCCTAGATTTGTAGAGTACGCATTTCTTATTGTTATCTTTGCATCAAGCCGCATGGCATTAAAACCGATTTTCATAAAAGTCAGTGATATACTATTGTTTGTTATATCAGACGAATGCCAGACCAATGCAGCTAATTTGATCTGATGTCAGTCAGCCTTAAATCTTAGATTATGTATAACGAGGAGATATTTGCCGATTCGTGACCAAACGGTTCTGGCAGTTAATGATTTAATGTTGATTTTAGTTTTTATGTTTCGTGTTATCTTCCAACACAGGTCTCTTGAAAGTTAGTCAATATTGCAAACTACTTCGGCATTCTGCCATTACTATAACAGAGGTTACTACTACTACTACTACTACTACTACTACAATTTATTATTGATGTTACTGTTGTTTGATATGATGTCATAGCAACAAAGTTAACAGAATATTACATAGTAGCTTCCAAAATATGTGAATAAAGCAATATAACATACACGAGTGTTTGTGTGTGCATGTGTGCTTATATACATATGTGTAAGTATGCAGATATATATATATATATATGCACATGTGTGCATACATGTATGTTTACATATCTATTTAGATTCATGCATGTATAAATATATATATGTATATATATAAATGAATGTGCATATGTATGTTTATATATATATGTGTGTATACACACACACACACAGAGGCATACACATATGTATACTCAAATACACATAAACCTGTATTTATGTATGTTTATATAATGTATAAATTGGGCAAATCTCATTTTCTGTAGCTTTGCATTGGTCCATTCCATGTGAATGAAACTGGGTAAACAGAAACTGCATAGAAGCCTGCTGAATGAGTTAAAATCGTAATTTAAAGCTGAAGCGTTGTCACACATAATATCATCAAACTCACTCTGTCTGAGAATTAGGTTAAGGATATATGTGTCTAGGATACTCATTCACTTACATGCTAATTCAATGAGCAGGTAATTCACTTGACTGAACTACTGAATTCTCATAATCAAAACTGCTGCGGAGATCCATTCATCTGTGTGTGTGTGTGAGAGAGAGAGTGTGTATATATATATATGTTTGTGTGTGTGTGTTTGTGTGTGTGTGTGTTTAGAGCATCGAGCTTATGATCGTTAGGTTGTGAGCTTGAATCCCAGACTGGGCTGCATGTTGTGTTCTTGAGCAAGAAAACTTTATTTCACATTGCTCCAGTTCACTCAGCTGTAGAAATGAGTTGCGACATCACAGGTGCCAAGCTGTATCTGCTGTTGCCTTTCCCTTGGATAACACTGGTGGTGTGGAGAGGGGAGGCCGGTATGCTTGGGCGACTGCTGATCTTCCATAAGCAACCTTGCTCGGACTTGTGCCTGGGAGGGTAACTTTCTAGGTGCAATCCCACGGTCAGTCATGACTGAAGGGGATCTCAAATATATATGCCTCCAACAATGTAACTTCTCGTGTGCCATTGGTGATTTCTTCATCTTCTCCTTCTTTGGATTTTCCCCTTTCTCCTTTCGGACGAAGAGCTATGCTAGAAACATTAATCTCTCTCCTTTCACTGAGCATCAAGCTAATACACTTCTTGTGTACGTCCTCAAGTTCGTTGTTGTCCTATTTTTCAATTTTTATTTGTTTATTTGAATTGCTTCCTTATTAGAATTGACTATATACACCCATACATATAGGATCCTGAAGGAATACATTCAAGTAATCTTCAAATGGCCACAACTGTGATGTATTTCACAATATCACTCAAGGAACCTCTGTTCCTCATTAGCTTAGTATGTCTTAAATTTCATGTTGTGTATCCCAGCCAGTGATGTTGATGTAGTTGAGTGGTTTCCATTCTCTATTAGAATCCAGAAGTTTCCAAAATATGAATCTTATATGGGCCTGGTGTTCAACACAGCAAAGTCTACTCTTCATTGAGCAGTAATAGCAGAGATGGGTGGAATGTGTTCACTAATCTTCGCTTTGGTCTTGTGCTCTCTCCATGAGATATTTTGGGCTGTCATAAAAAGCCTAGCATATGTACCATCAAAGCAAGGACAAAACTCATTCCTCATAGTCCAAATCTTGGTTTCATAGAAAAGAGGACTCTTTATATATACCCTTGGAAAGGCCAGTGATGTTGACTTTAAAATACTACATTGTTAGATGTTTTGAAATTTGTTATTATCACTTTAGTCAACCTGTACCTGTGTACATCTTAGATATTATTGATCAGACCTTGTATTTTGGTTGTGTCGTTTGTTTACATTCCAGACCCCTCTGCAAAATGACACTAGATTATCCTGGAGTTGGGAGTTTGTATGACTTACATAGAATGGCCTTTCATGTTGTCATATACTGTTTATGGATTTAATACAGATTTGGATATGGATAGTGCTATGTCCTAGTAATTTCCTATAATAATGAAGCTTTCCATTTACTATTCACAGTTCTTTAGTTAAGGACAGTTAACTTTTTTGACAATATTTACAATCAACATTTCCTATAGACCTTTCTGAATCTATCATAGAGTCACAGTTGGGTGTTTCTCTATCTATTATTCTATTTGCCCTCAGTGATTATATCCAATTATCCAATACTTTCCCTGTGTTTATTGATATGTTTGTGGAGAGAGGCGACCCATCTTGATTGTATCTTCTTGTTATGATTGATTGCTGATATTTCTGTCTGTTGGCAAATGGTAACTACAACACACTACAGAAAGACCTTCAATGTCAAAAGTTTAGGAAAGCAGGCACTTCGCTATCATAGATCTCTAAAATGAACTGACTGGATTCCTGCTTATGACATGCAAGGGTGCATTGTACACTTCCTAAATTGTGATGCATACAGTAGACGTGTGAGCATGTCAATATGTCTGTTTGTCTGTCCATCCATCCATCTTTCCCTCCGGCCATCAATCTATCTATCTATCTATCTATCTATTTATCTATCTATCTATGCCTCCCCTCTCCTTCCAGCTATCTATTTATCTATTCCTCCTCCTAGCTACCTATATATTTATCTAACCCTCTCTCCTTCCAGTTACCTATCCATTTGTCAGCCCATCTGTCTGTGTGGGTGTTTCTGCGTAAATAGTTGTTGTGTCAGGAAAGGGGGTCCAGCAGTAAATGCCAATCCAAAACTGAAATAAGTAAGCAATGTATGGTCCACCTACCTATTCGGGAGGATAGTTTCTCTGAATACAAGCTTCTTAGATTGTCACGCCCCATCCAAGTCATGCAGGTATGGAAAGCAAACATAAAATGATGATGTATAATATTACTATTACTATTATTTGGCTACTATCATATACTGTAAATTCAATAATTTGCTTCCTTACAAGTTTTGGATGTTAATTTCTCTTCTAATCTTTACGAATTTTACTTTTGTGTGTCTTTTATTGTAAACGTGACAAAAATTGCAAACAATGGATTGACATATTGAATTTCATAAAATATTATTTTCATGATATTTAATGTGCAGTTGCCAAATTCAGAAATTGCCTTGCAGCATATTTTTAACCTTTAATGCTATAATTTGCCCAACTGAGCATTCATTCGTTTTCTTAGTTGCAACATATTAAAAGTTCCAGCATGGCATCTATCCAAGACAAGCTGAGTGTTGTATCTTTACTAAACATAGAAACAAATTTGTTTTGATAGATTAGTATTGAGAACATAACACATGATCAGATACTTTGTAATTAGAAAGTTGGAGTAAACATTATAAGGTATGAATAATGATATAAGTAGGAAATGATAAGCATTACTTTACATTTTTTGAGTCACGGTATTGGGATGCTCTCTATTTTCAAAGTAAGAAACCAAAAGATTAAAGGGTTTTTTAGTCAAATATTATAATGTTTCATTATAAAGCTACAGCCACCTCTAGCTCCCATCATCATCATCATTGTTCGACCGTGGTCGAGACAATGGAATTTACTATGCTACGCCAGACTTCACGGTCCATCATGGCATTACGGCGGTCCTGTTGCTGGATGCCTGTATCCCTGGAGATTACATCAGGGTAGGAGAGTGTGTGCCCTCTGGTATTGTGAGTAGATGGCTTCCAGAGGAGAAGAGTAGAAATTACCTCTTTTTCAGCTCTACAACAATGTCCAGCAAGCTGGACTCTTCTACCTTTCACAAGAGATGACACAGGTGGTAGTTTCCCATATATTTGCATTTTGGTTGGATGGTGCTTCCACGAGAGATTTTGAGCTCTCATAAGGAGGCGAGTGTAGGTTCCATCCAACTGCCTCTCAAGCTTCTTTGATAACGTCCAGGTTTCTGAGCCATATTGTAGAATTGGTTCGACTGTGGCTTTAATGATTTCAAGTTTGAAGTCTCTACTTAGATTTGATGACCAGATCTTATGCATGTCATTACAGGCTGACCAGGCCATACCCTTTCTAGTTAGAAAATCATCTGCCATTCTCCTTGCATGCTTTAATGAAATTACCCACCCTTTCCTATCTCCTTGATTAATTCTCTGTATTCTGCATTAGGCTCACCTTCTTGTTCTTTGAGAGTATGCTCAGGCACTTATCACCACCATTTTTATCTTCCATCTGCTCTCACTCGCCTGCTTGATCCACAAGGCGGGCAAAGCCAGCAGTGGGAATACCACCTCAGTGTTCTATAGAAAGCTGGTAGAGGGAAAAAACGATGACGTCCTAGGAGGGGCTCTGGGGTTCGATGAGAACCAACTCGCCGACCTGTTTAAAAAAAACTTTCAGGTCGGGGTATTTGTATAACTTCCAAAAATCCCTGACCTGGCAGTGTTATAGGAACGCTTTACCTGTTCGAGATAAGTTATCCAGACATGGAGTACCAGTGTCACCGACGTGTCCAAGATGCGAGGTGGACAAGGAAACTGTCCAGCATGCTATTGTACAATGTCGGGAGCTATCTAGCTTGATAAGTTATGTTGAACACGTGCTGTCACATTTGGGGTGAGTACAGCTGTCAGCTGAATCTATGATAAAGATGATACCGCCAGCTGGACTCACAGAGGAAGGTAAGGCATGTTTTTACTGTACTGTTGCAATATTGAAAGAGTGTGTCTGGAGAATGAGAATGGAAGATGCGGTGAAAGGGTCTTTCATCTCAGGCCCCGGTTTGCTGACCTACTTCAGATACCATCTGAAGAGCAAGATGGGGCTGGAGAGGAGGACCCTGCCACCGAGAGTATTCGAGAAACGATGGAAGGATGTGATGAGAAAGGTGGGTGTTAGTAACCCAGCTTAATCATTGAGGAAAGGAAAAGTTCATTGCTGGGCTTTACAGGCTGCCGGGTGTAACTCATAACGTTTTGTTCGTGTTTTTCTTTGATTTAGTTTCAGTTTAAATCAAAGTTCTATTTAAAGGAAAATTCAAACGATATATAAAATACATATTATTTAAGTAAATTTTTAATATTTATATCATGTGAACTCATGTAACATCTTTGTCTTTTGTTTCTCCTGTATTGTCCCATTCTATGTAAGATCACCATGATCATAATAAAGATACTCTCTCACTCGCCTGCTCACCCATAATGTTGGGTAGCCGTGTATCTGCTTTATAGCAAAACATCTGTGCTTGTCTCTCTATCATACTTTTGTCTTTAATGCCTTACATAAAGCCATCTCCCCATCTCTTACACTCCCACTTAGTTGAGAAGGCTGGTTTTCTTTACCTACTTTTTTTTATTTTTCCCGTTATATTGAAAATCACTTGACAACTTCACTAGTGCTTATGTCATGAAAAAGGTGTCTGGTTCACACTGTAAAGTGGTTTGCTTTAGGAAAGGCAGCCAGAATGTTGAAACCATGACAGAACCAATATTTGGTCTCAACGCAGTCCTGCAGCTCTCTGGATCATGTCAAACCATCCAACCCATGCCATCATGGAAAATGGCTGTTAAATGATGATGATGAGACTGACTATTATTTAATTCTGCAAAAAGAATTGCTTTCAATAAATTTTTGTATTAATATTTTCCCTTTATAACAGATATTTAAAAAGAGAGTTAATAAAAAGTGTTTAAAATTTGTAATTTTTGACGTTTTAACTATAGGTAAATAATTTGCTTATATTACATTTTATCATTTAGTGTTAAATAAGTAAAACTCTGAAATGGCTACATTTAAATATAGTTGTCTGAAATGGCCTGCAAGACGAACTGAAAGTAGACTTTTAATTCTTTTTTTGTTTCATATTCAGCATTTATGACATGTGTTCTGTGTAAATGTCTTGTCAGAAAATAGAACAATTGATGGAGAACCATTGTTGAGAAGTAAAGGCACCATTAGGTCAGAATCCAGCATTCTTATGTTAACATTGCCAATAAGAAAGCCTCATAGAAATAGACCCTTACCATCTTAGAAGGGTGCACCCTGTCTCAGAGATAGTCATTCCTGGAATATTGTTGACTTTAAGTTTGTTTACGTTCTAACATTAGCAATATGAAGTTTGTACAGGTGTGTGTGCATGTGTGTATTATTCATTCACTAATTCAGTGTTGATTACTCACTGTCTGGTTTGTTACTCACACACACACACATATATATAGTTATATGTATATACTTATACACACAAGTACACACATATTTCTATGACTGAACAGAAACATATTCAGCAACATAAAACTATTATTTCCTATACCAACCTCATTATCTCTACACAGTCGTACAAAGTTCTGTAACCATGGTAACATGACTTAACACAACCCACAAGGAAGATTATTGTAAGTGCTTAGCGTGCCAAGTTTGGTTTGCAGCTTTGTTTAAAATAGATTCAGATACCATTTAAAAATTCTCACTGCATCACCTGCCGACAATATTCTATAGTATTTGGATATTAATCACATTGGAAGAAACTTTTAATATTTGATATAATAAACTTCTAGTGTATTTGTATTATTACTTACAAAGTTGTCTGCTCTTCCTTACAATTTAGCAGCATTTACTTTCTTTAAGATATCAATATGACTTATTTTCTTGATTGTTATGTAATTTCATTATTGGTAAGCATTAAGCATTAATTTCTGCATTCTTTGTAAAATATTTGTATTTCTTCTCTTTCATTGTTGGTTTATGAAAACACATAATTGATTAAGCATGAATTTTTGGCTTATGCTTTTGCTCCCCACCCCATATCTATCTATCTATCTATCTATCTATCTATCTATCTATCTATCTATCTATCTATCTCTCCGTCCGTCCGTCCATCCATCCATCCATCCATCCATCCATCCATCTATCCATCTATCTATCTATCTATCTATCTATCTATCTATCTATCTATCTATCTATCTATCTATCTGTGTGTGTTTGTGTGCGTGTGTGTGTGTCTGTGTATAGTGACCCGCAAAAGTTTACAACACATTTATGCAATCAAATCAGTATTTAGTTGCATAGCCCATGTTGATGATGAGAGCTTGCAGGCACTTTGAATAGTCTCCTAAATATTTTTTACATGTGGTGGGGCTTATTTTTACCCACTCTTCTACACAAATTCTTTTCAATTCTTGTAAGTTACACAGGTGTCTTTTCTGAACTCTGAGTTGAGTTTCAATTCTTTCCACAAAGTTTCAATTGGATTAAGGTCTGGAGACTGACTTGGCCATTTCACAACATTAATCCTTTTTGTTTTCTGCCAATTCTCAGTCAGCTTTGCTGTATGCTTTGAATTATTATCCTGTAGAAGACCCATCCTAGTTCCAAGTTTTGGAAGTGAGCACTAAATATTAAACATCTCTCTAAAATTCCCCTCTATTTTTTGCCATCCATTGTTCCTTTGATTATTTCCATTCTTCCAACACCTGATGAACGAAAAAAAGCCCATGCCATTACATGTATTGGCATTTTTCACAAGTTAGCAAAGACGTGTGTGGTCTAGCATTGTAATGGTGGAACATGATTACTTTACAATTTGTCAATTCTGGAGGTTTTTCTTTGATTGCTTTCTCCAGTTTCATTAGTTGTTGACTGTAAACATCTGAATTAATCATTTAGTTCCTTGGAAGCAACTCAAAATACACAACACCTTTGTAATCCCACTAAATTGACAGCATGACCTTTCTTTGATGCAATTCAGTTTTTGATGTGGTTTGTACTAGTTCATTACACTTAAACCAAGATTGTTTTCGATTGATGTTATTGTAGACAATTCATTTTTCATCATCGCTGAGGATTCGTTTCAAAAGAGGGTGATTTCATTGTGTTTTAGGTGGTCCAAATCGGATATGCAGTCTATGTGGGTATCTTTTCAAAACATTCTCTAGTTTAAAAAAAGCCACATCAGGTGTCATGATGGTTCTAAGGTGTAGATACAGGAGGTGGTCAAACTCTGCATAAGGAGTAGACACACACACACACACACATATATACATACATAGATATGTGCCTGTGTATGAGTCAAAATAAGTACCAGTTGTGCACTGGGGTTGATGTAATTGACTTCTCCCTCCTCTCAAAATTGTTGGCCTTGAACCAAAACTAGAAAAAATTTCAAAGAAGGAAATGAGCTGGCAGAATCATTAATGCATAGAACAAATTGCTGGGCCTTTACATTCAGACTTCAAATTGCTGCTAATGTTTAATCCATTGCTCAAACCTAGTTAGTTTTGCTTTTTGGCAAGTATGCACTACTTCAGCTCTTGAATCACATCATTCAGGTATTTTGTATCAACACCATACCTCATCTTTAATTTTTCAAATTTACAATCATTCTTCAATTTTCCTTTTCTTTCCCTGTCAAGTATTGACACTACACTGCTGAGGGACCCTATATCTTCATATAATCCCCTTTTCCACCAAAATTGTTTTTTTTTCTTGTCTTTCCATCAATGTTCTGTTTCCATTGATCTTCAGCAACCTTATGAATTTATTTCTCTCTAAGATGTTCATTAAGCAACCTTAATGAATTTATTTCTCTCTAAGATGTTCTTTGTTTCAATGTGTTTCAATACATTATTGACTTTGCTTGTTTCTTGATTTAATCTCCATTGGTCAACATTCTTGTCACATACAAATTCTGTTTCTTCTGCATTTAATAGATCCAAAACCCTGTTTATTATTATCAGCTCTTCATCATTTAAATGTTCTCTGATCTTGATTGTTTCACCACTCACAGCAGCATGAGGAGGAGCTGAAAAGTTCCTGGCTCTGGATAAAAGAAAATATAGAAGGAATAGATAATTATGATTTTATTCAACATATTCTTCTCAGATTCACACACTTATTGCAGCAGTCCTTCAGTTTTTTCTAAGCCCCGTGAAAGAATTCAGAAGGTGGAGTCTCCAGCCAGGCCTTTCATGATACCCTTAAAGCCAGGAACTTTTCAACAGCCCTTTGTATATTCTTGTAAGCAATTGTCCATTTTTTCCATTATGTTACTTTCTTTTGTCATATGCTCGGCATACCTGACATCCTTTTTTTGATGGTTTCTAACTTTAGTTCTAATTACCATCCATTCTTTCACATTGCTCTTGCTTGGTCACCATAATCTCTGTTCAGTAATGAACCATGAAACATCAAGCATGGCATTACTTACATGGCAGATGTATTTACAAAGTTCAATGAATTTAAATTGCTACTGCAAGGAAATGAGGTTAAAACTTATCAAAGTGAAACCAGTACTCTCCAGGTTTCTGTCAAAGTTACAGCTATTCAAATGTAACACAAACTGTTGTTAGATCTTCCAGTTTCTGAGACTGTCTGAAATGGAGAAGGAAAAGCACATACCAGAAGATGACATTTAAGTGTATTGTTCATAGCCGGATGAGCTGCAGAAAGTCATATCTGACTGAATTCAGGATATTTACTTTTGATTAAAATACCTGTCTGGGTGATTCAGTAATAGGAAAGAAGAGTAGTGGGAGATGAACAGGTTTCATTTTAAAATGACATTTGAGATGAGGCCAAAGTTTAAAAAAAGGTCTGTATTTTTGATTGCAAAAGGACATTTCTGACTGCTACCCTCCACTGAAACGAAGTCAATATGTGCTTTATTGCCCTCCCAACATCATATTTTGTAGAGTGGGGCTTCAATGCAGTTGCCCAGATTTTTTCAAAGCAAAGATGCAGACTGAAAATTATTGAATACAGGGAACTAAGACTACTTCTAAAAGCCTTTTTGTCAGATGTCAAGACGCTGATATCCCTGCACAGCCATTGCTTTAAAAATATGAAAGCGACATAGTTGCAGGTGGGATGTGAATTTAGTTTTTCATATAGTAAAAGCAGCAAAATAATGGGTTAAGTTTTATTTGTGAAATACAGTTGCTTTGAATTTACAATAGAAAAGATCTGTTTGTTGTGGTTGGGGGTAGGAAGCACTAGAAATGTAGCTTGGGTGCCAGGAGGAGGTAATCAGAAGTTTGCGATCTACTGTAGAAAGAATTATTATTATTATTATTATTATTATATTATTATTATTATATTATTATTATTATCATCATCAAAGTGGTGAGCTGGCAGAATTGTTAGCATACTGGGCAAAATGCTTACTGTTATTTTGTCTGTCATTATGTTCTGAGTTCAAATTCTGCCAAGATCGACTTTGCCTTTCATCCTTTCGGCATCACTAAAATTATTACTAGTTTACTGTGGTCAATGTAATTGACTATCCCCTTCTCCCAGTATTTCAGGTCTTTATTGCTTATATTAATGGTTAATAAAAAAAAATTTTAACTTCAAGAAATAATTATTGTTCTTTTTCTTATCTTCTTCTTTGTTATCTACTGACCCAGTGATACGCAATTAGACTACATACTGTATTGTTTTGTTTTTGTTTTTGCTTATCTATATAATAAAAGTGTAATTCTGTCTTTCTGTCTGGGGCCCCTGTATCTCAGTCTATATTTGCTCTACATAGACATATTAGGCAATTTTGGAATTTGGATGATCCCAGGATTGAAAATCTCCCCTTCATTTGGTTCTTGAACATCCAGCATTGTGATCTAATTTTAAAGCGTTTGGGTTGCTATTTCTAACCAGTAAAGTGACTGCGAAAGGTTTCAGAGCCATAGTATTACTGAGATAGGTGAACAAGAGTTGATTCCCTGAGCTTAAAGTTTTACTAAGGAAATAGGGGTTCTTTTATCTTTTTCAGTCATCAGACTGTGACCACACAGTTCTTCCTTTTTATACCTGGTACTTTTTATTGACCTCTTTTACTGAACTGCTAAGTTACATGAATGTAAACACAATAACACCAGTTATCATGCAGTGATGGTGGACAAACACAGACACAAAGCCACTATATATATATATATATATATTTTATAATAATTACTGAGTTTCTTAACACTTTTGGTCCTGTTGGAATGCCTTCTCACAAACTGATATTGAAGAAAGGAGTTCCTATCATGCTTTTGAGAAATCTGGCTCTCCCAAAGCTGTGCAATGGAACAAAATTGATTGTCAGGCAAATGCAGTCACATCTTTTAGATGCAACAATTTTCACTGGACAAGGAAAGGGAGAAAATGTGTTTATTCCAAGAATTCCACTGATTCCAGTAGACATGAAAGAGGCTTCAATTTCCAGTAAGAGTTAGTTTTGCAATGTCAATTAAGAAGAGTCAAGGACAATCACTCATAGTTGTTGGACTTCACCTCATGCAGCAATGTTTTTCCCATGGTCAGCTCTATGTTGGTTTTTCCAGAGTTGGAAATGGCAACAATCTCTTCATACTCTTCACACCAAATGGTAAAACGAAGAATATTGTTTATCCTGCCATTTTACAGTGATCTCCAAATGACACAATGAGGCAAAATTCTCCAGATGTGATACTTTGTGATATAAATCTGAGATAGTAGGATACCAATAAATACTTTATTATTATTTCTCCCTTTAGTTTTGGGCCATGTGCCCAATTAGCCCTCTGCAGGAGCTAGCTTAAAAGTTCACATGAAGTGCAGTTTTAAAGCTATTATAAATTAAATTTAGAAGATGCCCATGTCAGTCATTCTTTTTAATTGCCTCTACCCACTTCTGTATATTAGTAGGGGTAATTAAATTAAAATGGTTAATTGTACATGTTGATTAATTGTAAATTTATAACTTGGGAGAACATATCAGTTAGAAGCTTCAGATCTGAAGAAGGGTTAGGATTAGGGTTTAAATTAGGGCTTAGCATATGATACACAACCAGGGGCCATAACTGGAGAAATAGAATCTCATTGAAAATACCATTTTAGAAGTAAAAAATTTAGAGAGAGAGAAATTGTGTGAGTTTGAGAGAAGAATAGATTAACAGTAGCTTGCACTTCCAACATATTGATAAATTGGAGGTTGTTGTTTAACCCTAGGCTAGCCCTGATTAACCAGACCGATGATCAAAGGCAAGTTACCTTATTTAAAATAACAGTGTGACAAAAGGAAGATTTAATTATTATTCCTAGCAAATCAAGTAATCCTATAGAAGATCCCTTACAAAGGTTTAGTTGTCAAGGATCTAGAACATGTATTTAGAGGAAAAATATGTGTATTGATTAAAGGCTAGAAGTACCATTATACAAGCTGAGAGTGTCTTTTGACATCTCAGTGTTTGCCATGATTATTCACGTTTCAAAAAAAAATTAAATGTTATAACAAGATGTGAAATATAATAAAATAAACAAACCGTGGTTTTAACTGCAAGGACCTGGCACACAGTGCAGTAAATCCTAGGTGGAAAATATTCAATGCTCTATTCCAGGTCATGAAAAATTGATAAAAATTTTATTGGACTTTTAGGATCCTAATGGGAATAACAGTGATAAATTGTTTTAAACTATAAAGTTGAGGAGATGAGAAAAGTGACAGTTATTTTTGCTACAGAGAAGGCTTTAAAGCCAGGTTAAAACTTTACCTGTCTCTCTTTGCTCATTCATGTTTCCACTTTCACTGACATGTAATGATTTCAGCAGACTATGCTTTAATTTTGTGTGTGTGTATGAAGTGAGGCTTAAGCAGGACAAGTAACCTGATATATTAGAATAATATGTAGTACTTTGCATTAAACTCCAAAAGTTCACATGTAAAGCACATACCTGTACATAATGTTGCATGTACTGTGGAATCTGTGATAAGAGCTAAACATTTGAATTATTGAAATAGCTGTAGAAATGAATGTTTTGAAATATTACTGACATTGTTTTCTGATATTCTTTATCTATCTATCTGTCTGTCTGCCTGCCTGCCTGTCTGTGTGTGTGTGTGTGTGTGTGTGTATATATATATGTATGAAAGAATAGAAAATTGTGTTAGTTCTGCTCATTACTCAAACCATATTGAAAACTCAATAGTACTACATAGATGTAGGAAACACCAGCATATCCTCTTCAAAGCAATCACTCAACACTGGCTTACCTGAAACACATGTAAGCGAATTATAAATTGTAAATTAGGAATTAAAAGTGTATAATTTTCCATTCCTTGTTGTATTTCACAGTATACTCTGTGATTAAAAATATTCTGAAATTAACTTTGGATTTACTAACTGAACAAAAGTATAAATGTTATTGTATGTTACTACAGAATGCTTAATTGTATTCACTTGGATTTTTAAATCCTTATTCTTTTGTGTTATATATATGTGTGTGCATATCTATTATTCGGAAAAGTGGGGGAACTGGACACCCTACCATATCCCAGATTCGTTGGTGGAATGGTTGACAGAATGAAGAGAAAACGATAGAGTAAGAAATAGAAAGAGAAGAAGTATTTTTAATAAAAAAAATAAATGAAGATCCTATTATGTATCTGAGGTCAAATTATTCATGCATCCCAAGTATGGAATCAATTTGCACAGCTGTTTTCATGTGACAAGCGAATACACTCACACAGAGGTCTAATTTATTTATGTGTGTGTCATTGTGTCCTTTACTATTTCGTATGTAATGAAAGCACAAACATATACACACTCACAGACACATACACATCATTGTCATAATATAAAATCTTACTATAGTTGATTATAGAAAGACTATTTTCGAGAAAATGTTACATTGTTTCAATCAAAATGAAAATAAAAATTACATGTTGACACTTACGGGGTGTAATACTATTACCTTGTAAAATTTGATTCGATTTGGTGGAACCATTTGAGAATGCATAAGGAACTGACAGACAGACAGAGACAAAGAATTTTATAAAGAGAGAGATTTACTTGTACAGAGAAAATAAAAAAGTTGTTGACATTCAGCTTTGTTCTGAAATTATTTTAGGCATGATTACTTCCGTTGGTGTATGAATTACATATTTTCACTTTCAGAATTAACACAGTATTTAATAAGTCTTTTGTTCTACATTGTATTACACAAAATAGATTGCCCAACATCAAATTACCATAATTTTTGTTTTTATATTCATTCATACAAAGAGGTTCATGAGCTTGGACTAGTCCATATGCCATGGAAAGGGGTAAAAAAGAGAGATCTAATGTTTTTAGGACTGACCTTTGTCTGAAAGAAAATGTATTTTCTCCCAGAAATACCAAATTCTTCTTCACTCACTATACAGACTTATCCGGATTCATTAACTTTACTGTAAATTTTTTACTAACACAGATCACCATCATTTTCATTTTAGTAGCCACTCCACCAATTTGTCTTGTATAGGCCAGATGGAATTTATTGAGGCAGAATTTCTACAACCAGACATACTTCTTGTTGTCCACAAGCCCTTACCTGTTTCTGAATGAGGCAATATTTCTCCATGCCTACACATATTTTCACAGAATATTGGAAACAAATGACACCTTCTATAATGTTTATACACATTTACAACAACTGATGCTAAGGTCAGGACACTTGCATGCATTTGCACACATATTTTCTTTTTTTGCTCCCTCTCCTACATGCTCTCTCTCTCTCTCTCTCTCTCTCACACATACACACACACACACACACACACATACAATGGTCTTCTATCAGTTTCCATCTACCAAATCCATTCACAAGGCTTTGCTCAGTCTGAGAAGACACTGGTTCAAGGTGTCATACCAGGGGATTGAACCTGAAATCGCATAATTAGGAAGCAAACTTCTTTATCACTCATCTATGTCTGCTTCTCACAACCAAGAATACATAATTATTTACATTCACCTCAATAAATGATTTGTGTTGCTTTTTACTTTCCTCCCAAGCTCTATAAAGATCAATTAGAAGGTAAATAAATACAATCAAGAATGATAGACAGGCTAGTGCAATAGTTACATAAAAATAATTAATAGTTAATAGCTATTAGCTAACAGCAATGAAGAAGTGGCTAATGGCTACTAAAAAATAGTTAACAACAATTAGCTAATAGAAATAGCTACAACCTATAACCTGAACTATATATATCACAACAATTTTCTCCAAATTCTTAGACAAATTTAGAACTTTATTGAATGGATTAAATAAGATTTTTATAAAATTTTAATTCCACAGTCTCTATAACCAATAACATCATACATGATGCTAAAATCAAATATATTGTTTTTCTGCTATTGTCCATCTTCTGTTTCTTAGTTAATGGCCTCTAAATATTGAATTTTTTGTAAATTTTGGTCCTAAGTTGCAAATTTGTATGATGTCTAGTCAATTTTTTCAACTCCTAGGATATAACTAGTACTTATTTCAATTACTCAGAGAGGATAAAATACAACATTCACTCCAACAACATTTGAAGATGGAGCTTAGAATACTGTAAAACACTCTACCTTGCTGTATAAACATTCAGTATTCATTGATTCTTTTGATATCAACCTACCTGAAACTATCCTTAATTCTGTTGTACAAAATTCCATTTTAAAGTGTTCATATTGAATCTTTGATCCAGATCCTAATTTTAAGAATTTTTGTCATACTCTATGTACCATTTTTATAATCAAAATTCTTGAAACAAATGAATTGAAACACATTATCAATGTATTTCAGTAACAATATTGTCACGAATGGATTGAAAGAATGGAATTTTGATTCTAGTTTTATTTTTATTTTCTCTCCTTTTGTTTATTCTTTTTGAAATAGAAATTGATAAAATGTAAAAAAGAAGTTGAAATCTCAAATCAAAAATATTTTGAAGCTGGAAATGGAAATGGAATGAAATAAAACAAAGTAAAGCAAAACTGAAAATATAAATCTTAACCCCATAATGCCAAATGTTAATAATCCTTCATATTTTATATACTGCACTCTTATGAGAAGAAAATGCAGAAATCAAAAGTTTGGACAAGCTCTTAGGCTGCTTTACATTTCAACAATATTTATTGCATACCTGCAGTTTTATCTGGTATAAGTTGTAATATGCCTAAGTAGGTATTCTAGATTGCAAAACAAATGCAGCTTGTCAGTAAAATCAAGATATTGTTGATGAAAAGAGATTCAGAGTTGTTCTTGGGAGAGGCTGCTGAGTGTGGAAAAATGTGTGAGAGAAAGAGAAACTATCCAGAGCATACTCAACAGAAGGATCAGCTATTGAAGTGAACAGGTGAAATGGTTATAAGGATATAGTGTAGAAATTAGATAAGTTCATCTATTGTAGTTGGTGAAATGCTGAAAATATCTGGTAAAATAGTTAGTCTCCCACATAGGCAACGAAATAATTCAGAGAAGTGTCATGCTCCAGCAAAGCAGTGTAACAAACTGCTACAAGGACAAACAAGATGGTTTGGAAAGAGGTATGAAAGTGATGGACCAGATTATGTAACAGAATATTAGCACAATTGATCATGAAGAGGGACAGCTGAGATGAGATGTTGTTCAGATTTGTGCCATGTCAGAGTCTTAATGGTTAGGTGTAGATGAATGATTTGTGAGAATAGTACAAACTGTATATGGAGCCACAGTTAGTAAAGTAAAAGTTGGTAATAAGTTCAATGAGGAATTTAGCATGCACATATGTGTTCACCAAGGCTCAGTTCTCAGTAATCTCCAGTTTTAGTACTTCAAGCTATAACAGAGGATTTTAAAGCCAGCACTCTATGGGATAACGATCTAGTTCAGCTATAGAACAGGATCTATTAAAAGCTTAGATACAAACCTTGAATTGAGAGGCCTAGCAAAAATCAGGGTGTTGATTGGTGGGAATGAATACAGGTCTCTGTTGCCATCAAGTAAATGGCCATGCTTGATATGGTTTCAAAGTTTTGCACAGAGCCAGCAGTTTTAAGGGAAGGGATGAGTCGATTACATTGACCTCAGTGCTCAGCTGATATTTATTTTGTTGACCCTGAAATGATGAAAGGCAAAGTTAATACCAGTGGATATGCTTGATATGCAGAAAAGGAGGAAGAGTGGATAGGAACTCCATATGGTGTTGATTATGGGTAAAAAGGCAGTGTTCATGGATCAGAGGCAGGTTGATGGTAAGTAAAGACTTCATGTGTTGCAGACATAATTGCAGGAGTTAGCATTCAGAGCACTTATATTCTTTTCCATGCTTGGGGGACTCTATAGCAGTCAATAGTTTCTATAACTCAGGTAGCCTAATCAGGAGGGTCACCTGAAGGCATAGTGGACAGAAAAAGTTCAGGATGTTACTACCTTTCTGAGCAACTAAGGGATTATGTCTTTAGGTGAAGATTAAATTGTATGTGCTTGTATATTAAGTGCTATGCTGCAGAATAGTGAGGTGTGATGTGTGTGAAGCTGGAGAGAAATGAAGTAAGGATGCTCTGCTGGATGTGCAATGTTAATGTGCATGAACAACATAAAACAGATAAAGTGAGAAGAAATCTGGTTGTAAGAAGACTCAGTTGACTGAATTACTTTGAGCATTTAATGCATATGGATAACAGATAGGTAAATAAGTTCAAAGAGATCCATGTGAAAGGAAAATCTAGAACAACAACATCAAAGAAGACATAAGCAGAGGTTGTGAAAGCTGATCTCAGGATGCCAAAACTGAGAAAAAAAATGAAAAAGGAATGCAACAAAAGATGAGATGACATGTTGGAAAGGACCCATCGTTTCCATGCAAATATAGAAAAGCTAGCATAAATGTGACAAGGATCATGATGTAAAAAAATTAAAATTTGTTCATAAAATATTAAAACATACTCTTTACCTTTAGATGAGTTGTGAAATACCAATAAATATTTATTTTTCTGCATATTAATAATGTAGGCACAAAAAAGTTACACAAAAAGTAAATTAAATTTTTTCTTATATTTCCCTTTGAGTTGGAATTTCGATTTCTGTTGATAAAGTCAACTCAGATTTATCAAATTTAAAAAAAAAAGAGAGAGAAATAAAATAGAATCTAAATTCACTAAAAGAATCTGAAAATTTTGTATAAATTCCATTGAGGCAGAACTGTAGGTAATGAGGTGTAACTCATGCCGATTGCTACTTGAGAGCTATTTTCACAAGGCATGAGGATAAAGTAAGAAAGATTTTAATTTGTATTTAGATATTTGCATCTTTTGTGATGCTACATAATACTAGGTGACATCCTTATTTACTAAGTAATTAAGAAAATAAACAAACGTTGAATGAAGTTAATGATTGAAAAAAAAGATAAAAATTTGATGAAAATAAAAATATTTTATATGCATGCTTTCTCTCTATTAACATAAGTTAATGTGTTTGCTAATGCATGAATATTTATAAGTGTACATGTATATTTTTCTCTATGTGAGCATTTGCATGTGCAATTATTTGCATTGCTATCAATATGATGAGCATGGAGCATATATTTATGTCTTTACATGTATATGTACAGGGGCACTTGTTTATGTGTGGGTCAGCATGTGTCTAAATACATACTTGTGATTGTACATATATGTGCATGGTTATTGATCTATGTGTTGTGTATGCCTGAGTTTGTGTTTCCTGAAGGTCCTTAGATTTAATCAATGAAAACAACAGTAACAACATCAACAAGTCAAACATAACCTCAAGTTAAATACTGCTTCTCTTCATTCCACTTTCAAGAAACAAATACATAAAAAGGAAAAAAACGCACAATAATTATGTAAGAACAAAATAAATACCATGGTATCAAACCCATCCCTCACCATAAACAGAAACAAAGAAAATAGGATAATTACATTAAGAACAACAACAACAACAACATTAATGATTTCAAAAATTGACACAAGGCTACAATTTTAGGGAAAGAGAGAACAACCAATTAAATTGATTGCCATACTTGACTGGTGCCTATATTACTGTCTCTGAGAGATGAAAAGCTAAGTCAGCCTAGGAACTGAATGTAAAGGCATGCAAGTAAATAGCACAAAGCATTTTATCTGCCATTCTGCAATTTCTGCCAATCTTCAACTATAATAATAATAATAATAATAATAATAATAATAGTAATACATGTATATGTTTTGTCTTGGTATAAAAGGAGGGCTACAGCATATATTCTGCTCAGTATCACAGATTTGTTTGTCAGTTGCTCAACCTTAACTAGTTGATCATGTTCCTTAGTGGCTGACGATATGTACATCTCTGTTCATGAACAGAAGTATTGGAGGAGCATTATAGTTATGTGCTGAGAAAAAATCTTTGGGGTTTGAATAATTCACCTCTAGAAACATGGGCGTTTCATTCATCATACTTAAACAAACCCTATTCAGAGATCTTTTGAGCAGGATGGGCTACTTGCCCTGAAGAAAATTCTAAATTACAGCGACCTAAACACATGAACACTGGTTGCCAAGCAGTAATGAGGAACACACACACACATGATAAGCTTTTAGCTTCCATCTACCAAATCCATTTACAATGCTTTGGTTGACCATTGTTTATATTAGAAAACATTTACCAAAGTTGTCAGGCTGTGGGACTGAACCTGGAACCATATGGTTAGGAAGCAAACTTCTTACTACGCAACCACGCCTGTGCCTATGTGAAACCTTTGAAGAAATCACTAACCATATCATCTTTAGGTGTCCAGTATTGGCAAAATATGAATATATCTACTGCCATCACAAATCAGTAGCATATCTACACTGGAAAATATGCAGGGAATATGATATTAGTCTCTAATAAATGGCAGGACCACAAACCACAACCATTGCTAACAAAAATAATATTGGTTTCAAATTTTGACACAAAGCCAATTATTTTGAGGGAGGGGGCAAGTCACTTACAACAATCTCAGTGCTCAACTGGTACTTATTTTATTGATGGGAAAGTTGACTCCAGTGGCATTTGAACTCAGAAGATAAAGTCAGGAGAAATGCTGCTAAGCGTTTTGTCTGGTGCACTAATGATTCCAACAGATCACTGCCTGACAACAGCATTGATAATATTACCATCGTATAGAATATGCTAGTACAATCAGATAGAGGAATCAAAGCAAACAGGCCAGACCTCATAATGAACCACAAGGATGAACCTTGTAAGTTGATTATGATGACAATACCAGCAGACTGTGATACTTCATTTCTGGAATATGGGCTATGACCACCCAACCTTTTTGATACCAACCTACCTGAAAACATCCCTGGTTCTATATGAACCTTCTTTTTTGAGGTGATCTAAGTTAACAACCTTATTGATCTGGTGATAAACATTGCTTCTCAGTACAGTTACTACTTTCATCTCTCATAGAAATTTTTAACAAAATTTCATTTAAAATTGTGTTCAAAACACCAGATTTGCCAAAGACAGTTATTTTATTAATTTCTTCATTATCTTTAAAATTAATTGAAACAGAGGTAATGTTTTTGAACAGAAATATAACTAAAGGGTTAAAATATACCAGCAGTGATCAGAGAACTTGAGTTAATCAAAAAGTACACTGGAATAATTCATTAACAAAATCCTAGGACACATCATCCTACAAGAAATACGTAAAAAATATCTTCCTAGGAATAGGACCATGGGTTGGATCTGGTGATATGAAATGCAAACAATACACTCAACAATGATGATGATGATAATATTTTCTACTATAGGCACAAGGCCTGAAATTTAGCGGAGGTGGCATGTCGATTACAACCACCCCTGAGCTCAACTGGCACTTATTTTATCAATCCCAAAAGGATGTAAAGCAAAGTTGATCTTAGCAGAATTTGAATTCAGAATGCTTAAAATATCTGGCAGAGTAGGATATGGCCTAGTCACCTGTATAGTTAATTAGGTTGTCCATGAGGGAGTCATACCTAACGATTGGTGTAGCATCATTATTGTCAATTGCTAGAAAGGCAAAGGTGATGCTTTAGATAGAGATAATTACAGAGGCATAAAATTGCTGGACCAGGTGATGAAAGTCACAGAAAGGTCATAGCTCAATTAATAAGGAGGAGGATTAGTGTATATGAGATACAGTTAGGATTTTAGCAAGGCAGGAGCCTGACTGACACTGTATTACTGGTTTGACAACTGCAGAAGAAATGGCTAGCCAAAAATAAACCTCTGTACCTGGCTTTTGTCAACATGGAGGAAGCCTTTGACAGGGTCCCCTGCCAGGTGGTTTATGTGAAAGCTAGGGATAGATGAATGGCTAATGAGAATGGTACAAGCTATGTACAGGAATGCTGTCAGTAAAGTAAAGGTTGGCAATGAATATCGCAATGAATTCAGTGTACAGGTAGGAGTTCACCAAAGCTCACTTCTCAGCCCCCTCCTGTTTATCTTAGTCCTCCAGACCTTAACAGAGAAATTTAAGATTGGCTGTCCCTGAGACCTCCTGTATGCTAATGACCTTCTTAAAGATGAATCATTACTTGACCTTGAGAAGAAATTTCAGGTGTGGAAACAAGGTCTGGAATCTAAGGATTTCAGGTAATTTTGCAAAAACCAAAGTCCTAGTGAGTAGGAAAACCAACAAATCACAAGTCCCTTCTGGGAGTTGGCCTTGCTTGATATGTAAGAAGGGTGTTGGTAGAAACTCCATACATTGTACCCAATACAAGCTCTGGACACATAAGAGGTGTAGCAGTATCAGAGGAAGATTAATGGAGAATATAGTCTTTGTGTGTGGCAAATGTGCAGGTACAACAAGCACTAAAAAATATATGGACAATAGGCTCGTCTGTATGCTCAGGGGGATCATTAGAAGTAGTAGATAGCATCTGTTACCTAGAAGACCAAGTTAGCAGTGATAAAGGAAGTTCTGAAAGTGTAATTGCTAGGATAAGAACGGGTTGGGTGAAGTTCAGAAAGCTCCTACCTTTGTTGGTAACTAAGGGCCTCTCCCTCACAGTGAAAGGCAGATTGTATGATGCCTGTCTATGTACAGCTATGTTATATGACAGTGAAACATGGGCTTTGACTATAGAGGACTTGCGAAGGCTTGAAAGAAATGAAGTTAGTATGCTCCATTTGATGGGTAATGCCAGTGTGCATACATGACAGAGTGTTAGTGATTTAAGAGGAAAACTGAGTATAAGAGGCATAAAATATTGTGTGCAAGAGTGAAGACTGTGCTGGTTTGGTCATGTGATGCATATGGATGAGGACAGCTGTGTAAAGAGGTGCCGAACTCTGATTGTGGAGGGGGTAAACCGAGGAAGACATGGGATAAAGTGGTGAGAAAGGATATTCGGATGTTGGGCTTCACTGAAGAAAGGACAAGGGACTGAGGGTTGTGGAAATTTGCTGTACTTGAAAAGGCACATCAGGCTAAGTAAAATCGCTGTCTTCCACATATACAGGCTTGTCTTTTCAGGTGCCAGTGCCACTTAAAAAAACACCTGTGCCAGTACTGCATAAACACACCCTTTCCAGTGGCATGTAAAAGGCACCCAGCACACTCTGTTAAGTGGTTGGCATTAGGAAGGGCATTCAGTCATAGAAGTCATGCCTCAACGGACAATTGGAGTCGAGACAGCTTCCTGCTAGCCAGTTCCATGTCAAACTGTCCAACCCATGCCAGCATGGAAGTGGACGTTTAATGATGATGATGAAGGCAAAACTTGAAGAAAGGCATCTAAGCATATTTCCCAGTGTGGTAACAATTCTGCCAGCTCACTGCCTTAATAATAATGATAAGCTCCTGATATAGACACAAGGTCACAATTTTGGGGGAGAGAAGTTAAGTTGATTAATGGGAATAATAGTTGACTAATGCTTTATTTTACCAACCCCCAATGAAAGACAAAATTAATATCAATGGGACTTCATGTCAGAATATGTACTGCTGGAATTAATACTGTAAGGTATTTTGTTCAACATTCTAATAATTCACTCTAAAGGGGATAATTTGTAGTATTTATTTTAGCTCTTTGTATTCCGAGTTCAAATCTCATTGTGTCCTACATAGATAGTAGGCTTAATATGTTACCCACATTAACAGTAATACCTGGCTCTTAGGCCTTTTAGATCCATTCAGTTGCATGAATTTAGGCCAAGTCTGTTGTTTAAGGATACCTCTCTCCTTTCTTTCTCCTAGTCTTGGAAGCCTTATAAAGAGTCATGGGCACAGCTTTCCCTTCCTGACAAAAGATTTAAAAAATCTACTAGATAAAATGGCAAAGCCAACGTAGTAGGTAATGAACACAGAATACAGAAAGATGAACTAAGTAGTGCCTTCAGTCTAGTACTATATCATGTGAACTATTTCAGCACCCAATGGAACACTGCCCATACATAACCAGGATTAATATTTGACCAAAATTAAGCACAAAGTTTAGAGACGAATACAGTATGAAATATTACAAGAGCAGGTATGGCTATCTGATAAGAAGTTTGCTTCCTAGCCACATGGTTCTGGGATTCACTCCTATTGCATGGAATCTTGGGGCCAATGTCTTCTACTATAGTTCTGGGTTGACCAAAGCCTTGTGAGTGGATTTAGTAGATAGAAACTAAAAGAAGCCCATTGTATGTATATATGTCTGTGTATGTCTTTGTGCTCATGTTTATCCCCCACCACCACTTGACAACTAGTGTTCTTTTCCTTATTTACATTATTTACATTTGACAGATATTTGTCCTCATCTTGTTTGTTGTTAACACAGCGTTTCGGCTGACATACCCTCCAGCCTTCATCAGGTCTCTTAGGGAAATTTCAAACCTGGGTTCTCATTCCTAAGAAATTTATCGATGATATTATTATTATTATTATTATTATTATTCAGGTCACTGCCTAGTGTTCTTTTGTCAATGTCTCTGTAACTTAGTGGTCAGACAAAAGAGAACTGTAGAATAAATGGCAGTTTTAAAAATAAGTATTAGGTTTGATTTGTTCAGCTAAATCCTTCAAGGCAAGGCCCCAGCATGGCCACAGTTCATTGACAGAAACAAATAAAAGATAAAAGATGTGGAGACAGGGTTCGTTATAAACTGTTATCAGCTACAAATATCTGGAAGAAATTGGAACTTACATTGCATTTAATTATTCATGTTACAGGTTTCCGTTCTCTTATAATCTGTACTTTATTCAGTATATGACATGTTGAATAGAGCGATACTGTTCAGTTAATTGGCAACTTGTTACAGAAATAAAATTTCAGAAACTAAGTATTTTAATAAATTTTGCTTACTAAACACGAACATAAACAAGTTAGATTTCCAAGACTTGGTAATTTATGAGATACTAAAGTAAACACTGTTTTTGTCAATCAAACAACTAACCATAATTATTTTAGTGGCACCTAATTCTGAGGTGGCTGGATATTCTGGACAATGGACATGATAATGGTGGTGTGCTGTGAATTTTTTAAATAACAGCAAGGACAAACAAATAATAGCAATAATAATAATAATAATAATAATAATAATAATAATAGTAATAGCAATAATAATAATGATGAATTGTTTTTCCTGACTCGAAAGGGAAGAATTTTTCAGAATGAAATAAATATTATTATTTATTCTATTGA
This sequence comes from Octopus sinensis, assembly GCF_006345805.1. Taxonomy (NCBI): domain Eukaryota; kingdom Metazoa; phylum Mollusca; class Cephalopoda; order Octopoda; family Octopodidae; genus Octopus; species Octopus sinensis. The sequence goes on along the minus strand of NC_043006.1, from coordinate 87,394,862 downwards.
CTCTGGAAGAACCACTTTATAAACAGACTTTTATTTCCCAGCTGTGTATTTTGTGTTAGGAAGAAATTCTATTTATATATAAAACCCTGGTTTAAATTGTAAAATAAATAAATAAATAAACTGTACAAAATATATTTCTTGTTAAAATAAAAATGACGGAAAATATGACAAAATATCAGAATATTGGAGAAATATTATGAGGTAAGTAATAATGTTTAAAAAGAAACAAAAAAGTATAAAAAAAAGAAAAGGAAGAAGCTAATAACCAAATACTTCCGAATATAAAAATTTTCAAAATCCTTCAGAAATTTTATATGAAATATTATGTTTGGTATTAAAAATGTTTCTATGTAACAAATAGTTTATTGAAATGTTGAAGACATCTTGTATGAGAATGTTGTAAGAAGTTGTGAAAAGCACATGCTAGCATAGTTAATTATATTATCTATATTTAATATGACATTTACCTGCTTCAGGCAGTTTCTCATTACAAGATCTGGCAAGTCTCTCTCTGTGAGACTATGTAATTTCAACAGGTGAATTGTATATTACTTTTACACTATATAAATAGCTGACTGATTGCATTTTCTATGAAATTGTCATATCTTGTGTCTATTTCCTCTTCAATACACACTTTTATAAATGAAATGAAGTGAGAGTATTATCTTATTGCAAGATTATAATGCTAGATTACAATTTACACCTTTACTAAAGCCATTATAGTAAAGTTTAAAGCTATTATAGTAAGTTTAAATCTATCTGGCTGAACACAGGTTACACTTCCATATTGTAATTGAGTATACAGTTAAAGAAACAGCATAATCTCTAGATGCCCACATTTAAAAAATTCTTCCTGCATAATGTCAAACCAAACATATTATATTTTTAGTTTCATGCTTTTTGTAACATTTTCCCCTCCGAGTAATTTATGTACCTTGGCTTGATAATTAACTTTGCTGGCTCCAATTATTAATTTAGAAATTAATGCTGTAGTCATCCAACTTTAGGTCATTTTTAATTCAACAGAACTAAAATGAAAAACATTTGAGTCTTGACCATTCCATCTTTTTTACTGTCTATCTACTGATTCTAGTCATTTTAATAGCCAGTTCTTTGGGACTCTCTTATTTTTTTTGTTCAGTTGTTTAGTTTTTGTTTTTTTTTTCCACAATGTATGTCTTAGTATAGCAAATCTCTGATCACTGCTATTCTGGTTATGACCATTCTCTGTTTTATTCATACATAGTATATCAAGGACTTCATTATCCAATGCTTCACTTCTGTTTTTAAAGATGGTTTTGTGTGACTTCTTTGAAATACTACTGCTATTTCCAGCATCTTGAATGGATAGAAGTATTAAGTGAAGATTTGGAGGCTGACCCACACAGAACAAGGATGGATAAAGTGGGATGAAACAAATTAATTTTGTAGGTTTGGATGGATGTTGAAGCCATAATGGTTGTGATAGTCATGTTAGTAGTTACACTGATTTAGTTATGGCTTATAGATGGGTACAGCTCATTGATTGGCTGGCTTTTGAATGCTTAATGTAATATCATTGTTAAATAAAGTCTCATAGTTGTTTCATATTTCTATATTAATTTGTCTCTACATCAAATAACAAATGAAACAGAAACAAAACTACAAGATTTCATTGTTATTTAGCCCCAAGTCAGCTTTGATTGAGCAAAACTGTGATCAAAACTATAGTCTTGCTCATCCCACTTGTTACTTTTCTTGGCAAAACCTTATCTAGTCTGGCTTTTTTTTTTAAGGCAGTTGCTGTGATTTGAAGAATATTTCACTGCTATTACATGCAAATTTAACAACAATGCAAAATTTTCCCCACTTGCCTTTATATGGCTGCAGTCCAATAACAGAAATCAATAAAAGAATAAAAGGATAGTTTATTTTCTCACATACGAGAAGATAAAAATGACTGATTTCCTGAATCAAAATTTTCAAAAAGATTTGTTTTCTGTATGGTTGCTAGAGATGTAATGAGTTTCCTTTTTCAGGTTGTTTTGGTTGATCAGTTATCCACCCATTGGTTTCTCAATATCAACCATCTCTATATTGACATTCATTTCTTCTTTATGGGTGCCTAAGAGGATTCTTTATCATAGATAACTACCCCAATAAGAGAACAACTATGTGATTCTTCAAGAAATAAACTTACAAGAAATAGCAACTGAAGGCAGTGAGCTGGCAGAAATGTTAGTATGCCGGGTGAAATACTTAGCGGTATTTCGTCTGCCGTTACGTTCTGAGTTCAAGTTCCGCCGAGGTTGACTTTGCCTTTCATCCTTTCGGGAACGATAAATTTTAAGTACCAGTTACACACTGGTGTTGATCTAATCAACTTAATTCCTTTATCTGTCCTTGTTTGTCCCCTCTGTGTTTAGCCCCTTGTGGGCAATAAAGAAATAAGAAATAGTAACTGAATAACCTCAAATCACAAAGTAAATCTTAAAAAATTGAAATTTACTTTGGTCAGTGTAGATGTAGATCTAGAAAAAGATTGGTAGTCATGAAAAAACTTTGATCAAAGATCTACTCACCAGTGCTGACCTAGAAAATAACAATTCCCTCACTTAGCAGGGAACTAACTCATTAATTTTATATGAAGACAAAAGCACAGATTGTGTAAACTCAGAATGTCTATTACAAAACTTTTTATCCTGTTCTCCATTGCCCAATTGCCTGTTGGAACATCATGTACAAATTATACACTGGGTGCCTCAATCTGTTCTCACAGGATCATTATTCCACCGACAACATTATAAGACCTGAGCAAACTGGAGGAAATAAGGGTTGGGGCTGTATATAGCAACAGCTAATTAACAAAATGATGCAGGAAAAACCAGCAAAAGATTATAAAAACGTAGCCATAGTGTGGCTGGAAAACCAGAGAGCTTTTGATAGTATATCGCATGGTTGGTGGATTATCAAGGATTTAGAGTTAGTAAAAGAACCATAAACACTAATGAGTGCTGTTGAATGCCTGACCATGACTAGGTACACCAGTTTTCTCCTTAGGAGTGATAAGGAGCAAATTGTATTGCATAGCATTCACTATCAAAAAGGTATCTTTCTGGGTGATAGCGTATTGATGTGGCTCTTCATCCTCTCATTAAACTCACTATCATACCTTTTACTCTTTTACTTGTTTCAGTCATTTGACTGGCCATGCTGGAGCACCGCCTTTAGTCAATCAAATCGACCCCAGGACTTATTCTTTGTAAGCCTAGTACTTATTCTATTGGTCACTTTTACCGAATCGCTAAGTTACGGGGACGTAAACACACCAGCATTGGTTGTCAAGCGGTGTTGGTCTGACAAACACAGACACACAAACATACACACACATATACATACACATATATATATATATACACATATATACGACGGGCTTCTTTCAGTTTCCATCTACCAAATCCACTCACAAGGCTTTGGTCAGCCCGAGGCTATAGTAGAAGACACTTGCCCCAAGATGCCACACAGTGGGACTGTACCCGGAACCATGTGGTTGATAAGCAAGCTACTTACACACAGCCACTCCTGCGCCTGTTTACAAAACATAGTGACCATGCAAACGAATCCAGAAATAACTCCTATATTTTCTTTGTTGATGACTTGAAACTGTATGGATCAAATATCAACCACATATAAAGCCAAATGGTCCTCATTACCCAATTGTTTTAGACATTCTGAAAACCTAACAATGAATAAGCTTGATAATGCAACCTCTAGAATCATGTAGCAATTATAGATATCTTGGACAAAATGTGAATGTCAGATATGATGGACCCATAAATAAGGAGAGGACCAAAGATGAATACTTGAGGAGAGTAATGGGAATATAGTCATCAGAACTTTCAGCTTATAACAAGCACATTGCCCACATGCAGTGCCTTTACTTACACCCATGTTTGGCCTTATGAATTGGTCTCTACAAAAAAATCATTGAGATAGATGTTTGAATTCACAAGCAGCTCAGTGTTACAGGATACTTCAACATCAATGGAGAAGTAGACAAGCCATACTTCTCATGTAAGAATGATGGTCATGGTCTCAAATCTGTATTGATGTCCTATGAGCATATATTGTGGCACTGACACAACATCTGCAGCAGAAAAAAAGAGACCAATATCTATCCTGCCCAAGTTTGTGACCATTAAATCACTAACATAATTCGGATAGCTAATGATCTTGAGAAGAGGTATGAAGTAAGAGCTGATACAGATCTCTCTCCAAGGAGCATTGGTAAAATATACTTGTCAGAAGAACAAAATAGAAAATGGAGAAGATTGTATATGGACGCTTGCATGAAAAACACAAACTATAGAAGAGAATGATATTGTCAGAAGCTTGGCATGGAGTACTGACAAGGTTATGACATCCTACTTTGAAGGCTAGCTCCATGCAGTTTGTGAACAGGAGATCCCCTCCAAGTAACTGCAGCATAAGAAGCAGAAAACATTGACAGACAACAAATGTAGGTTGATGACATCAACCATATTATTGCCAACTGTGAAAGAATGTCTTCCAGATAATATCTTTCCATGAGGCATGTGTTGTGTGCAGGGCTGTCATTAAGAACCCTGCAACCCCTGTGGTCGCAGGGGGCGTCTACGGTTTAGGGGCCCCATGTTAAGATCAAACTACATAGATGAGCCATCTATTTATTTTGGGTAAGATGTTAACTGAAAATTTCAAGTCAGTCAAGGAAAAAAAATCCAAGGGTGTACCATAAATAACTTTAAAAGAAACGAAAAAAGTAAATGAAAAAAGCTTCCCAATGAATTCCCTAGGGAGATAAAAGAAAAACGAAAGAAATCTAGAACAATGAAAATAAGAACAACTTCAAGAGAAAAGACAAGAAAAAGGAGCAATGGTGATGAAAGGTGGGGTTGTATACTTATGCATACATACAAACATACACACACATTCATATATACATAGACACACATATATATGTCTGGCTTTTATCTGTTTCAGTCTACCAAGTCCATTCACAATGTTTTGGCCAGCTCAGAGAGAGAGAGAGAGAGACATGCAACAAAAACACACACGTGTCTTTTTGTTTCTTTGTCTCTTCCTCTTCCTCTATTCATTTCTCTCTCTTTCTCTCTCTCTCACACTCTCTGGTTCACCAGTCCTCAGTCAAACCGTCAAACCTATGCCAACATGGAAAGTGGACATTAAACAATGATAATGATGTACCCAGAACAGTGGCCTTTGACCTCCTAAGGCAATAAAAACTGAAGACAAAATTCTTTCTGTACCAAAAACAAGACATGCATATGTGAACACGCATACACACACAAACACACATAGACTCATATGTATGTGTGTGTATCTATATATGTATAGAGGGGTAGAAAAGAAATATACCATTAGTTTTTTTATGAGTTGTGTTTTAGAATCATCATAGCAATTCTAAAATACAAGCTGTAAGGGACTATGTTTGATTTTTGCAGATAATAAAT